>NC_037338.1:49353132-49656162 GCF_002263795.3 Bos taurus | reverse complement strand
CAGCCCCCACATCCACATGGACCATATCACAGGAGTTTCCCCACACTCTCAGAAGAGCCACTGGAACCAGAAAAATAGGATCTGCATCCTCTGAGCCTGTGGAACTACAAGCCAAACCATGCTCACCAGACACCTCTCTGTCGTGTAGAACTCCTGCATTGAGGCACTAAGGGGGAACGGGAGGAGAAGCCTCAGGCCAACAGGACCCCCCTGCTCCAGCTGACCCATGCTCTCGAGGGTTCTAGCCACCTGATGAGAATAATCCATTTGATGGCTCAGACTTAGGAGGTATGGGTGTGGGATGCAGAGCGCAGCTTGACAGGCCATGAAAGCCACCCATGTCAGTAGCCCACGCTGGGCGTTTTGTAGGAACAGCATGTTCTAAAAGGTGTGAAAGAGCTTCAGTTTAAGAACCACCATCTATGCTAGATCTGTGTGTTGGACCTGTATCCAGAAATGAGAAACAATAGTTAGAGTGCTTTACGTGATTAAGGAACTAATGCAGAAAAACACAGGTGAGGCAGGGGATGTGCCAGTTCCTCTGACTCCTCCCTGAGCCAACTAATTCTTCTTCTTCCGGGCCTGGATCCGCGAGCCAAGCTTCCAAAGGTCTAAGTACAAGTTCCGCTTCAGGATGGCACTGCTGCACAGCAAGGCCCCTTGCAGGGCTCCAGTCAACCCACAGGTGAGGACATCTTGGCCTGGGAGACAACAGTGGAGGCCTGTGAGCATCCCCCCGCCCCACCTCCAAGCAGGGCAGTGGGGAGACTGGCCCCTGAGCCAGGGCCACAGAGATGCCTTCAGACCAGGACCAGGGTCCTCAGCCACCAAGGCAACAGAAACAGAGGACTGACTGACAGGCCCAGGGTCCCAGTTTTCCTGGCAGGATGGGGCCTTCAGCATACCTGTCAAGTAGAGGTTCGGGATGGGGCTCTGGGCCCTTATGGAGGCCATTGCACCAGGATGCAGGCGGCCCAGGTCATGGTCAGCCCCGTAGCAGGCCCCCTGGGGAGCCGCCAGGTAGAACTGAATGCTCAGTGGGGATCCTCCAGTCACACTGTCCACCTGAAGAGGCAAAAGAGGTGGCCGAAGAGTGGGAGGGGGACCTTGTGAGACCCTCACCTCTTCTTTCCCTGCCCCTGCACGAGCTGCCAGCCAGCATAGGCTCCTCTGGAGCTCAGTCACCCCAGGCCTCATTCCCAGCCCCATAGAAGGGGCGGAGATGCACCGACCACCAACTCTGCCCTCCTACCTTCCCCTCCAGATGTGGGAACTGCTTCAGGAAGACCGACACAGCGGCTTCAACAAAGGAGCTCTTGAGGTTCTCGTAGGCACTGCTCCGCTTTCCCTGGGGCTCGTCCCGCCACTCCTTGAACCACTCGTATGAGGTGGGCACTAGGATGATCGCTGTCGACCGGTCTGGGGACACAGAGCCAGGTCACTGCTGCCGCCCCTCCCGACCCAAGCCCCAGCCCCCAGCACATCAAGCCTCACCTGGGTACCGGTCCTCCCAAGTTGGGTCCTTGGCCGATGAGAAGGAAATGAAGAGAAGGGGCATGTGCGCGGCGGCCTTGTCCCCAGGCAGAGAGACATAGTGCTCCATCCTGGGGAGGAGAGGGGCTGTTGGCCCTGGACATGTCCCCCACAGCCACCAGCCCCACCCCGAGCACAGCTTATCCCCAGGTGCCCCCAAGGGATGAAGCCAAGGCACAGCCCAGGTGGGAAAAAGTCCTTTCAGAGTAGATTCTTGCCCATCTCCTCCCATCCTATATCCTGCTGCTTCCCCCCTAGCATCTGTGGCTCTGGGGGACCAGGCTGCTACCCTTCCTGCACATGTACACCCATGCCTTACGCCCTGTCCATGTCTTTGTCAAAATAAATATAGTAGTTGGTGGTCGGCAGCCCCAGGTCCTCCTTGGTGCCTCGGAGGCAGATGAAGACACAGAACATGCTCAGGCCGGGCCGAACCATCCCCAGCTGCCGCTTCACACCTGCAGACGGTTAGGAGGGCCGTGAAAAGGAGACCACCAAGATCTGCCACCACCCCGGGAGCCAGCAGACACCCACTCGCCTCATCTGCAGCCTCAGCTGTTTGGACAACTCGGCCTGCTCCTCAGTCTCCTGCCTGTGATGGCCATGGCCCCAGACATCTGCTCTGAATGCCTTGAGAAGCAGAGATGGCCAGCTCCCTGAGCCATTCACAGCATCTGTGTCATGGTCCCATTGTCACCTTAATGTCTAAGTTAAGAGCAGGGACTTCCCTGGTGATCCAGTGGTAAAGAATCCATCTGCCAATGCAGGGGATATGGGTTCAACCCCTGGTTGGGGAAGATCCCATATACCTCAGAGCCTGTGTGCCACAACTACTGAGCTTGTGCTCTAGAACCCATGCTGCAAAACAAGCCACTGCACTGAGAAGTCTGTGCACCACAACAAAGAGTAGCCCCTGCTCACAACTGGAGAAAGCCTGCGTGCAGCAACAAAGACCAGTGCAGCCAATAAATCAATACGAGCAGAGGACAGGGCTCCACATGACAAAGGCCACGGCTGTGAACAGCAGTCTGTTACAAGCCTTGGCTTCAGTATTAAGTTGAATACAAACCATCTAATGGATAAAAGTGAAAATGTTAGTCCCTCAGTCATGTCCGACTCTTTGCAACTCCATGGACTATAGCCTGCCAGGCTCCCTCCTCTGTCCATGGAACCTGGCAGGTCACAGTCCATGGGATCACAAAGAGTTGGACAGGACTGAGCGACTAACTTACCCCCCGCCCTGCCCCACACACACACATGAAATAAATAACTAACGAGAACCTACCGTATAGCACAGGAAACTCTACTCAGTGCTCTGTGGTGACCTAAAGGGGAAGGAAATCTAAAAACGAAGGGATATATGTGTACATATAACTGATTCACTTTGTTCTACAGCAGAAAGTAACACAACACTGAAAAGCAACTATATTCCATAAAAAAATCAATTAAAAGAACCCTGGGTCTCAAATCAGTCACACAATGATGAGACCAAACCCTACTGCTCCAGACCAGCCTCAGCTCCTTTACTTATTTTGTCAGTGAGTGTTCCTCGCTCAAACAAATGTCCTCTTCAAAACATCCTCAATAATGTCCAAGCTCAGTTAAGAAAGGCACTCCTATTCACAAAGACTCCCTCGGTCTGACCACCTCACCTCCATACTCTCGACCCCAACCAGCACTGCCTTGTCCCCAAGGCCACAAGATATCCTGTTTCCATCTCTGATACAGAGACAGAACTGTCAGAATCTCTACCCCAAACAGCTGGAAACATCAGGAATCCCAGGAGTCTCTGCGGCCTCTCGGTTGAGCATCACTGCCACCACTGTCTGAAAGGTTCTCAAACTGGGATTCATCCAGCTCCCACTTGGGAGGGGTGGCCGGTCCTTCAGGCAGGAGGAGGGCGGAGGGTGCTGGCACAGGAGACTGTCCTCAGGGCTGAGATGCATGTGAGCAGTGGAAGCTGTACCTGCCAGTGAAGGAGGGGCAAGCTCCCTTTTTTGTTTTTGCATCCAGCACCATGTGACCAAAATAGAATTTGGGGGTGGGAAAGAAGGTAGGAGTGGAATAACCAAGTCAAAACCATGTACTGTCTTTCGGTGGGGCCAGAGATTGACTAAGGTGGAGCTTCCCTGGTGGCTCAGTCAGCAAAGAGTCTGCCTACAATGCAGGAGACCCAGGTTCGATCTCTGGGTTGGGAAGATCCCCTGGAGAAGGAAATGGCAACCCACTCCAGTATTCTTGTCTGGGAAATCCCATGGAAAGAGGAGCCTGTAGGCTACAGTCCATGAGGTCACAAAAGAGTCAGACACGACTTAGGGACTAAACAATAACTAGCTGGAACAAGGAGAGCCCACAAATATAAGAGTAATCTTCCCCTGTATCTCTAAACACAGAAAGCAGTTTCCAGAAAATACAGAACTCCCTCATAGGGTCCTTTCCTTATTCACTTAGGTTGTATGACCATTAAGTGTAAAAGAAATTATGTTCTTTACACATGTGGCTTAGGGTACAGAATCCACCTGCCAATGCAGGAGACACAGGAGACTCAGGTTCAATCCCTGGGTGGGGAAGATTCCCTGGAGGAGAGCACGGCAACCCATTCCAGTATTCCTGCCAAGAGAATCCCATGGACAGAGGAGCCTGGCAGGTTATAGTCCATGGGGTTGCAAAGAGCAAAACACAACTGAGCACACACAAACAAACAAAAAACAAATTATGTTCTTAATGCCTTTTAGATTCAAAGGGAACTAGGAATCATTCTAGGCAGGAAAATACTTTCGCTTTTTTTTTTTTTTTTTTTAGGTGTCCCTCCAATTACTCCATGTCATTTATTTGCATTCTCTTTCTCGTGGATTTTTTGTCACCTGAGGACGTGCACTTGATGAGGGCCCAGGGCCATTAGGAGACAGCGTCAGGGTTCAAAGGTCCTGGGAGAGAGGGAGGCTGGAAGTACCAAAGGCCACTGGGCGGTCTCTGCCTCAGGCCACACAGCTCACCCAGCCTGAGAGAGGGAAGGCCTCTGCTGGCAGTGGACATTGGCCGAGGCCCAGTGAAAGGAGGCAAAGGGCTGAGGGCCTGTTTCCCAAGTACACGTCCTGTACCCCAGAGACAGTCACAGCAGCCGCCGACCCTCTCACCGACCAGGAAAGCCAAGACCTCAGTTTTCTACTGGGTCTCTTTCCCGGGTTCCCCAAGAGCAGCCGCGGGCCCACCCTCCAGGGTGGATGCTCCTTGTACTGGGCTCTAGGCTCCTCCTCAGGTTTCCACCAAGGTTTCCATCCCAAACGCATCTTGGGCTACTCTTACTCCCCACCTCCCACCCCAGCCAGAGGCCTGGACACAGACCTCTCTCTCACCCTCCTAGATCGCTGGCCCCTTCCCGGCCAGTGGCCTCCATCCCTCAATTACATTGGGAGCTGCCAGCTCCATTTCCAAATGGTGATGCCCCAGCTAACCTTGGCTCAGCCACTCTGTCCTTGGGAGCTGATCTGCTCTCCTCCTCCTTCTAGTAAGGCCTTCTCTCTGGAAGCCCCACGTTTCCAGCCCAGAGGGGACCAGGAATCCAGGCTTAGGAGTCAGAAACATCAGCCTCTTCCTCTCCACTTGGCTGCCTCCAGCTGGGTGGGCCTTGGGCAGCGATTCACCTATGTGCCTCCATTTCCCCTGCCATCAACATGAGCTCTACCCAGCAGCTGAGGATCAGATGCAAGGACAAAGGTAAAGCTCGCACACAGACATGGCTCCCCACACAAAACCACAGGCTTTTATTTTTGGACACGGCCTGCAGTAGAAATGACTGGCATGTGTGTGTGTGCTCAGTCATGTCCAACTCTTGGCAAACCCATGGACTGTAGCCCACCATGCTCCTCTGTCCATGGGATTATCCCAGCAAGAATACTGGAGTGGGTTGCCATTTCCTCCTCCAGGAGATCTTCCCCACCCAAAGATTGAGCCCGAGTCTCCTGCATCTCCTTCACTGGCAGATGGATTCTTTATCACTGAGCCACCTGGGAAACCCAGAGATGACTGGACTCAGGCTTATTTCTATCTGGGTCCCAGGTTTTGAGAGCAGGGCTCCAGGAGAAGAATCCAGGAGGGTACCCCTGCAGCCTCAGCACCAATACAAAGCTGGTTCCTTGCAGAGGCAGGAAAACATAACCTTAGGTCCCAAATAAGGCCCACAGCAACAATATCAAGACCTTCGTCTCCACTCCAGCCTTCCCTTCCCTTAACAGCAATGTCAGACCAGACTTCCCCACACCAAACAAGTATGAAATTAAGGAAGGAAGCAGAATTCACATGGCAAACTTAATGAAAAACCCAGGAACCATTCCTTTAAGACTCAATCCACCATCATTAACTATCAGGGAGATGATCTAAGGTCAAAGGAAACCAGAAATGGGCAACTGGGACTGGAAACTTGAAAGAGGAAAGGGAAACGCAGTTAAGGTTATCAGGGGAAAGGGTGTAAATCTGCCAAGGATGAAATGAGAGATAAAAACTAAAGGGTCTTTGGGGAAGATGCAGGACAAAGGAAGTTATCCCACCCCCTAAACAGAGGCCTGCTGGGGATAGATGTTATTAATAGAAATTGGTGTGCTCACCTTTTCTGCCTAAGGAGGGTCAAAGGGCAGCCCTGATGCTGGGGGAAGCATCAGCCAGGCTGAGTCAGCTGGAAGCAGAGGGCAGGTCCAGGGCACTCGGAGGAGAGCCACGCAACTCATTTGTTTACCTGGCAGACAGCGGGCCTGCTCTGGCAACAAGTGCTCGTAGGTGTTGAACAATCCCGCGTCGGAGATCACGATGGGGCAATAGATGTTCACCAGGTCCTCACCCTTCTTCACAGTGACACCTGCAGGCACAAGAGCTTAGCTGAGGTTCTGTGCACTCCAAGAAGACAAGAAAGGCCCCCATTCCTACCCAACCCCATCTCTCCCACACTGACCCAGGCAGGTAGGCCCCAGCTAAAACTGCAGAGTGAGGGATCAGCCCAAAGCACTGCCTACAAGGCCCAAAAGGCCCACAGTCCCCACTGGCTTTCTAGCTCTCTCTCTATCTGATATGGGAGCTCTTCTCTTTAGCCACCAGCCAACCTCCACACTAACCCAGACAGAGCCCGTGAGCTGATAGCCTTCATTAAAATGCCAGGTCCTTCTTTACTGTTGCCAGAGTTTTTGGTTCCAACACACTCTCTTTTAAACCCTCCAGTGACACCTCAACCTCTAATTAAACTCCAAACCCTCCTATCAGCCTTCTGTGATGTGCTCCCTTCTGTGGATCCAGCCTCATCTCTGACTGTCTGACAGTTTTCACCAAACTATTAGATAGGACTATATGCAAATAGCATGTGCGTGCATTCATGCTCAGTTGTGTCTGGCTCTTTGCAACCCCATGGACTGTAGCCTGCCAGGCTCCTCTGTTCATGGGATTTCCCAGGCAAGAATACTGGAGTGGGTTGCCATTTCCTTCTCCGAGGATCTTTCCGACCCAGGGATCAAACACACATCTCCTGCAGCTCCTGCATTGCAGATGGATCCTTTACCAACTGTGTCATCTGGGAAGCCCCCAACGGCTGACAGTCAATCATTTTTTTAACCTAGAAATGTGACAGACTCTTATGATTCAACCTAACATTTTCAGATGCCTAAATATATTCAGCTCATGGGACTTCTCTGGTGGTCCAGTAGCTAAGACACTGAGCTGCCAATGAAGGGGGCCCAGGTTCGATCCCTGGTCAGGGAACTAGATCCCACATGCCACAGATGAGAGTTGACCAAAGAAGACCAAAGATTCCATGTGCCGCAACTGAGACCCAGTGCAGCCAAAAAAGAGAAAAAAGAAACTCAGCTCTTTCATATCTCCGTGCCTCTGCACATTCTGTTCCCCCGACCTGGAATGACCTCCTCTCCCCTCTGACCAGCTTCCTCTCACCTATCACGACCTCCCTCTGAGGGTCCCTGTCCCACCATCCTGTGCCACCTCCAGCCTCAGTTCGTGCCTCCATGCGGCACCTTGGTTATATCTCAGTCATCTGCCCTCTGAGACTGGAAACTTCTTGAGTTAGAGATTAGGATTTACTTATCTTTTATCTCCATCTTTTATCACATAGCATGTGAAAAACATAAATATATCCAGAACTGAATTTAATTCAATGATAAACCCTCCTTGGTTCACAGACCACCTGACGGCTGGAAGGAAAACTGGTTTGTGACTGTGAGAGAAAGTCTTGCACAGCTGATGGCCACCCCTGCCTCACTGCTGGGAACTTTGCAGTCTCTTCTACAGATACGTCCTCAAACATCACCGATGGCCTTTTCTCCCTTGACTTTTGGGTGCCTTGGGCCACCCACTCATTACCTCCTTCTTGAATGCTTACTCTGGTGAATTCACCATCACACCAGCCCTGTTTCCTTCAGGCCTCTCTCTCCTCCCTTTGCCGAGGCTTCTGAAGTTACCCTAGATGGTCTGTCTATTTACCAGAGCCCTTCCCTGCATAGAGCCTCTCCTTGCAGAGTTTATCCTTGGTGGAATTTTGACTCTCTGCTCAGGTGACAGCAAACACCTGAGCCAAGGTAGAGTCTGAGCCCCACTCTGCCATTTACAGGGCATCCTGGCGGCCTCCACACCACCCTATGGAGCACCCAGGTTACAACTCACTCCATCAGTCACTGAACAAACATTTACTGGGCTCCAGTACGTGCTAAAGTCTATAGACATAAAGATAAAAAAGACACCGCCTCTACACTCAAGGAACTCCTGGATTAAAGGATAACTACTTGTCTGTATTGAATAAATGATGAAATACTGTTCTCTGGGGACCACACCACCCTTTATCCTTCCTGTGTCCTTTTCACTTCCAGACCATGTCAATTGCTATTCCCAGGCAGCCCCAGATTGAGGCAGATTCCAGCCTGTAACCCCCTATTTGGAGGTCTCTGCCCTCAGTGCTTTCTTTGCTCTCCACTCCCAGTCTCTCCCACCGACGCCAAGGACTGTGAAGAACGATGCAGGGCTCTCACCACAGGCTTTCCCAGCTGAGTCGAGCAGGATGCTGTGCACAGGGGCCCTTGTGAGGACAGCGCCCCCGGCCCGTTGAATCACAGGGATGGTGTGGAAGGCGATCTCACTGGAGCCCCCTCGGGGATAAAAGGCCCCTCCTAAGAAGTAGTCAACCAGCAGAGCATGCATGGAAAAGGTGGTGTGGCTGGGGGTCACACCTATAGAAGGAAGGAGGGGGTGATGAGGCAAGAGCAGGCAGCAACACCATTCAGAGCAGAACATGGGAGGGGTGGGGTGGGGGGAGGGGAGGGAGGCTCAAGAGGAAAGAGATACATGTATAATTATGGCGATTCACATTGCTGTACAGCAGAAACCAACACAAAATTGTAAAGTAATTTTCTTCCAATGAAAAAATAAAAAAGGAACACGGGTTCCTGTCAGAAAACATGCAGCCTTTGGGAATTCCCTGGTGGTCCAGTGGTTAGGACTAGGTGCTTTCCCTGTTGTGGGGGGCCTGGATTCAATGCCTGGTTGGGGAACTACAATCCTGCAAGCTTCATAGCGTGACCAAAAAAAAAAAAAAAAAAAATAGAAAACATGCAACCTGAGTCTATGCCTCCCAGGATCCAAGTGATTCTCAGGGCAGCCTCTTTCTATCCAAACAGGCAAACAGGGAGTGTTCCAGGTCTTGGGCCAGTGGGAATGACCTCCCTGCAAACTGCCATGCTGCCAGGGAGGAGAGTGTGGACTAGAAAGAAAACCATCCAGGACACAGGTGAGGGGGATTTTTATCAAGGTATCCAGCAGGGAGGAAGACAGGCATTTCTTCCCTAAGCTCAAGAGGACCTGGAGTGTGAGCAGCTCCACTTTAGTTAGCTAGGCAGCCTCAGAGTCAAAGAAATGCCTTTGAACTGTGATGCTGGAGAAGACTCTAGAGAGTCCCTTGGACAGCAAGGAGATGAAACCAGTCAATCCTAAAGGAAATCAGTCCTGAATATTCACTGGAAGGACTGATGCTGAAGCTGAAGTTCTAATACTTTGGCCACCTGATGCAAAGAGCCAACTCATTGGAAAAGACCCTGATGCTCGGAAAGATTGAAGGCAGGAGAAGGGGGTGACAGAGCATGAGATAGTTGGATGGCATCACTGACTCAATGCACATGAGTTTGAGCAAACTCCAGGAGATAGTGAAGGACATGGAAGCCTGGCGTGCTGCAGTCCATGGGGTCGCAAAGAGTCGGACATGACTGAGCGACTGAATAAACCAGGCTCAGGAAGAAAGACTAAGAGCCAGGGGCTTCCCAGGGCCCAAGGCCAGGACCCACCGTAAGTGGGGAAGATGTAGCTGAGCACAGCCTGGAGCTCCGGGGAGGCGGGGAGCTGCTGCAGGACCTCAGCCAGGCTCTGGGTGGATGCACGAAGGAACGGAGAGAAGTAGGTGAGCAGCCCATACTTGGTGAGGAGCTGAGCCACGGGCAGTGGGAGGATCTTCAGCAGGACAGCATAAATGCCTCCACGGGATACCACCTGGGAGGGGAGTAAGCAGGGAGGAACAGGGCTCACCTCCAGACCCGCTGTGACAGAACTGCCTGTCCAACAGCCTGCACAGTCCAAGGGACCAGCAACACTTGGTGGTGGTGGTTTAGCTGCTGAGTCATGTTCGACTTTTTCCAAGCTATGAATTGTAGCCTGTCAGGCTCCTCTGTCCATGGGGATTCTCCAGGCAAGAAAACTGGAGTGGGTTGCTATTTCCTTCTCCAGGGGATCTTCCCGGATCAGGGATCCAACCTGTGTCTCCTGCATTGCAGGTGGTCTCCTGCACTGGATTCTGAGCCTGCTGAGCCATCAGGGAAGCAGAACTTGGCTAAATTTGGATCGTAAAACTCTGTACTCTAAGTTTTTTTTTCTTTTTTTTCCCATTCTCCCCTCAGATGAGTCCTTTTTTGCTTTTCAGTTTCCTGCCCAAATTCCTTTTGAAAAATTCCAATCTGGTCTCAGATGAAGTGAGGTTACAGATGAAAGGGGTTACAGATGTAACCACATGGAAGCCAGCCTGGCCAGGCCAGAGTGTGAGTGGCAGCTGCTGAGCCCAGGCTCCAGAGAGAGGGCCTGGCTGAGCACAGAGGTCAACTCGGACCTGGGCTGAGTTCCAGACAAACATGTCTGTTCCTCCTTCCTGCCTCCCTCACCCGTCACTCCACTAATGAGGAAGGTAAGCCTTGTTGGGAATAACACATGTCCGTATTACCTTAACCAGCTTCATATACTTGTCAATGGCAGCTTCTTCCTGGGGAAACTTGTCCTTGAGGCCCTGAATATAGGCTTTCATCCCCGTGTACATGGGAAACTCTTTTCGGCCATCAGGCCCTTCTAGTACCATGATGTCAAAGGGAGAGGACAAGGCAGCCCAGTCTAGCTGCCCCTCAGTGATCTGGTCCAAGATAAAACGGTCAAAGCTGCCCTCCTGCATTCTCCCAATGTAATGGATTCCTGTTGAGAAATAGAAAAACAAGGCATGATAGAGATAAGGGAATTGAGCATTGGAAAGGCTCCAACAAGGAAGCGAGGTGAAAGAGGCGTCCTACAGGCCAAGCCCACGCCCACAGAGGGGGTACCCACCCTTTCTGAAAAGGGGAGTTGCAGCAGAAACCACTAGATCCCCGCCCAGTTCAGCAGGTACAGCTGTCAGACCATGGAGATACATGTGGTGTGTCTCTAACTTCTTTTCCCTTCATCTGAGATCAGATTGGAATTTTTCTAAAGGAATTTGGGCAGGAAAGCTGTCAGACCAACAGTGCCCAGGGCAAAGAAAACCTGGGCCTCCAAAACCACTGAAAAGCCCAGGATCGTCCCACTGCGGCTGCTCCAAACCTCCTGCTCCCACCCCTTTGCCTTGGCAGCCTTACCCGTGTCAAATTCAAGGCCATTCTTTCCAAAGGTATGACAACAGCCTCCTGCCTTGGTATGTTGTTCCAAAACGAGAACTCGCTTGCCAGTTTTGGCTAGGATTGCAGCTGCTGCCAAGCCCCCAAAGCCACTGCCAATCACCACCACATCCAGCTTCTTTGGCACTCGGCTGACGGAGAAAGCTGCAGCAAAGGAGGAGATGGAGAGCGCAATGAAAGGACAATGAGGTGGAAAGCAAGGCAGAATGTTCTAGCTTATATGATGCTCCAAAAAATTTCTAGAGCAGTTTGGCACAGGGCTCCTCACTAAAATATCTCAAACATTTTACCTAGGACATACTCAGGACCCACTGGGAAAGGTTGAACAAAGTGATTTAGGTTGATCTGAACTGGCTGCAGTCCATGGGGTCACTAAGAGTCGGGTACAACTGAGCGACTGCCTTTCACTTTTCACTTTCATGCATTGGAGAAGGAAATGGCAACCCACTCCTTGTATTCTTGCCTGGAGAATCCCAGGGACAGAGGAGCCTAGTGGGCTGCCATCTATGGGGTCGCACAGAGTCGGACACGACTGAAGCGACTTAGCAGCAGCAGCAGCAGAACTGATTTAACCAAAACCACTATGTAGCTGAGGATTTTCCCTACTTGCAAGGAAAGAATAATTCATAAACTATCACACACACACACAAGTGCTGACCATGATCCAGGCTAAGAATAATAAATGCAGTCAGAGACCGAGCTAGGGAAGAAAGAAAACAAGGAGGTGGGGGACAAGAGAAGAGTATCATGGGGCTGGATGGTGGCTCATGCGACAGTCTATTCACAAGCAGGTTATCTTCAGAAAATGCAGGATCTGCAGGCAGTAGTGGTGCAGCCCACTCAAACCATGGTTCTGAAAGATCTTGATACAGAGGCAGGACAGAGCTCCTCTGAGAAATCACAGCACCACCCCTTCACACTGGGAAAGCCTGGATGTGGGATCGAGGAGGAAGCACCTAAACAAGACAAACTGGACAGCCCATGGTGCTGTATGGGCACTTTCTACATAAGATCTATTCTTTCAAGATCACTCCAGAAGAACTGAGTTTTGGGATTTTTCAAGATGCCAGAGAACTCGGTAAAAACTTTGAACTTTTCAAACATTTTTTTAAAAGACCTGCAGTGAAAAATACATTTCATACATCAGTATATAATATAAAGAAGTTCCACAATACTTAGCACAACTATGTAGGATACACTGATATTTTCCATTTGACTGAATTTTAAAATGCTAGTTGCAACTCACTAAATTGATATCATGACCCACTACGAGAGATCAACACTTGGTTTCAAAAACAAACTAATCATCTCATCTTTAGACCAATCCAGATAAATGGAGTGACTTGCTAATGGTTACACAGTACATCAGGCTTCCCTGGTGGCTCAGACAGTAGAGAAAGTGCCTGCAATGTAGGAGACTGGGGTTTGATCCCTAGGTGGAGAAGGTCTCCTGGAGAAGGAAGTGACAACCCACTCCAATATTGTTGCCAGGAAAATGCCATGGACAGAGGGGCGTGGAGGGCTACCAGGGTCGCATAGGGTCGGACAGTGACTAACACTTTTACTTTCACTTTTTTCACAGAGTAAATCACTGTTGTTTGTTGTTCAGTTGCTCAGTCCTGTTTGATTCTCTGCGACAGAGACAGTGACAGAGTCCAGTTAAAACTCTGATTTCAGAAATAATAGTCCTTCCACTTACAACAATACTGTCTTTATTTTATTTATTAAGCAGCCGAACTCTTTCTTTAAACTCTAAAAGAAACCCACAAATACTTTTTAAAAGATGACAGTGCAGATTCTCCGTAAACAAAGAGCTCTGAGCCCGAGGCACCCCACTGAGCCTCTCTTCAACCGCAAGATTATGGGACCAGCATTATCAGTCACATCCCGTGATGAACCAAATGCAATTTCCTACAAAGGTTTCTGTGCAGCTCTCCCACGCCCTTGAACCCCTGGAGAAGGTAAGTGAGAATGTTACGGTCTTAAAGTCAAAGAGGGGGGAAGATCTCTTCTTGTTTAAACCGTTAGCCATGGCTATACCAAGCGGCAGGGTCTGAGTGTGGCTATGACAAGAACTTGGCTCGCCCAGGACGATGCCCGAGACCCAGAGGCCACGATTCCCTGGGCCTGCGGGGACCAAGGCTCTCGCCAGGAGTGGATTCTAAAGCGGGCGCCTATACATGCAAAGATGCCCTTCCAGCACTTTGCATCTGGGAAACGCTAACCCGTGAGGATGCTCGGGAGCAGCCTAGGTCCCCGGGGTGTCTCCCCGCTCACCTTGCTTGAGAACCTTCTTCCTGGCCTCCTTGTCGGTCACCAGAGGCGCGGGTGGCCGTTGGACATCCTCCAAGAAGGGGTTCGGGGAGCTGCCTGAGAACAGCCCCTTGTAAACTTTGCCGAGGACGACCAGCAGCAGCGCAGCCAGTAGCAGCAGCGACACCCACATAGCGCCGGCGCCGGGTACCGGCAACTCTTTCGCTTGTACAGCGCCTGGGGTCTGGAGCCGCAGCTCCGCTCAGTTAGATAGTCCTCCCACCAGGGAGGCGGAGTCAACCGTGCCCGCTGATCAGCCCGCGGAAAGGCGAAGTCGCTCGCGGAAAGGCGAAGTCGCTCGCGGAGATTGACCCTCGCGGCTCCCCGTACTCGCTTCGCCTGCTGTGCGGAGGGCCGTGTTCCTGCGCGGAGGAGGCCTGGCGGGGCTGGGAGACCCCAACAGCGAAGAACTGGGAACTCGGGGACTCGGCCGGCGATCCCCGGGCGGGGGTCAGAGGAGGAGGAATGTGGGGCGGAAATGGTCGCCGTGGGGCGAGACAAGGGTGAGACGTGTAAGACCGAGAGAGACTCCCGATCCTGGTAGACAGGAGACCTGGGTTGTGGTTTGCGCTCTGCCGCGGACTCGCTAGATGACCGGTGGCAAATCGCTTTCCTGTTTTCCCCTCCGAACAATTGAGAAAGTTTCTGGCCAGAGTCCCCACGCAGCCCCTGTCTGGCTGGGTTCTTGCTGGATTGAGATCTCCCTTGACGTCCGCGCATCGCAGCCGGCGAGCACCGACTCTGGGACCCTCAAACTGGTCAATAGTTTTTGGGCGGGCGCCCTGGGATGACGACGCCTACGGCCGGGGCCAGGTAGGGACTGGAGCGGGCGGAGAGCGCCCAGCGGAAAGGCCGATGAAAGAACCAGCCTACCTGTGTATGCATTTATACTGAAAGTGTCGCTCCAATTTCTAGATTAAATATCTATTTAGCGTTTAAGCCCCAGCAAGCTTAAACTTAAAATTATTCCCTTTAATGTAGCTCCTTTCCTAAAGTGGGTGCACCATAAAAATTAACAACAAGGATCTACTGTATAGCACAGGGAGCTATATTTAGTATCTTGTACTAACAGAGGATGAGATGGTTAGATGGCATCACCGACTCTATGGACAAAAGTTTGAGGAGGTTCCGGGATTTGATGATGAACAGGGAAGCCTGGTGTACTGCAATGCATGGGGTCACAAAGAGTTGGACACGACTGAGCAAGTGAACTGAACTGAATAATCTGTAATGGAAAAGAATCGGAAAAAGAATATATTCAGTTATGTAGATAGATAGGTAGATAGACTCAGTTGTGTCTGAGTCTTTGTGACCCCATAGACTGTAGCCCGCCAGGTTCTTCTGTCCATGGAATTTTCCAGGCAAGAATACTGGAGCAGGTTGCCATTTACTGCGCCAGTGGCTCTTCCCCACCCACAGTATCAAACCAGTGCCTCTTGCATCTCCTGCATTGCCAGGCAGATTCTTTACCACTAGTGCTACCTGGGAAGCCCATATATGTGTTATATATCTGAATCACTTTGCTATATACCAGAAAATAACAACATTGTAAATCAACTACATTTCGATTTTTAAAAATTATTTATTTATTTGGCTGTTCCAGGTCTTAGTCGACACATGCATGTTCTTTAGTTGCAGCATTCAAACTCTTGGTTGCAGCATGTGAGATCTCGTTCTCTGGCTAATGATTGAACCCAAGCTGGCTGCATTGGGAGCATGGAGTCTTAGCCACTGACCACTAGGGTAGCCACTACTTCCATTTTTAAAAAAATTTTAATTAACAAAATACAATAGGTGCACCATAAATACTTAATTTCAAAAGAATCCGTCTTTATAGGAAGGCCATTTCCTCAGGCCCAGCCATAAGGAACTTCCCTAATATTATTAGGAGTGACGTTATAACTTCTAGTACTTGCTCGTTTGACAGTTTCTGCTCATTTCTTTCTCTAATACAGATCGTGAATGTCCCTCATGGAGTCCTGGCAGGGCTCCAGCCAGAACTGAGCACTAGCAGGCATGTAAAGCTGGTCATGATTCAACACTGCTGGATTCAATTCAAGCCCAGTAATAGAAGAGCCTCCCTGAGCTCAGGGTCGCCATACCTGCCAATCATCTTCCCAAGGTTGGTCGATGTGTGAGTGTTTTGTCATATGCAGAACACTTGAGAAGGTCAAGGGGGAAAGAGTGGAAAGGGAGGCAGATGCTGAGGCGCCAGAGGACACAGAGAGAGTTGGTTCCTGAGCTGCTATAACTGGAGGGCACTGCCCTCCCCCTGTTACAGTGAGCCAGGTGTCCAGTCCAGCAATCAGGAGGTATTCTGGCTCTTGGTGTTAGGAACAGTCAGTGCATCCAGCTTCCTGACAAAGAGTCCATCTTGTTCCTGGCCTCCAGTTTGTAGGGAACCCAGATTGTGTTCTCTGAAGAGCTGACCTCAGAGCAATGCCACCTTTCTTTCTTAGTCAGCCTTTCTTAGTCAACTGGGGAATTCTCTGGTGGTCCAGTGGTTAGGACTCTGTGCTTTCACTGCAGAGGGCTGGGCTTCAATCCCTGGTTGGGGAATTAAGATTCTGCAAGCCACACAGTGCAGCCAAAAGAAAGGTAAACCAAGTCTTGTGAGGTATACTATCCATCACCTGCCCACTTACCCAGATTCTTGTTGTGACAGGCACTCATGATGTCCACTTCTCCCATGGTGAGGTATGGGCCTGCCCAAATCACTTCCTGAGGTGGACTCATGGGAAGAAATACTTAGAGTTAGCTTCACTGCCAGGAAGCTGCCAGATGTACAGTACTGGTGCTCACTGAGGAAGGGGGGGCATTGTGTTGCATTTTGAGTTTCTGTTAATACCATCATAGGAACCGAATTGAGTGTTAGGCCCTGCCAGGTCTGAGACCTGAGTAAAGCCTGAGCACTTCAGCTAAGACCACCCACCAATGTGTCACCCTAAATTATCCTCACCCTTTTGAGACACATGGACTTTCCTGGTGGCTCTTACAGTAAAGAATCTGCCTGTAATTCAGGAGACCTGGGTTTGATCCCTGGGTCTGGAAGATCCCCTGGAGGAGGGAAGGGCTGCCCACTTCAGTATTCTTGCCTGGAGAATTCCATGGACAGAGGAACCTACAAGCTACAGCCCGTGGGATCACAAAGGGATGGACAAGACTAAGCGACTAACACTTTCACTTTTAGATAATTTCCCAGATCTCAGTAACTTCATTGTCAAAAACAGATCCCTGTAAAGCAGTTATCCACCAATTAAGAATTAATTTAAAAAGCAAATAGAAAAACAGATCCCTATCACTTACAGTGGTGCTGCCTCCTGGACACTGAGAAGCCAGCCCTTAAACTCCTGCAGGGACCCCTTCTTTCTGTCCTGTTACATGGATAGTAAGAGGCAGGCATTCACTAAGGCAGCATGTTTATTTGGAATATGTTTACAGCTGCTTGAAGATTTTTTTTTTTAATGATTTAAAATCCCATAATCATTTTATTTTTATTTATTTATTTGGCCATAGATCGTGGCATGTGGGATCCCTAACCAGGGATCAAACCAGTGCCTTCTGCATTTGAAGAGCAGAGTCCCAACCACTGGACCACCAGGGAGGTACCTGTTTGAAGATTTTTCAAGTCAGAGGCATAACTGAATGATGAAACTAGTTTTCTTCTTTAATCTTTTTTTTTTTTTCAGGGCTGAGACTCCAGAGTGTGTCCTCAAGGACTTCTGTCAGGACTCACAGAAGCCTCCACCCTGGTGATGGCACACAGGGACTGTTTTCTCGTTCTCAGTCTGAATGACTGCCAAGAAGGAGGGCAACGGTAGAACAGTCAAATCCCAGGCTCTCCCCATAGCTTCTAATCTCAGACCTTGTTAAACTCCTTTCTGAGCCCAAGGACAAAAGTCACTTGAACAAATGAGTTTGAGTCATGAATGAAAACTCTCACTCTTTCCATGAGAAAGAATTAAGAGATGGACAGGTAAGCAAGCATATCCATTTGGGAAAGAAGGTGTTGGTATGGGATGTATTGTTAATAAGAGAGAGCATATATCAAGAGGGTGTGGACCTTTAGAAATGTGTAGGAAAAATTCTCTTTACAGTTCTCTTATTCTTTTAGAAGAAGCTCTTAGTTACTTCTGGATCAATTGCCTTTCCCAATGGTTTGCTTTCTAAGTAGGTTATAGGATTTGGGTTTGGATTTGCTTGGGTGGGAGAAAAGTTTCAATTGGAATCTCCCAGGAAATATATATTTCAATCAGTTTGGGTTGTTTACTGGCCCTTTCTCTCTCAAATACCCATTTTGACCTGTTTATCCTCAGGATCCCTAGTTCCATGTGGATATGTGTGAGCCTGGCAGCTTACCCTGTATTCCCCATGTTTCTCCCTACCTTCCCAGAAATGGTCTTAAATGCAGCCTTTGGGGTGCAGTGGCCAGAATGGGGACAAAGCCTGTGCTTTGGGAGTCCAGGGAGGTTTTCTTCACTGTCCTGAGACAGATGAACTGTTCTTCCAGAGAACATTTATCTTTGGATACTAGAGGGGAGAGAACGATGCGATGAGTCCTGAGCACACAGACTCCTACAGGGAGTTGTGCAGCACGGTGAATCACCAGATATCACTGAGAATGTATCTTGAGCCTTCGAGTGTGTCTCTTTGTGACCCCATGGACTGTAGTCCGCCAGGCTCCTCTGTCCATGGAATTTCCCAGGCAAGAATACTGGAGTAGGTAGCCATCCCCGTCTCCAGGGGATCTTTCTGACCAAGGGATTAAATCCTGGTCACCTGCATTGCAGGCGGATTCTGTACTGTCTGAGCCACCAGAGAAGCCCATTTTGAGCCTAGTCCTGTGCAGATGGTCTGAGAAATATAAAACAAGTATACAAGAAGAGTCTGACTGGGGAGACAGGTCTTTTGCAGAGGACCTTGTGCCACATACAGAGGCTATGGGACTTAGAGATCTGAGGAAACCCTCGTAACTGCAGGAAACCACTGTAGCTCAGCCACCCTGAGGAGATGGAACTGATCTTGAAGGGCCCAGAAAACACTGAGAAGGTGGAGGTGGGGGCGAGACCACATGACCCAAGGGCTGGAGGTGAGAGGAATTGCAGCAGTGTGTTCACTTTAGCTAAGTGGGAAATAATGGTGCTTAGACATCAGGAGGCCAGTTGTGGAGGAGTAGCTCTGCTGTGGTGTGTTTATGGGTTCATCCTTCTGGCAAAAATGAAGGCAAAAAGAAGTCAAAAAATCAAAGTTGTGTCTAAGGAGTGTTAGTTGGCAAAAATAAGTACGCGGGATTAGAGTAACAGGACAGTCTGGGATTCCAGGGCCTTGATATAACAATGATACCTTTGTTAGTTATTTTCCCATAATTATTATTATTTTTCTTTTATGTGCCTTAGAGAAAGTAATACTGCACATGGTTCAAAATCCAAAAGTATGAGGATGTACATATAGTGAATATCTTCCACTCTTGTTCCCCAGCCACCCTGTTTTCCTGCTGAGGCAAAGTTAGTACTTCCTTGAAGACTATAATTCTGGAAATAGTCTCTATAAAGACAAGCAAATAGATTTATGTGGGGTTTTTTTTTTTTTTTTTTTAGAAAATCCAATGATAAAGTATACTCTGCCCTTTGCTTTTTCACTTAATATAGTAATATCATGAAGATTGTTCCAAATCTTACTCTTTTTTTAAAATGGCTGTATAGGATCTCATTAAGTGGATATGCTTTAATTTATTTAAAATTAGTTCACTAGTGACAACTAGCTTTATCACGATGATCATTTTGAAATGTATAGAAACATCAAATCACTGTGTTGTGCGCTAGGAACTAACATCGTGTTGTAAGTGAATTATAACTCAAAAACAAACTTGTAGAAAAAGAGATTAGATTTGTGGCTACCAGAGATAGGGGAATGGGGAAAGGGGGATTAGATAGTGAAAAGGTGCAAACTTCCAGTTGGAAGATAAATAAGTACTCGGAATATAATGTACAACATGATAAAGGTAGCACTGCTGTATGTTAGAATGAAAGTTAAGAGAATAAATCCTAAGAGTTCTCATCACAAGGAAAAAAATGTTTTGTTTGTTTGTTGATGTAGTACCAATAGATGATGATGGATGATCGATAACCCTATCCTGGTCATCATTTCATAACGTATATAAGTCCAGTCATGCTGTGCCCCTTGCCTCTTACACAGTGATGTATGTCAATTACATCTCGGTGAAACAGCGGGTGGGGGGGTTATAAATAGAGTAAAATAAAGTAAGAAGTCCATCAGTGGACATTCAGAGTTTTTCTAGCCTTTTGCTTTTATAAACAGTACTACCATGGATTTCCTTCATGGTCTAGTGGTTAAGAATCTGCCCGCCAGTGCAGGGGACGTGGGTTTGATCCCTGGTCCAGGAAGATCCCACGTGCCATGGGGGCAGCTAAGCCCGTGTGCCACAGCTACTAGAGCCCATGTGCCCTAGAGCTCGTGTTCCACAACGAGAGAAGCCACCACAGCGAGAAGTCCTCGAACCACAGCTAGAGATGGCATGGCAACAGAGACCCAGTGCAGCCAAAACAAACGAACAAAAACAGACGAACAAAGCCATGAGTAACACTGTAAGCATGTCATTTTGCACACGGATGAGTATATATATTAGATAAATTCCTCAAATGCGGTTGCAGGCCCCAAATAGACACAGCATACATGATCGTGTCAGATATTATCAAGCCGGAGAGGTGGTAACAGTTCACTCTCCAGTGTCTACAGCTCTTGGTCCTTTACCCAGCATGGTGTTACCACGTTTTCTGATCTTTGATAACAAGGTAAGTGAAAAATGTTATTTCAAGAGTAGTTGTAGTTGACTTTAGTTGACATTTCTCTTGTTATGAGTAAGGTTGAGCATTTCTTCACATGTTTAAGAACTGTTTGTGTTTCCTTTTATGCAAACCATCTACATCCATGCCCATTTTTCTACTGGTTTCTTTTTTTTTTTTTATCTTACTGACTTGTAGGATTTTATTTCATTTTTTAACATTAAAAGCATTAGGGCTTCCCAGGTGGCTCAGTAGTAAAGAATTTGCCTACAATGTGGGAGACCTGGGTTTGATCCCTGGGTCGGGAAGATCCCCTGGAGAAGGAAATGGCAACCCACTCCAATATTCTTGCCTGGGAAATCCCATGGACAGAGGAGCCTAGTGGGCTACAGTCCATGGAGTTGCAAAGAGTCAGACACAACTTAGCAACTAAACACCAAAGACAGGAAAATTAGCCTTGTGTTTTGATATGAGTTGCAAAAGGTTTGTTGGGTAGTTTTTAAGCTCCAGCAGGGGAAAGATTTGGCTGAGCAGAACATGAGGAAACCGCCTCACTCAACTTTACTTACTCAGAGCCCTGAGACTTTGAATGTGGCCAAGAAGTCTGTATGAGATTATATTAACATTAAGCTTTTTGCAGACCAGGTTAAACAGGAGTTGTCCTTACAGTATTACCTGTAGTTGACTTCTCCAGGGTTAATCCATTGTGTGTGTGTTAAGGGAAAGGGTGTGCTGTTCAAGCTTTCATCTCTGGGGGACTGATACGTGCCTGAGAGACTGACTCGTTTGCCTTGCAGGTTGAAAGTGTGTCTGCTGGGTCCTCTCCACCATGTGACAAGGACAGCAGTGCTCTTCTGGCTTTCAGAGGAATTTCTGTACGTACTGCCCACAGCCCCGTGTCTTCTGTCAGTAGGCGTTCGTGTAACATGCTGCTATGTGGTGCCGGGACACAGGATGGCACAGACCTTGCCCTCCAGTAGTACATACTTTGGGGGTAGGAGTGGGAACAGACATGCAAAACAATCTGCCTAATCAGAAAATTGTTGTAATGAAGCAGAATATAAAGTGCAGTGGGGATGTCAACAGCTCACCACTATCTCAGTTGAGTAGATTTTTATCCATTTACTCTTCAAGGAGGGCATATACTTGTCCCTACGTTGCCCAACTTCTCCATCATAGTTGGTATTTTCCAGGTGCCTCTCATTAAGATTGGGCTTCCCAGGTGGCTCAGTGGTAAAGAACCCAGCTGTCAATGCAGGAGTGGGTTAAATCCCTGGGTAGGGAAGATCCCTTGGAGGAGGAAACAGCAACCCACTCCAGTATTCTTGCCTGGAAAATTCCATGGACAGAGGAGCCTGGAAGGCTACAGTCTGTGGGATCTCAAAGAGTCGACACAACTGAGCGACTGAGCATGCACTCATTAAGATTGGCTTTAACCAACCCATCTGGGAAGACAGATTCTAATGGCCTCCAGTTTCAAGAATATTTGGTACAGTGGGCAGTATGTATTTGTGTGGATAGGAGGACTTGGACTCCGCCCTCACACTGAAGGTCACCTGCCCCTACAGATCTCAGAGTTGAAGAACCACAGCGTCCTCCAGGCCCTGACAGCAGAGGCGAACGCCTGGGAGCCCCGTGGTAAGGTCCCCTTCAGGGCCCGATGAGCCTGGGTGGGACTCAAGGCAGAGCTCGTGGGTCTTTCCTTTTCTTCCTTGAATTTCTTCCCTTGAATTTCTCTCACTACTTTTCCTATAGAATTTTATAGATTTATCCTTCTTCAAGGGAAACTAGAACTGACACTGGATTAGGAGTCAAGAGACCTGAGTTCGTTCCTTCTTTTTTAAGGGTTTTTTTTTTTTTTTTTCATGTGGATCATTTTTAAAGTCTCTTATTCAATGTGTTACAATATTGCTTCTGTCGCATGTTTTGGTTTTCTGGCTGCAGTGCATGTGGGATCTTAGCTCCCTGACCAAGGATAAAACCCACACATACCCTCTGCTTTGGAAGGTGAAGTCTTAACCACTGGATTGCCAGGGAAGTCCTGAGAGACCTGAATGCTAACTTGGTCCCCAAAGTCCTGCTAGTGACTTACTTGCCTTTTGGAAAAATTATACTATCTCTGTGTCTACAGTGGAGGTATCAGTATTTCCTTTGTCCTCTGAAGGATGTTGTGATACTGAAATGATACAGAGTAGATGAAAAGGCTTTGAAAAGTTAATCTTGTTTTACCTGCTTTACATGGGGCTTCCTATACTCTATTTAAAGCTCACTCTGCCTGCTAATATAACGCACAAGGAAGCACACTCCACCAATTCAGAAGGACCACTTCTGGAGTCACATGTCTCTGGCTTAAGTCTTAACTCTTTCACCCACCAGCTCCATGAGCCAGAGTGAGGAACTTAATCTTTCTAACCCTTGCTTTATTTATCTGTAAAACCAGGGTTATATCAGAACCTGTATGATATAAATTTTATAAGGATTAAACGAGATAATGGAAAGTGCTTAGCACACAGAATCATAGTGAGCACTCACTGGTGTGTTTTGTTATCTTAAAATCTTGCAAACTGAATGTGTAATCTCCAAGAATATGGGAGTCTATTAAAAATATTCCAGTGTAGAAAAATTATTTGAAGGTCTCAGAAGTTTCTTTTTTTTTTAAAAGAGAACCATTTTTTAAATTTTATTTTTAATTGGATAATTATTACTTTACAGTGTTGTGTTGGTTTCTGCCACAAACATGAATCAGTCACAAGTACACATATATCCCCTCCTTTTGAATCTCCCTCCCCTGCCCTACCATATGGATATTAGATTTGTTACAACATTGCTCCTGTTTTATGTTTTTGATTTTTTTGGCCTTCGGGCGATCCCAACCAGGGATCCAACCCATACCCTTTGTGTTGGAAGACAAAGTCTCAATCACTATGATGGCCAGGGAAGTCCCTATAAAGTTTCTTTTAATTGAATTTTGTCTTTACCACGTGTTGGCAGACCTAACATTGATTAGAGATGTTGCCTCAAATGCCAAAATGTCTTCTGTTTCAGTACAACTGGCAGTTCTGTGCCAGATATTCTTGATCATATTGAGCAGTTACACTGGACTTCCCAGGTGGTAAAGTGGTAAAGAGTCCGCCTGTCAGTGCAGGAGACGCAGGACACTGAGGTTCGATCCCTGAGTCAGAAAGATCCCCGGAGAAGGAAATGGCAACCCACTCCAATATTCTTTCCTGGAAGGTTTCGTGGACAGAGGAGCCTGGCAGGCTACAGTCCTGAGGTCACAAAAAGTTGGATATGACTGAGTATGTGTACATACGTGTTTGAACAATTACATTTTTTTTTTCAGACAGCACTCAGCTAATTTAAATTAATAGGCTGACTAAATCAGTAGTGCCGTTTACTATGTGAATAAAGAGAAAAGGGCTTAAGTAAAGGAGGTAATTGACAAAAGGAAAAATGATAAAGAGCCATACTAACGTGAACTGGCTTTGTCTTCCTGGAGATTTGGAAGCTCCATGCTTTTCTGTTCGTGTGGAGAAAGCAGTATTTACATCAGGATTGTGTGCAGAGGTGGGGGTTGTCTCCCTGAGTCCTAAAAGAACTAGGAAAGGAGCAATATGCTCTTACATGGGTTGGGTGTTTGTCTCTAGTTCGGGCACCAGATTGAAGTTGCCCCTTGAGACCGTGTGCTTCCTCTTACTTGGATTCCTATCACAGTAAACTCCCACACCCTTGCCCATGAGGTTCCTACTCCTGGTGCACGGCCTTTGACCAACTTGTTTATAGGCAAGGATGCATGAGGTAAAAGATTAATTGCATTGTGATAATCTGAAGGTTAACTCAGTGAGGCTGGATGTAGATGAGGGGTGAAGGGTGGGGGAACTCTTGTCATCCTGATAAGCGTCCATGGCTGCCGTTCCACTTTCCTTGTTCAACCCCTTTGTCGTTGTAGCTCACTTGCCAAGGGTCCAGCGTGCTGGACATAAGTCTTTATTTTCCTCATGGTCCCGGGTCAAATATCCTGTGTTCTGTTGAAGCTACCTAGTTTGGAAGCCCTGTTGTACCATCTGCTGCCCCGGGCAAGGACTGGCAAGAGTCCAGATCCATCTCATCTGCTACCACCATCCACAATCCTGCTAGACCGGAGTCCACAACTGTGTCGGCCCTGCTAGCTGAGGCGCACTGAGCAGGCGACCTTGGGCCACGTGCTCCCCTAGACTCTGTTCTCATAGTAATCTCAAGAGAGATTACAGATGGTTGAGTAACTTGCCTGAAGAAGCACAGCTTGTGAGTGAGCTAAAAAGTTCACAAGCCATTTGTCTCTACAGGGTGCTTTCACTGTGGTCCCCTCCTGCTCCCCAGCAGCCTCCTCAGCCTCGTTATCCATTAGTGTTTTGAGTTTGGGGTAGGTTTTTCTTTAATTTTCCAAGTGTGTATTGGTCGCTCAGTCATGTCTGACTCTATGCCCTATGCACTGTAGCCCACCAGATTCCTCTATCCATGGGATTCTCCAGGCAAGAATACTGGAGTGGGTTGCCATTCCCTTCTTCAGGGGATCTTCCCAACCCAGGGATCAAACCCAGGTCTCCTGCATTGCAGGTGGATTCTTTGCCGTCTGAGCCACTAGGGAAGTCCTTTTGCAAGTGTACTTCCAAAACAGTTCACTGTCACAGAAATTCCTCAGCCCTGGTTGCAAGGCAGAGGGGAGCTGTCCTAACTTGCTTACACTATCCAGGCTGGAAGGCTCACCAGTTTGGTTTGAACAGAAGCCTCCCCATCCTCCCCACTGTTTGCCTGTGTCCTCTTTAGCAAAGGGGAAAAGCCAGTGACAGCCATGACACCAGAATTCGGTCCAGAGAGTGGCAGCTGTGGTGTGGAGTAAAGGGCTGTGCAGTGATTATAGAGAGCCTGTCCTGCAGCTGTTTTTTTCTTCTGTCCCCCCTCCTTTCATTGTGCTTTTCATTCATTCCTCAAACATTCATTATGAGGACTTTCCTGGTGGTCCAGTGGTTAGGACTCCATACTTCCACTGCAAGGGGCACAGGTTTGATCCCAGGTAATTGGGGAACTAAGATCCTGCATGCCAGCCGGTGTGGCCAAAAATAGCAACAAAAACATTCATGGTGCACCCATTGAACCCCAAGAACCCTGCCCTCCTGTAGCTCCCAGTGCAGTGGGCAGGACAGTTACCACACTGTGACAAGAACAGGGTGTCGGGAACTCTCATGGTGCTGCTCCTAAAAGCAGATTCCAGAGGCTGAAGAAGGTGCCAGGGGAGGGTGGTGCTGGAGTTGGCTGCATGCTGAGATGGAGCTGCGCCAGGAGAGGTTGGAGCTGAAGGTGGGTTGGGGTTTCATTGTGAGAATTACGAAGAATCCCTAGAGGGTTCCATGCAGCGGGCTGGCATCAGGTCTGGCCTTTTTGAAAGCTCACTTTGGCAGCTGTCTGGCTAGACAGACAGATAAGGCCAGGGGCTACAACAGTGATCCAGACATACATAGATCTCAGGGGATGTCCTTGTCTCACTATTGCAGTTGTGAGTACAGAAGTCCTCCAAGCCCAAGAAGAATGGGAAGCTGTGGAGAGCATCCACCCAGAGACAGGTAACTAGAGGAATGGCACCCTTTCCACACAGCCTGCTGCCACTAAAGGCACGGTCTACCCACGAGGCTGATGCTCTGTTTGGGATTAGGAGACAGAATTCCTGAGTGTTCTCATTTTTGATATGTGACATAGAATAAAACCTCTTTTCCCACTTCAAAGGTGATGCCCTCCAACCTCTGGAGGAAAGGGAGGTGAATGCCACGGGGTCTGAGAGAAGACGAGGAGGACCATGGTCAGGGTCAGCTTCTGCAGGGTGATGAGGTTGGGCAGAGGATGGAGCTGGGCAGCCAGGACCCCTGTATCAGGTTGAGCAGATGGTTCACTGTACAAGGAAATCTCTGGAGATGGAGGTTGAAGTCGTCTGCTGGAAGGCACTGGGGGCTGTCAGAACTGTGTCTCGTTCCTTTGGGAGGTTTAGGTGGAGCTGTGGGAGGGGAGAACTGAGACCTAAATCTAGCCTGAGCCCCACTTGAGCACCTGGAGAGACGTTTCAGGGGCTGTATCAGCCGTCACCTGAACTGCTGGTTGACGAGTTAATTCCCTGGAGCAAAGGCTGGAGGAGAGATCATTCATCTCCAGGGCATGAGAAGGCGAAGTAGAAACCGGGAAAGGCCCCTAGACAGACCTGTCGCAAGCTTCTGTGTGGGTACCTCCTCCAGGCAGTGACGCACCCCACTCACAGATGAGTGGACTTGGGGGCTCCTACAGATCAGCTTCTACTCTGCAGGGCTCAGCTTGGTCCACCTCCACACAGCCAGCTCTGAAAGGGAGTCCGCCCTGTGAATAACACCAGCCCCCTGACACCGGGTTGGTTGTAGCTGTAGGTGTCTGACACTGACAGCTGGAAGCCTGTGCTGGGCTTAGAGGTGACAACCAGAAGGCCCTTGGTACATGTTTGTTGATAGAGTGGCTCCTGTCACAAGTCTTGGAGTGTCTTCCCTTTTGCCACAGGGAGCCGGGCCAGCATGGACCAGCCTGGGCAGCTCATCTCCTTCAGTGAGGCCCTGCAGCATTTCCAGACAGTGGACCTCTCCTCCTTCAAGGTATGACACCAGGGGGGCACTGGGGTCTTGAGCAAAGCGCTTTCTTCCCCCAAGCTAGGTTTCTACCCCATCAGGATAGGCCACGGGAAGATCCCCTGGAGAAGAGCATGGCAACCCACTCTAGTATTCTTGCCTGGAGAATCCCCATGGACAGAGGAGCCTAGCGGACTACAGTCCATGGAGTTGCAAAGAGTTGGACACAACTGAGTGACTAAGCAGAGGATAGGGCACTGGGCAGGCAAGAGGGAAGCTTCCAGTCGAGGGCTCTTTCCCAACTCAGAAATCTCAGGGTACAGAATCACAGGTGGCTGAGGACCCAGGTGTCATGTGGTCTCAGGGACTGTGTCCCCGGAGCTCTAATGGTCCTGTCTTATGGGGGTCCTTGGAGCTGCTGCCCACTCTCCCATCCTAGGGATTGCGGGGACGGGGTGGAGGGGGTCTGGAATCAGATGCTAGGAAGCAGGGTAGCCTGTCCAGAGAGCTGAGTGATTCATGGCCAATATAGGAAAATTTTCCATATCCTAGAGGAACTAGAAGCTCTTTGGGAATTTAAAAAATATGTGGGGTTGGAAAAAGAGTGCTAAGGAAATGAAAAGCTGGCAGACATCTTGAGTGCCTAGTGGTAAGTTTGCTGCTGCTGCTGCTAAGTTGCTTCAGTCGTGTCTGACTCTGTGCGACCCCATAGACGGCAGCCCACCAGGCTCCCCAGTCCCTGGGATTCCCCAGGCAAGAACACTGGAGTGGGTTGCCATTTCCTTCTCCAATGCAGGAAAGTGAAAAGTGAAAGTGAAGTTGCTCAGTCATGTCCGACTCTTAGCGACCCCATGAACTGCAGCCCACCAGGCTCCTCCGTCCATGGGATTTTCCAGCCAGGAGTACCAGAGTCAGGTGCCATTGCCTTCTCCGGGTGGTAAGTTTAGAGGACTGTGAATTCAAATGTTCAACCAAAGCCTGGCTCGAAGAGAGAGGCTGAAGATAGGAATCAGACTGATCCCAGAGGGCCGGAACCTGCTGAAATCGGAGTATCCTAAGCCCTGCAGCAGTGGCTCTGAACACGAAGGCATCAGCAGGAGCTGGTGTAGCCAGTGCTGCTGTGGTGTGGACAGAAGGTGCCAGCTACCCCTCAGGGGTATCCAGCTCCAAGAAAGTGCCCTAGACTCCCCTTCTCACCGACTGTCTTATCCTGGAAGTTGAGAGGGCTGTTAGACTGTATGTCTTTTACAGAGAGAGACAAACACAGACATAACAAAGGGTGGAAGCAGCCCTGCTGGGAGACCTGGCCTGGCATCTGTGTGTCTGTCTGTCTATCAGATGCCAGTCCCCATGGCCAGTCCCCTCTAGCTTCCTTGGAAGTCAGTGACAGAGCCATTTCTGGAAAAGCCCAGAGGCTAAATACTGACTGATATAGGCTAAATACAGGCTGATTAGATCTGGGCTTAGGGACATCTCTTTCTGGTTACAAAGAACCTGAGAGCTGGAAGAACCTGTCCCTGGAGATTTTTTTTTTTTTAATCTTTATTGAATTTGTTACAGTATTGCTTCTGTTTTATGTTTCGGTTTTTTGGCTTGGAGGCATGTGGGATCTTAGCTGTCCAACTAGGGCTCAAACACCCCAACCAGGACCCACACCCCCTGCAACAGAAGGTGAAGTTCTAACCACTGAACCGCCAGGGAAGTCCCTTGGAGATTTATTAATAGCAGATGCTTCACAGCTTCTGCCCTGTTTCCCTGGCTTAGAGGCCAGCCAGTTAGTTGGGAACTATTCGTTTCTACAAGACCAGTCCTGTACTGATTGATCCTCATGGTAAGTTCATGAAAGCAAGTGAACTCAGCACTCTGCCCACTCCTGCACCTTTCTCCCCAGAAAAGAATCCAGCCCACCATCCGAAGGACCGGGCTTGCTGCCCTCCGGCACTACCTCTTCGGGCCTCCGAAGCTCCACCAGGGCCTCCGTGAAGAAAGGGACTTGGTCTTGACCATCGCTCAGTGTGAGTGCACGGCTGCAAAGCAGAGAGAACGGTTTGTCCATCCTGTGACTGAGACTAAACCGAGGCTCTTGCATTCACCATGTTGTGGGGAGGGCCAGGTGTGGGCGTCCAGGCCGGGTCTGTCTTGGCTGTGCGTTCTCTGGGAAGCACTCAGTCCTTCCCTGAGGGCCAATTCAGCAGAGCATGCATGTGTTTGGGGGCAGGTGGCCTGGATAGCCAAGACCCCATGCATGGCCGAGTCCTGCAGACCATCTATAAGAAGCTGACTGGCTCCAAGTTTGACTGTGCCCTCCACGGAGACCACTGGGAAGATCTGGGCTTTCAGGGTAAGAGAGAGAAATGGTTCATCTCCCTGACTCCTTATTCCAAGACTAGCATGAGAACCCAGATAGTCCTCTTCCTGTTACGCCAGCACCATGAGACGGGATATCTGGGGCAAAGCATTCCAGGAAGAGGGGACAGCTAATGCAAAGGCCCTGAAGTGAAATGTGTGTAACTCTTTTTTGAGAAAAAACAGTGGCAGAAGTGGACAAGAATTGTTCACTCGGGGCCTTGCAGGCCAGTGTAAAACGTGTACTCTTAGTGGAATGGAAAGCATGGGAGTGATATGATTTAGAATCCAGTGGTTTTTTTTTTTAATTAATTAATTAATTTAGTCGCTCAGATTCTTAGTTGCAGCACGTGGAATCTTCAGTCTTCCGTGTAACACACAGGAACTTTGAGCTGTGGTATATGGAATCTTGTTCCCTGACCAGGGTTCCAAGCCAGGCCCCCTGCATTGGGAGCTTGGAGTCAGCCACTGGACCACCAGGGAAGTCCTCTAGTGTTTTCTTTTTGCTCTTTTCTTTTAGTGTTAATGAAAATTGTGTTTTACATTATTTCACTTCTTGAGTGAAACAAAATTATTTCACCTGTTTTTGAATTGTCCATTTTTTTCCTAAACCATATATAAAATTACATTTATATAAAACAGGAAGACATCTTGATTTGAAAAGGAAACTTTATATGCTCAAAATTTATTTGTGCTCTGTTGGTTTTGATAGTGTGTTTAAGTCCCTTTACTGTCCCTCATCTATAATATAATTGACTTGGACATGGAGAGTCACATCAGTGTTATGATTTTTCTTTCAACCATTAATTTAAATAACTCAAGAGGAAAAGGAAATTCTGTTGTATTTACCCATATGTTTACTCTATCCCTTATTCTTTCTTCCTTTCTGATCTTCTAAGATTCCTTCTTTTTTCACTTCCTTCTGTTTCAGGAACTTCCTTTAGCCACTTTCTAAAGTAGGTCAGCCAGCATAAATCCTCTTAGCCTTCCTTCATCTGAAAATGTCTCGATTTCCCCTTTACTCCTGAAGGATGATTTCTCTGAATATAGAATTCCAGGTTGACAGATCTTTTCTTTCATCCCTTGAAAATAAATAGGCTGCTTCCTTTTGGCTTCCATAGCTTCTGATGAGAATTCTGCTGGCACTTGAATTATTGCTTCTTGGTAGATGAGGAGTGGTTTGTCTCTCTACTTTCAAGGTCTTTTTTGCTCACTTTTTTTCTTTTGTTTGTAGGAGTGTGACTATGGTATGTCTTAGTGGAGATTTCTTTGGGTTTATCCTATTAGGGTTTTGCTCAGTTTCTTGGATCTGTAGGTTTATGTCTTTGGCCAAATTTGGTAAATTATCAGCCATTATTGCTTTGAGTACTTTTTTCAGCCCTTCTCTTTCTCCTTTCTTGTATAATTCCGACCCCACGGGTGCTAGATCTTCTGTTACTGTTCCTCTTAGTCCCGGAGGCTCTGTTCGTTTTAAGGGGATATCTGTATAGCAGCAGCAGCTGTAGAGCCCAGAGGTCTCCAAGGCGCTGTTCATTCTGTTTTGTTTTTTCTCTCTCTGTTGTTCAGAGTGGGCTGTTTATATTGTTCCGTCTTCAAGTTCACTGGTTCTTTCCTCTGTTGTCTCTATTCAGCTGTTGAGCCCACCCAATGAGTTTTTAATTTTAGTTATTATAGTTTTCGGTCCTAAAGTTTCTGTTTGGTTCTTTATATCTGATATTTCTTTACTGAGACCTTTATCAAAGGCATTTGTATAAAAGGCATTTGCCTTTTACCAAAGGCATTTGTAGGTTTCTATTGTTGCTGCAGAAAATGACCACAAATTTAGTGGTTTAAAACAATACAAGGAAAAAAAAATAAAATAAAATAAAAAAAAACAGTACAAGGGACTTCCCTGGCAGCTCAGCAGTTAAGGCTCTGTGCTTCCAATGCAGGGGCCACAGATATGATCCCTGGATGGGTCCCACATGCTGTGCAGTACAGCCCAAAAAGAAAAAAGACCCACAGATTTACCACCTTCTAGTTCTGTAGTTGAGAAGTCTGACACAGTCTCTCTGAGGCAAGATCAAGGTCACAGCAGGGCTGTATTCCTTTTTAGACTCTCCAGGAGAGAATCTATTTCCTTGCCTTTTGCACCTTCTAGAGGCCTCCCACATTCCTCCTCCTTCAAAGCCAGGAACACAGCATCTCTCAGAGCTGAATCTGTCCTCGCATCCTTCTTCCTGATGCTGTGTTTCTACCTCCCTGTCACACGTTTAAGGATTTTTCTGACTACATTCAATTCAGTTCAGTTGTTCAGTCATGTCTGACTCTTTGAGACCCCATGAACTGCAGCACACCAGGCCTCCCTATCCATCACCAAGTTCCGGAGTTTACCCAAACTCATGTCCATTGAGTCGGTGATGCCATCCAACCATCTCATCCTCTGTCGTCCCTTTCTCCTCCTGCCCTCAATCTTTCCCAGCATCAGGGTCTTTTCAAAAGAGTCAGCCCTTTGCATCAGGTGGCCAAAGTATTGGAGTTTCAGCTTCAATATCAGTCTTTCCAATGAACACCCAGGACTGATCTCCCTTAGGATGGACTGGTTGGATCTCCTTGCAGTCCAAGGGACACTCAAGAGCCTTCTCCAACACCACAGTTCAAAAGCATCAAATCTTCAGCACTCAGCTTTCTTTATAGTCCAACTCTCACATCCATACATGACTATTGGAAAAACCATAGCCTTGACTAGACATACCTTTGTTGACAAAGTAATGTCTCTGCTTTTTAATATGCTATCTAGGTTGGTCATAACTTTCCTTCCAAGGAGTAAGTTTTCTTCCAAGGAGTAAGTGTCTTTTAATTTCATGGCTTCAGTCACCATCTGCAGTGATTTTGGAGCCCCCCAAAATAAAGTCAGCCACTGTTTCCACTGTTTCCCCACCTATTTGCCATGAAATGATGGGACCGGATGCCATGATCTTAGTTTTCAGAATGTTGAACTTTAAGCCAACCTTTTCACTCTCCTCTTTCACTTTCATCAAGAGGCTCTTTAGTTCTTCTTCACTTTCTGCCATAAGGGTGGTGTCATCTGCATATCTGAGGTTATTGATATTTCTCCTGGCAATCTTGATTCCAGCTTGTGCTTCTTCCAGCCCAGTGTTTGTCATGATGTACTCTGCATATAAGTTAATAAGCAGGGTGACAATATACAGCCTTGACGTACTCCTTTTCCTGTTTAGAACCAATCTGTTGTTCCATGTCCATTTCTAACTGTTGCTTCCTGACCTGCATACAGGTTTCTCAAGAGGCAGGTCAGGTGGTCTGGTATTCCCATCTCCTTCAGAATTTTCCAGAGTTTTTTGTGATCCATACAGTCAAAGGCTTTGGCATAGTCAATAAAGCAGAAATATATATTTTTCTTGAACTCTCTTGCTTTTTTGATGATCCATCGGATGTTGGCAATTTGATCTCTGGTTCCTCTGCCTTTTCTAAAACCATCTTGAACATCTGGAAGTTCACGGTTCACATATTGGTGAAGCCTGGCTTGGAGAATTTTGAGCATTACTTTACTAGCCTCCCTGGTAGCTCAGCTGGTAAAGAATCTGCCTGCAATGCAGGAGACCCTGGTTCGACTCCTAGGTTGGGAAGATCCACTGGAGAAGGGATAGGCAACCCACTCCAGTATTCTTGGGCTTCCCTGGTGGCTCAGCTGGTAAAGAATCCACCCAAAATGCCGGAGACCTGGAATCAATCACAGGTTTGGAAAGATCCCCTGGAGAAGGGAACAGCTACCCATTCCAGTATTCTGGCCTGGAGAATTCCATGGACTGTGTAGTCCGTGGAGTCCTAAAGAGTTGGACATGACTGACTACACTGGGCCCAGCCAAATAGCCGCAGCCTTCATTCTGACTGTAATCTTGATTCCCCCTTGCTGTGCAGCCTTTTATTTTGTATTGGGGTATAGCCAATTAACAATGTTGTGATAGTTTCAGATGAACAGCAAAGGGACTTAGTCATACATATATGCGTATCCATTCTCCCCCAAACTCCCCTCCCATCCAGGCTGCCACATAACACTGAGCAGAGTTCCCTGTGGTATACACTAAGTCCCGTTTGATTATCCATAGCAGTGTGTACATGACCATCCCAAACTCTATCCCTTGCCCCAGCAATGTTGCTGTCTATTAATTGTCTTTTGTCGTTCAACTTGAGATTTCCCTAGTTCTTGGTGTAATGAGTGATTTTTTTATTTTGTCCTAGACATTTGGGGTAGGATATAATGACACTGTGGATCTTCTTTAAATCTTCTATTGTAGCAGGCCTCCTCTGACACTGGGCAGTGGGAGACAGGTGATATCACCTCATTATTGCCAGGTGGGGATAGAAATCCAAGTATCCCACTGAGCCTCCACTAGTACCACTGGCTGGGAGGGGCAGGGGTGCCTCACTGCTGTTACATGTCACCTCCCCTGACATCCCATAGAGAGAGGTGGGCTCCTTGGCACCAGGGAAGGATAAAAGTCCGTCCCCTGCATCTCTGACTGCCCTGGCAGAGCTGAGGGCCACCTCATTGCAGTCAGTTAGAGGAAGTCTAGATTCTCCACCTGGGCTGTGATCAAGGTCATTGACTCAGGGAGCAGGGATTTCACTGTTATTGTTGTTCAGTCACTCAGTTATGTCGAAGTCTTTGGGACCCCATGGACTGTAGCACACCAGGCTTCCCTGTCCTTCACTATCTCCCAGGTTTGCCCAAGTTCATGTCCATTGAGTCGGTGATGCCATCCAACCATCTTATCCTCTGTCATCCCAGAGTTCTCCTTTTATCTTCAGTCTTTCCCAACGTCGGGGTCTTTTCCAATGAGGCGACTCTTCGCATCAGGTGGCCAAAATACTGGAGCTTCAGCTTCAGCTTCAGTCCTTCCAATGAATATTCAGGGTTGATTTCCTTTAGGATTGTCTGGTTTGATCTCCTTGCTGTCCAAGGGTTTCATTAAACTCCCTCAGTTTTCTCTTGGTTTTTGTCTTAGGAACAAATCCAGCCACAGACCTCAGAGGAGCAGGCTTCCTTGCCCTCCTGCATCTCCTGTACCTGGTGATGGACTCAAAGACTTTGCTAATGGCCCGGGAGATTCTCCGCCTGTCTCGTCATCATATCCAGGTGGGGCTTTGGTGAGAAGCCAGCAGAGAAGGCTGCAGGGCTAGGACCTGGGCACAGGGCTGTCCTGAGTAGGGGGACAGCTTCTCGGGTAGATCTCCAGTTGCTGATGGCCCTCAGGACAGCTGAGGCAAGCAGGCATGGGCACCCGCATTCCCCTGACCTGGCTGGAGCCCAAGCTCCGCCGCTCATTGGTGTGTGTCTCAAGCCAGCGCCTCAGCTGCTCAGAGCCCTGGTTTCTGCATCCATAGAGAGGAGCTCATGGAAACTTCAGCCGTGTAGTTGGGGAAGTTCAGTGCGGTAATGTGCACAAGCACAGGACACAACCCTGGTGTCAGTGTTTCATCGTGCTGCCCTCCCAACTCTGGTGTGTTCTCCTGGCCCTGGGGGAGGGCGCATTCAGCCTTCACGTGCCCAGAGGAAAGGTTTTGCCTCCCAGGGCTGGGTGACACACATGAGCTTACGAAAGCTCAGGAGTGGCTCCTGTAGCCCTCAGGTTCTATCCAGGCCTCTCTTCAGGGTTTTCCCCTGTAGTAAAGGTGGTAGTCCCCCGATTTTAGACAACAAACTTGACCTGTTTCCTGCCATTCGTCTATCCCAGATTCATGGGGCCTGGAATTCATTCATTGACTAAACAGATATTTATTCAGCATTCCCTGTGCTAGTAATTGTTCTTGGTGCTTGGGATGCGTCAATGAGATCCATCTAGCAGGGAGGACGAGACAGTAAGTCTAATACATAAATAAATAATAGGGTATGTTAAGTGCTAAGTAGGCAAGGTTGGGAGAACATGAGTGGATTACAGTGGTTTTTTGTTTTGGGGTTTTTTGGCTGCACTGAGTCCTCATTGCAGCATGGGGGCTTTCTCTGGTTGGAGAACATGGGTGGATTACGGTGGTTTTTTGTTTGGGGTTTTTGGCTGCACTGAGTCCTCACTGCAGCATGGGGGCTTTCTCTGGTTGGGAGAACATGGGTGGATTACGGTGGTTTTTTGTTTGGGGTTTTTGGCTGCACTGAGTCCTCAACTGCAGCATGGGGGCTTTCTCTGGTTGTGGCGCAGCCTCGGTAGTTGCAGCTTGCAGGCTCTCTAGTTGCAGCACTTGGGCTTTGTTGCCCTGCAGCATGTGGGACCTTAGTTCCCCAACCAGGGATCAAACCCACTTCCGCCCCTGCATTGGAGGCAGATTCTTAACCATTGGACCACCAGGGAAGTCCTAGGATTACAGTTTTCATGGGATATTAGGGTAGCTCTCATGAGAGGGTGAGAGTTAAACCATGCCTTGAAGTTGGGGGGATGGATGTTAGCCAAGCTGGTATTTAGAGGAAGAACATTCCATGCAAAGGAAGCATCGAGAGCAGAGGTTCCAGGAAGGAGTGTGTCTGGCATGGGAGGGAATGGCAGGAGGCCAGAAGGAGCTGCCAGGACAGTGGGAAGGAGGTGATGGGGTAACAGGGACCAGATGGTGTCGGACCTGATAGACTGTGATGAGGACGTTCGCTTTTACTCTGAGTCAAATGAGGGTTTTGAACAGCCTGGAGTGACGGTCCAACTTACATTCTTTAATGCATCCTGCCAGCCAGTGGGTTGAGAGTGGTCTCCCGTGAGGACTTTCACAGTCAAGCTAGAGGTGATGGTGGTTTGGTCCAGAGTATTTTTCAGAGGAAGTAGGAAGTAATCAGATCCTGGGTATAGAATCTTAGAGAATACACCCAGCATATTTTTGAATGGATTGGATGCAGGTGTAAGAAAAAGAGAGGAGTCAATGGTGCTTTTTAGCTTGAGCAGCTGCAAAACCAGAGTGGTACCAACTGAAATGGAAAAGAGCAAGTGTGGGGCGGGGGTTCCATTTGCCATATGAATTTTAGATTGAAGTTATGCATTTTGGGCAAGAACCCTACGGAAGTGACAGCCCTCACGTCAGGAGCACCCGCGTCAGTGTGTCTTACTACTGGTGAGGTTAACCCGGAGCACCTGGTTAAGGTGGTAGCAGCCAGGCCTCTCCTCTGTAAAGTCACTATTTTTCCCTTTGTAAATAATTGCTCGTGGGGGAATATACTTTGAATGTGAACGTGTTAGTCACTCAGCTGTGTCCAACTCTTTGCAACTCCATGGACCATAGCCCACCAGGCTTCTCTGTGCATGGGATTCTCCAGGCAAGAGTACTAGAGTGGGTAGAAGGTCCCTTCTCCAAGGGATCTTCCCAACCCAGGGATTGAACCTGGGTCTTCTGCATTGCAGGCGGATTCTTTACCGTTTAAGCCACCATAATTAATCACTGTCTTGGAGGATGATAGCTTGAAACTATATAAATACCCTGTTTTTCCTCAGACTTGGTTCTAATGGTGATTTTCTGTTTCCCTCATTCCCCTTACGTTTGTTAGTTGGAATTCTTCTATAAGAAAGAGGCATCTGTGCTATTTATTTATTCAGGTACTTTTTATATCAGATATTTATTTTATCTATAGGTTATAATCCAGTACTATCATTATGTATTATGTATTTTGTTGCTCCAGCCATACCCACTTTAAGAGCTCTTTCAGGTTGGTACCTGTGCCCTTTGAACATGCCCTGTCCTTTTTTGAGCACTTTCTAGATCCGAGAAGACACCCTCGCTCATGTTTTATTTTCTCTGTGTGATTCCCAGCCCTGAAACCAAACACTTCTCCACGGAGCTTTTGTTCTTTCGTTGGAGAATGCGATCTGAAAACCAAGATCTGAATGCTGGTGTTCCCACTGCCATTACGATCTCCCTGCTTCTAGGCCCTCTCAGCGGCCAGAGCTTAGGAGATATGTATGTGTCACTGATTCCCTCGGCTCTAATAGGAATGGTCGCCAGGGGTAAGTGGACCCGCCCAGCCGCCAGTGCACTTCACAGAGAACAGGAAGTGGGGTGTAATGCTACTTGAGAGAGAGGACCTGAGAATGAGTAACCAGAGGTGAGACTTGCAGCATTTTCATCAGATCACTGTGTCTTAGAGCCTGGGCAGGCCGGCCTGTGCTGCAGACTGCTCCAGTAACCATGTTGTTGGTCATTATTACTTAATTCTCAGAACCTCAGCTTCTTCCTTTGTAACATGAGAAAATAATTCCAACCCTGTATAAAATAATTCCAACCCTGTGTAAAGTGCTAAGCACATTAGTCACTCAAGGAGTGTTAGTTATCATAGTAATTTTTGATTTCCATGAGTAAAAATACATTTTTATATACATCTTTTGGATAATATATACATATGTAATACATAACTGTGTTTTCAAAACTGTATCTGTACTTGCACGAGCATGCACAGACACACGTCATGCACTTATATATACAGCCACTGTAAAGTAAAGTAGATCCATTTGAATCTAAAACTTCTTGTGTGTGTTTAGTCACTCAGTTGTGTCTGACTCTTTACGGCCTCATGGACGGTAGCCTGCCAGGCTCCTCTGTCCATGGGATTCTCTAGGCAAGAATACTAGAGTGGTTTGCCATTTCCTCCTGCAGGGGATCTTCCTGACCCAGGAATCAAACCCTTGTCTCTTATGTCTCCTGCATTGGCAGGTGGGTTCTTTACATCTAGCGCCACCTGGACTGCAAAAACAAATAATCACACATTTCCTATCACGCAGGCAGTTTTCTCATTTCTGATGTTCACTGAATATCTCTGTTATCTTTTGAGGAAAAAACACTCATTACATCTGATGACTTCACATTCGCCCGTCTCTTCCAGGAGACACTGGAGGAGGTAAGAGGGTACTTCATGAGGATCTGGTTCTGAGGTAGATCAGGACCCACAAGTTGAAAATGTGGGTGTGTTCTGTCGTCTTCACGATGCAGGGAGGTAATGTCTGGGTCAAGTTTAAGAACCAGATCAGTTAGCTTATGAAACCGTGCAATCTCCTGCAGCGACGCTACTTCATCATAAGAGTTCCAGAACTTCCTTGGTGGTCCAGTGGTTAAGAATCTGCCTGCCAGTGCAGGGGACATGGGTTCAGTTCCTGGTCTGGGAAGATCCCATAAGCCACGGAGCAGCTAAGCCCATGCACTGCAACTACTAAAGCCTGAGCTCTCGAGCCCGTGCTCCACAAGAGAAGCCACCACAGTGAGAAGCCTGTGCGCCGCAACTAGAGAGTAGCCCCTGCTCGCCACATCTAGGGAAGGCTCGTGCCCAGCAACCAGCACAGCCAAAAATGAAAAACAATTAGGAAAGGTGTCCCGAAGGCTGAGGGGTAGCTTAGCAATAATGGACTAGCCTCTTGTTGTAGAGGCAGTGGAGAGAGACCCAGGGAGGGAAAACGGCTTGCCCAAGGTCCCGCAGTTCATGAGTATTTCCTAGAAATCATCTTGGAGCTCAGTGCCTCCCTTCTGGTGGGGTATTAAGGCTCTCCTGTAAGACCTTCCTGCAGAAACAGGGAGGTCGGGGTAGAGGGTTATTGCCAGTTCAGCACCCCTCGTTTGTTTTCAAGGACAGGCTTGACTGAGGTGAGGGGGGCAGGTCCCTGGATATCCAAGGTAAGAACATGCTAGGCTGAGGGAAGAGCAGGATGGGAGAGGAAGCCCTGGTACTCCATCTAGGTACGGACCAGCCTGACCACTTTGACTAACCTGTTCGTCATCCCTTTGCCCGCTGGCCTTTGTGCAATTTATAGTGAATTTATATTTACTCCACAGTATGCATGCCAGACAAGAAAAGGAACAGCAGCTTAAAATAATAAGAGGGCAAGTGTAGGTGTCAGGAATCTAGATCCTAGTTCCACCTGTGGTATGATTACTTAGCTGTGATTTGAGGCAAGTCACCTATGGGCTTCCTGGGTGGCGCTAGTGGTAAAGAACCCACCTGCCAATGTAGGAGATGTAAGAGACTCGGGTTCAATCACTTGGTCTGGAAGATCCCCTAGAGAAGGGCACGGCACCCAACTCCAGTTCTTGCCCGGAGAATCCCACGGACAGAGGAGCCTAGCAGGCTACAGTCCATAAGGTCGCACAGAGTCAGACACGACTGAATGACTTAGCACAAATGCACTTACCCTCTCTGGGTATCAGTTTGCTCTTTTATGAAATAAGAGATTTGGCCTAAATGATCCTAAGGTCCCTTCCACCTTTATAGTTCTTTGAACTCTTAAGTCCTTCAGTGTCTTAAAACTTCACTTCAAGCCCTTATGAATCTTGAAAATAACAGTTTTCCAGGAGGCACACAGGCAGCCACAGTAACAGCTCGGGGACACAGCCTTGCCGGCAGCCAGTCCTAACTTTGAACTGACTTTTGATAGACCTTTGACTGCCAAGAGTAAAGAAAACCAGAGACCTAATTCAGAGGCTGAAACTACAGCTGGTAAATTTTTGGGGGGAAAGAAAGTGCATTAGTTTAAGGGCTTGACATTCAATTTTGGAAGAACTGACCCTAAGGCCAAATACAGTTAGCCACAAGGTGGTGCTAGGAGTAAAGAACCTGCCTGCCAATACAGGAGACTTTTTAAAAAAATATTTATGTGTTCTTTAATTGGCTGCATGAGGTCTTAGTTGTGGCATGCAAACTCTTAGTTGAGGCATGTGGGATCTAGTTCCCTGACCAAGAATCAAACTTGGGTCCCCTGCATTGGGAGTGCAGAGTCTTACCCACTGGGCCACCAGGGAAATCCCAAAACAGGAGACTTAAAGAGACGTGGGTTTGGTCCCTAGGTCAGGAAGATTCCCCTGGAGGGGCAAATGGCAGCCCACTCCAGTATTCTTGCCTGTAGAATCCCATGGACAGAGGAGCCTGGCAGGCTACAGTCCATAGAGTCACAAAGAGTTGGACATGACTGAAGCAACTGAGCATAGCATAGTTCCCTAAGGAGAGAGCTGAGGCTTCAGGTACCTGTGATACATCCTGCTAAAGAGAAATTGGCCAGACACTACAAATGCTGGTGGACCCTGGGACTCCGTGGAAGCGTGTGATCCATGCTGTCCTGAGGAGGGAGTGCTGCAGTTCAGATGGCGAGATGCAGGGTACATCGGGCTGATTGCTGGCAGGCAGAGAAGCAGCTCACCACAATAGTTACTCACAGTCAGCAACTGGTATCATCTTCCATGCCATTTCCATCTGTTATTTTATTCCATCAACATGATGAGCCTGCAAGAGGTTGGGCAGAGATGATCCTTGGAAATCTTCATTTCCCAGTGAAGGAACGTGAGAATCAGAGAGGTGAAATGTGTCTACACAAAGTGGGACAGTTAGGAAGTGGTGAAGCTGGCGTGAGGACCCCTGTCTCCTGACAGCTCGCCCAGCAGTGTGCTCCTCACAGTGGGGATCTCAGCAGCCCAGCTCTCAGTCACCTGAGGGAATGCAGGTGCCTAGGCCCCTCCCGCCACGGAACTGCTGAACTGGAATCTCCAGGGGGTGGCGCTGTGTTGGCAGCAGCTGCCAAAAAAAACCCAACTGATCTGGATTTGGTCTTCCTGCTTCGGGGTTCAGAGGTGAGTCATAAAGAGAAATGAAATTTCAAATGAAGACTCAGAAGACTCTGATTCCCTCTGCTGTTCTTTTAGTCAGTTCCCAAAACATCACCTCAGTGTAATGTTTTAGCTCAAAGCCACACTTTTCAGGTCCAAGGGAACTGCTGAAGGAAAGGAGACATTTTGCTCTGAATCCCAGTTTTTCATGGCTTTTTAGTAAGTACGTTTTTGTAAGAATGTTCCCGAGGGAATTCCCTGGTGTCCAGTGGTTAGGGCTAGTGCTTTCCCTGTGGGGGTGGGGTGGGGGCTGTGTTCAAACCCTAGTCGGGGAACTAAGGTCCCACAAGCCACACAGCCAGGAGAAAAAAAAAAAGATACTGTATAAAATAAAGTACTTTGAAAAACAAAAGAATGTTCCCAAGAGTGAATGAATGCTAAATTCAGATCCTGTTAATTATGTTGCTACATGTTCTTGTTGCCATATTTATTTTTAGACTGAAAGAAATCAAGGGAAGGCATGATACTACACAAGTATTGTGGTAATTAAGTAGTCAGTACCTGGAACATACAGATGCACCTCTGCTGACCTCAGCTATGGATGGTTACGAACATTTGTTAGCACCTCCTCAGGCCAGTACTGCCCTTAGCATTTTGCTTATGTGATCTAAATGACTCCTCAGAGCAGCTCTGCGAGGCAGGTTGTGGGCTAGTGGAAAATGTAGCCTGTGGATCATAAAAGCTGTCTCAGAGAGTTTGTGTAATGGTTAACAAATGGACTCCACCCAGCATGGCCCTCGCATCGGGGTCCCCAGGACTACTGCCAGGTTCATCGGTTTACTGAGAGGACTCTCAGGATTTGGCCTATAGTTGTTCTCTCAGCTGTGATTAACTGCAGCAAAAGCAAGATCAGCAGAGGGAAGAAGTGTGTGGACAAAATCCATCGGACACCAGACACAGGCTTCCAGGAGCTTCCCCTCCCTGTGTGGGCACATGGAATGCACGGACTTCCAGCAGCATCAAATTGGCCAACACGTTGAATGTTGCCAACTAGGGTCTGAAAGGTTGTTGCTGAGCCGTGAAAGATGCTGGGATTCTTAGCCTCCAAAGGAGAGGAATTCAATCCTGGGCCAGTGACGAGGCTTGATCACTCAGAGCTTTTGTGTAGTAAAGTTTTATTAAAGTATAAAAGACATAGAGAAAGTTTCTGACATAGACATCAGAAGGGGGCAGAAAGAGCGCCCCTCTGCTAACCTTTAGCAGTATGTTATATACGTATCAGCAAGCTGTTAATTAGAGAAAGGAAATATCTCAAAACTTAGAGTGGCACTAGGCTCATCACCCACAACATGCATTTTGCAATAACACTGGCACAAGGTGAGTGATCCTGGGCCATTGACATGAAGAAGACATGAAGAAGAAATTGATCTTGATCTTGAAGATGAATTGATCTTGATCAATCTTCAGTTCATCTTGAAGAAAGGCAGGTTTCCAGGTTAATATATAGTTTCATTAACATAAATTAGGAGAACAATGGCATACTGGTTATTTGAACCCTTATGGGTTCTGAGTCTTAAGTGGAACTGATCTGAAGAAAGACAGTCTAGGGTAAATACATAGTTCATTAACGTAGCTTAAGAAAAACATTTCCATAAGAAAAATGCATTGGTTAGCTCAAGGTTTGAGAAAAGTTCAGGTGGAACCAGGTGTCGTCATGGCAACACAGAATTTTAATAGAAACCTCCTTTTAATTTTGTATAGAGAAGGGAAAAAAATCTGACACTTAAAGTTTGTTTCCTCCTGCCGCTTAAGAGAGAGAGAAAAAAATGCTGACACTTGCAGGCTACTTCCTCCATTTGGAGACCTGTGGCCTTCCTGCCTGTTACGTCTCAGATCCTCACTAGTGATTCAGTATCTGAGGTTTCTACTGGGGGCTGGTCATGCAGGCACCATCTGTGTGTGTGTATGTGTGTGTGTGTGTGTGTGTGTGTTAAGTTGCTTCAGCCACATCTGACTCTTTGTGACCCCATGAACAATAGCCTACCAGGCTCCTGTGTCCATGGGATTCTCTAGGCAAGAATACTGGAGTGGGTAGCCATTTCCTCCTCCAGGGGATCTTTCCAACCCAGGGATCAAACCCGAATCTTTTATGTCTCCTATACTGGCAGGTGGGTTCTTTACCACTAGCGCCACCTGGGAAGCCCACCATCTGTGTGGCATGTACCAGAATTCCAGAATCGGATGGAAAGCAGGTGTTCAGCATAAACCATGTGGTTTGCACAGACAGATTAGGTACAGTGAGTCAGCCTGGGGGAGTGGTGGGAGCCTTCTCAAAATCCGGGTTCCCAGATGCCAGCCTTCGAAGCATGCTTTTCTAAGGAGGGCAGCCACAGGTCTGCTTTGTTCACTACTTTCTGCGTAGCACTCAATGTATTTTATTTTTTTGTTGTTGTTATTGCTTATTTTTGGCTGTGCTGGGTCTTCATAGCCACGAGCGCTTTTCTCTAGTTGCCACAAGTAGGGGCTACTCTCTAGTGGCGGTGTGCTGGCTTCTTGCTGTGGGGCTTCCCTAGTGGCTCAGATGATGAAGAATCTACCTGCAATGTAAGAGACCCAGGTTCGATCCCTGGGTCAGGAAGATCCTCTGGAGAAGGAAATGATAATCCACTCCAGTATTGTTGTGTGGAGAATCCATGAACAGAAGAGCCTGGTGGGCTATAGTGCATGGAGTCACAGAGTAGGACACCACTGAGGGACTAAGCACACACACTCTTGTGGAGCATGGGCTCTAGGCACACGGGCTTCAGTAGGTGTGGCTCCCAGGCTCTAGAGTGCATGCTTAGTATTTGTGCTGCTCAGACTTAGTTGCTACATAGCATGTGGGATCTTCCCAGATCAGGGATGGAACCCCTGTCCCCTGCACTGGCTGGCAGATTCTTTACCACTAAGCCTTCAGGGAAGCCCCAGCACTCAATGTTCATTTCCTTTTTGGTTTTGAGAGAAGAGAGAGCTGAGTCTCATGGAGTTTCGATGGCCTTCCTGGGGACACACAGCTCACAGATGGCCAGGCCAAGGTCTGGAATCCAGGTGTCATGGAAGACCCTGAGAAAAATTCTTGTGGAGCCAGATGACCCTCTACAGTTCAGCGTGTCCCCCAGAACTTTCTGCAGTGAAGGACACATTCTGTCTGCACTGTCCAGTGTAGCAGCTCCTAAACATGTGTGGCTGTTGAGCACTTGAAATCTGGCTACTTTGACTAAGGAGTTGAATTTTTAATTTTACTTAATTTTCAACTAATTGATATTTCAGTAGCTTCATGTGGCTATTTGCTGTTATACTGGACTGTATGGTTCTACATCATAATGTAACAGATTTTCTTTTTTGAGGAAGCAGATAGAATATGTAGATTTTGGTTCTCATTCTAAACTAAGGGACACACTGGTCTACATGTTGCTCTCAGCCAACGTCCTTGTATGGGTACTGTGGCAGAAACTAACATGTAATATTTGCAAATCCTCTGGGAAAAGCCCCTTTTCATTTGGTTGGGTTTTTGTTGTTAAAGAATAGGAAAGGGGCTTCCCTGGTGGCTCAGTGGTAAAGAATCCACCAGCCAATGCAAGAGATACAGGTTCGATCCCTGGTCCAGGAAGATCCTGTATGCTGTGCAGCAACTAAGCCTGTGCAGCACAACTATAAGCCTGTGCTCCAGAGCCCCAGGAGCTGCAACAGCCGAGCGCATGTGCTGCAGCTACTGAAGCCCGCATGCTGAGAGCTCCATGCTCTTCCATAAGCCACTGCAATGAGAAGCCCATGCAGTGCAACTAGAGAGTAGCCCCCACATGCTCTAACTAGAGAAAAGCCCACATAGCAGTGAAGACCCAGCATAGCCAAAAATAAAAGAAATTTTTTTTTAATCTTTTATAAAAGAATAGGAAGTGGCCACTCTAAAAATACAGCATTCATGTGAACTCCACGGAGGATTCCGAGGACCTTTTTGGTGAAGCACTCTGGTGGGCCCTGGCTGCCCATCTCAGGAGTGTGACCTGCACAGCCCGTTCTCAGGCCTGTGTGTTACCAAGAGTCGGGGTGCACCCCAAGTCAAGGCTGACTCTCTGCCTACTTGTACTTTCTCTGTCAGCTTTTGGGTGAAGAGCTTATGAGCAGTCAAATAACCGGAAGCCTACAGAAGGGAGAAGAGATTTTAAGAACCTACAGAGTTGGTTAGATAACTGCACCTCATCCCTCCTATGTCCATCCAACCCCAGGGGGTGATGTGGGCCACAGGCAGCACACAGGACGGGTCTGATGAAGGCCAAGGAGAGCTGGTGGGGTGCGATGTTGAAGAGGCTGAGAACTAGCACAGAGGTTTGTGCACCAGCTTTGGAGTGCATTGACCTCAGTAGGAATCCTGGTTCAGTGCTTTAGGAAAGTTACTTAAGATCATTAGGCCTCAGTTTCCTCATCTGTAAAATGGGAATATTATGGTGAAGATTAAGTGTAAGCATTAATAATGCCAGCTGTTTGCCTCTGGCTGTGATTGTTGTCATCTCCCGAGGGCCAGACTAGATTATGGGCAACGGGAAGCACAGAAGCTGAGAGCCTGGAATGCCACTGACCTGGTACCCCATCCATTCCAGCAATTCCCCTTCTGTTTGATGTCTGTGAATATCACGCGTATCGCCATCCAGGCCTTAAGAGAGGAGTGTCTCTCCAGGTGAGTCTTCACGCTGCTCACTGCCCTGGCTGTCAGAGCCTGGTTCCCTCACCCGACCACCTCATCCCCCCACCATCTTATCCCCCCAGCTCTCTTCAAAACCTTCTGGCTCCGGGGAACCTGGACAGACTACCCCTGCACCAGCCTCCCAACCCATCCCTCCTCCTCAACCCTGACCTCAGATGTGAAGGCTGCCCCGGGAAGGGCTCCCCGGGGGACAGGGTGAAGGCACCCTCAGGTGTCTGTCCACTGCTGAGCGCATGCCCATCCTTGTCCTGCAGGGAATGTAACCGGCAGCAGAAAGTGATCCCCGTGGTGAACAGCTTCTATGCCGCCACCTTCCTCCGCCTCGCACACGTCTGGAGGACACAGCACAAGACCATCTCAGACTCAGGCTTTGTCCTCAAGGGTGCGCTCGCTCTTCTCAGGGTGCCTAGCTCCTGCACTCCTAGTGTCCCTGGGTTCAGGGACTCCAGGGTGGTTGATCGACTGGTTTTGGCCGGCTTCCCTTACCCCCAGTTCCCATTCATACCTTTTCAAGTTTCAGCTTCCCCAAGTCTCCATCATCCCAAGTCTCCATCATCCCACCCTTGGGAGCCTGCTGCTCTCTTCCCTTTCTGGCCAAATACCTCTGGTTACCGTATTTTCTGAATCAAAAGATGGGCCCAACTTTTGGCTCAGTTAGACTGACTATTCAAAATTGAGATTGTCCGGACAGGGTAGAGTATGTGGCCCCTGTGCCCAAGTCTGGTGTCTTGGTTCCCCTCTCTGGTGAGCTCTCCATCTCAGAAAACCCCTTCCCCCTTCTCTCCAGAGCCTCTGGGTTGTGCATCCCGGAGCCCCGTCCCCCAGCCTTCTGTTCCCCAATCCTCTCTGTTCCAGATTTGGAGATGTCGGCCAAGAAGAGCCCCAGACGGCTGCTCAAAACCCTGGAGACCTACTTGGCTGGAGTGTCAAAGGGACAGGGCTCCCTGTTGGGGACACAGAAGTGCTCTGGGCCACAAGCCCCTCACTCCAAGGATCTCACTTTCACAGGCGTGTGTGACCTGCCATCACACTTGTCCGAAGGCACGTGGCTGATCTGATCAACCCCAGTGGCCACCAGCCAGGAAGCCTTGGAGGGGCTTTCAGAGGGCGGACCCTGGCTGGGCTTCACCCCTTCCGGTGCTACTGGAGGGGATGTAGGAAGCCCCTGGGGCTGGTGGGTGGAGCCAAGGGCCCTCACCTGCTTGAGACATCAAGAGCCATTAGATTAGACTCACTCTCTGGAGCCCTGCTTTCAGGGCAAGAACTTTGCTGTATTACTAGTTGGGCGACAGCTTCCATAGTCGGATTCCAGGTAATATCAGTGACAGCGAATGGATCATCAGGTGGGAGGACCCATATGCATATTCCACACAGTCCTGCATCAAAGATGCTCCCAAGTAGAAGCGCCAAAACCTGGCAGTGGGTCTTTCAGGCCTTGGGGTCCACAGGACAGGGACCAGACGGGGGCTGAGTAGTTAGAATGTGAAGGGAGAGGGTAGTCGCGGCAGCAGCCGACAGGGGGTGGTGTGAGCCAGAGAGTGCTTGCCTTTTCTGGTCTGGCGCTCACCCAACCCTCATCTCTCCCCATGCCTCCTCCCACTGTTTGTGATAGGGAACCAGACCCGCAGCTGGGCTCCCCCCATGGAGGCTGCACATGTCCCATCAGGGCTGGTTTTCTGGCCTGGTTGAAGGAAGGAGGAAATTCACACACCAGCAGTTTTTGAATAAAATAATTCTAGGTTTAGGATCTCAAGTGTTTTCCTTCCAGACACACTTTGCACCGTCCTGTGGCCGTTATCCCAGGGTTCCCCGTTAGAGCCAAGCACTCTAGCCGGTTGTTGTTGGCACCGGTCACAGGCCCCAGGAGAGGCCACTGTGCCCTGGCCACACTCCTGCCGAATTCACAGTCCGTCCAGCCTCATCCGGCTGCACTTACAGACCCAGAGACTCTGCACACTAGCCATTGGTCGAGGTGGCCCTGGCTGTTCTTAAGGGTGACTGTTACGAGGCATCCACACAGGGTTTTTCCTGCATTTGCTTCTGGGGAAGCTACTTGTCGCTTTTCACTCGCAAAGGGGCCTCCAGGGCTTTGGAGCTAGGGAATGGGCCAGGCGAGAGTCCCACCTGGCTTCTCTCCTATTCTCTGACCTCCCCCAAGTAGAGTCATGGAAGATAGCTGTCCAGCCCCCGCAGGCATCTCCAAGTCTGACCGGGTGCAGGGGGACCCATCACAAAGGTGAAGATGACAGACGGCCACCCAAGTATGGAAGGAACCCCTGTCAGCAGGATGCCTCAAGGGTAGGGCTGGTAAAGGATCTGCTGTTTGCTTTGTGTAGTCTTTGCCTGACCTGAACTAATCCTGTGCCCTCCTCCTTGGTCCTGACCAGCAGAAATGGCAGCAGAGAGATTACTGGGCCTGGTGGGCTTAGAATGTAACCCTCCCCCCACCCCATGCCAACTGTGGAATGTCAAGTTCAGTGATTCCTGCAGATTCCATTCCCTTGCTCTGAGACCTGGAGGCCAACTCAACAGACCTGGACCGTTAGTGCTCAGCCCATGGCACAGCAGGGACCAGCCCAAGGGAGCCTCTGGCTGGAGGGGAGCCCAGTGGCCCCTGCAGAAGCCTATTCTGTGTTACTGCCAGTGGATGCTCTCCATACAGCTTAGGACCTGGAGACATTACCAACAACTGTCCAGGGATTAAGCTGCGATTCTGTGGATGGACAGAATTCTGTGGTTGTGGAGGGATGCCTAAACCCTCTGAAAATAGATAACAAAAATCTTAAATCTGTGCATTTTTCTTAGGAAAAACCTTCCAAGGCTTTTCATGAGAGACCCAAAATGCTTTACAATGCTAAAAATGTCAGTTTCTAGGGGAAACATCCCTCTTTCCCCTTTGAAAATTCACCCCTGGCACGTGCTCTTTGCATAGGCTATCCAGTGATCGCCGGGATGTCTCTGTGTGGCGAGAAAGTTGGAGAACGAGGGGGATATGCAAAGAGCTGATTTTTCTATGCTTCTCAGCACAATACCACTAAGATGAAATTGATCAGAATTTCTGTTTGGGATAGGCTTCCCTGGTGGCTCAGATGGTAAAGAATCTGCCTGCAATACAGGAGTCCCAGGTTCGATTCCTGGGTCAAGAAGATTCCCTGGAGAAGGAAATGGCAACCCACTCCAGTATTCTAGCTTGGAGAATTCTATGGGCAGAGGAACCCGGTGGACTGCAGTCCATGGGGTCCCAAAGAGTCGGGCACAACTGAGTGACTAACACTAACAGTAGTAGTGACTAACACTACTACTACCACCACCACTCTGTTTCAGATGGAAGATCCAGTGTGTCAGGGCTTAAAGCCAGACAGCTCTGAGGGCCTGCAGTGACCCTGGGTCAGGACGGCTGCAGCCCTGCCAAGCCTCTAGGACTCCGGTTTGTCCAGTCCGGGCTTACCCAGCGGTCACACCCCAGGGTGGGACTGTTTTGGGGTTACTCCATTCTCCCGCTATTTAGCCCCCTAGTTTCTCTGCTATTCCAGTCACCACCCCAGCACACAAGAGAACGAACTAGGGAAGCTTCCCTGGTAGTCCAGTGGTTAAGACTGCAGACTTCCATCGCGAGGGGTGGGTGTGGGTTCGATCCCTGGTCAGAGAACTAAGATCCCACATGCTGTGCAGCATGCCCCCGCCTCGCCCCCCCCAAAAAAACCCCTAGGACCTGGATGAGGAAAAGCAACTTGCCCAGGCTCAAAGAGAGCCAGGTGAGAACCTGAACCCACAACCCTCCTTGACGTTAGTCTGGTGCTATTCCCATGACCCCACGTGGCCCTGAGCCCATGCAGTGTACTTAGGACATGACAAGCTGACCTCCTGTATGGATGTGAAGAGCTATGCTCTTGCTTGGTGAACATACATCATTTGGAAGCTGCCTGGCAGCGGTTCACTGGAGCACCTGAGGAAATTCCAGCTTGGGTGGAGGCGCTCACCCGCTGCCACAACCTGCCCCCAGTGGGGAATGTGAGACTGAACCTCGGGCTGAAAGTGATCCCAGCCCTGGCCCCATGCCATCTCCCTATTGGGTTTGCAGTAGTGCCAGCCAGGCCCACTGGGAGCACCTGGCCCCTTCAGGAGCTGGCCCCTCTGCAAAGCCATCTCTGGCCTCTCACAGGCTGTGGAATTGCCACCAGGTGGCGCTAGTTGTAAAGAACCCGCCTGCCAATGCAGGAGACAACAGGAGATGCAGGTTCAATTCCTAGGTTGGGAAGATCTGGAGAAGGAAGTGGCAACACACTTCAGTGTTCTTGTCTGGAGAATCCCATGGACAGAGAAGCCTCGTCGGCTACAGTCCATAGGGGTCACAGAGTCATACACGACTGAAGTGACTTAGCACACGTAGAACACATCTACTCCGCCCAGCATGGGGCACAGCTGGGTGACTAGTGTGGCAGGGAGTATTAGCCCAGGGCAGGCAATGCAGGCAAACAGCAAGAAAAGTACTGGTCTCCTTTATTGATCATGGGCAGGGGCACCTCAGCACTGACCAGAAGGTCAGAGGAGGAGCAAGTGGGTAGGAGGTAGGGGCAGGGAGATGCCCACCCTCACTTCCAGTCCTTGAAGAATTGCTTGAAGATGGCACTCTCGCGGCCCTGGGGCAGAATCTCCACCTGTAGGGATGGCAGGGGAGAGTCTGGCTCACAAGGCTGCCACCTCTGCCTCTTCCAGAGCCAGGGAGGAGGGTGCTGGGCACCAGGCCTGAGTCTACAGGCCTTCCAGCCAGTGATGCTCTTCCAGGTAAGCCAAGAGACAAGAAAGATTACAGGGACATGGGCTGAGAAAACAGTGAGAAGGGCAGAACTAGCTAGAATCCATGGCCCAGAGGAGCCACATGAGTCATCCAGAGGCACATCCGGCTAGCTGGACTCCCAGGGGAGCGCTGCCCATCATCCTCTTAGAAAAAAACACGGATTGTGGAATATTACTCAGTCATGAAAGGGAATGCATTTGAATCAGTGCTAGTGAGGTGGATGAAACTAGAGCCTGTTATACAGGGTGAAGTGAGTCAGAGAAAAACAAATGTGGTATAATAACACATATATGGAATCTAGAAAAATTATATTGATGAATCTATTTATAGAGCAGGAACAGAGATGCAGACAGAGAGAGCAGACTTGTGGACACAGCAGGGACAGGAGAGGCTGGGACAAATTGAGAGAGTAGCATTGACATACATATACTACCACGTGTAAAAATAGCTGGTGGGAAGTCACTGTATAACCCAGGGAGCTCAGCCTGGGCTCTGTGACAACCTAGAGGGGCAGGAAGGAGTGCAGGGTGGGGGCGGGGGGCGGGGGGTGCAGGGCAGAGGGTGGGAGGGAGATTCCAGAGAGCGGGGACATATACTTAGGGCTGATTCACATTGTCATACGGCAGAAACAACACAACACTGAAAAGCAATTAGCCTCCAATTAAAAACAAATTTAAAAAATCTTTTTTAAAAAAGTACATTAACAAGTTTAAAAAAAAAAAGAAAAGAAAATAACATGTACTGTAAAACTCTGAAGGACTGAGAAGGGCCTTCCCACTGGGTGTTTCCAGGAGGGGAGGCCTGACTGCTCCTGACTGTGCCCGGGGCTTTCTCACCCTTCTTGTCCAGTCCAAGCAAGGGGCAGGGGCCCAGGGAAGAGTCTAGGAAGAGGGTGTGCTGGCACAGGGAGGGCTCCTCACCTGAGTGTTTGGGGCATACCGCATGCGGGTGATAAAGTCCTCCGCCACTTGGAGGGCCGCCTGCCTCTCCTTCTCATTAGCTTTGCGCCCTGGATCATAAGGAGGATAAATTTTAAAAGAGCAGGGACCCTCTCTAGCCCGCATCCCATTTGTCTCGAGGAGATTTAAGGAGGTCCAGATTCCATGGACAGAGGACGCCAGTGGGCTACACAGTCCATGGGGTCACAAAGAGCCAGGCATAACTGAGCAACTGAGCTCACACACCCACAGAATAGCTGGCCTCCTGGTCCTAAGAACACCCTGAGGGGGCTCAGTGAGAAGTCAGCCTCTCCCAACTCACAGCTCCAGATGAAAACTGCCCTCTGCCCGCTCCAATCATCATTCTGCTCGGGCCAGGGCCCCAGGGATATTCAGGGAGAACTAATGTCGCCCTCGCATGAGACACTCAGGCCCCTCTCTCCCTTTCCAGGGCCCCCCGCCTTTTGAGTCTGTCAACTGTACTGTTATCAAGCCTTTCTTGCAAAATTAAATTGGACAGAAAAAAAGGGCATGATTGACTGCAATCTTACTCCCATAAAGCTAGATGCCAACATCAGCCTAATGGTTATACCAACTGAGAGTCAGTAAAAAGGAACAGCAGTGCCCTCCCTTCTCGCCTTTAACCAAACCCTGCACCACCTGGAGGAATTTTTCCAAGGAAACAATGTTGTCAACTGTGGTTGGCTCTTCAGCCAGGCTATTAAAACTCTAATTAGCCACAATATATCTGAGATTAATGTGCTGTATCCTTCCTCTGTGATTGCCTGATGCTTCTCTTCCCAGCTCCTAAGTTTCCTGTTTCTCCCACTGGTTTCTCCATTCTTTGCTTGGGGCTAAAGACACTTCCAAACCAGATCAAACTGGTTAATCCTAAAGGAAATCAACCCTGAATATTCTTTGGAAGGAATGATGCTGAAGCTAAAGCTCCAATACTTTGGCCACCTCATGCAAAGAGATGATTCATCAGAAGACGCTGATGCTAGCAAAGACTAAGGGCAGGAAGAGGATGAGATGGTTAGATGGCATCACTGACTCAATGGACATCAGTTTGAGCAAACTTCTGGAGACAGTGAAGGACAGGGAAGCCTGGCATGCAAAGGCAGCCCCAGCAACACAATCCTCCCCACCCCCTACCACCGTCCTCCTCACCTCTTAGAAACCTGCCTTGTAGCTTGCCACTCCTGGGCCTTCCCTGAGGCAAGAGTGTGATGCCTAATAGCTGCCAAGTTACAACACCTAACACTTCTCCATCCTCCTAGCTGGAAAGTTCTCCTGGTCCTGGTTCATGTCACAAATATTTACTGAGCAAATGCTATACTGAGCAAATGCTATCTCATCAAGGCACTAGAGACAATGTGATTTCATTCAAGAGGTTTATAATCTGGGCAGTTGAGACACATTCAAGAACAAGAAAAGACACAGAACTTCCCTGGTGTTCCAGTGGATGAGAATCCATCTGCCAATGCAGGGGACACAGGTTTGATCCCTGCTCTGGGAAGGTTCCATATGCCTCAGAGCAAACCCATGCGCCACAAGCACGAGCTGCAACTACTGAAGCCTATCCACCTAAAGCCTGTGCTCCACAAGAGAAGCCACCACAATGAGAAACTCAAGCATCAAACCAAGAGGAAGCCCCTGCTCACCGCAACTAGAGAAAGGCATGCAGCAACAAAGACCCAGCACAGCGGGGGAAAAAAAAGAACAAGAAAAGACAAGCACAGAGAATTACTCACAGACTCAGAGCTTTGTTACAATATTTTTAGAGTCTGATCTAGCAAGCAGGCTTCTGCCCAAGGGTGTTTCATTTCTAGCCAATACAACCTCTTGGAAAAACGAGCCCTACCAGTTTGCTACCCAGTGCATAAGGTGAGATTTCATATCTAGAATTGGTCACAGTCAAGGCAGACAGGCAGAAGCAGGGGTCCCAGTGGCACTGAGGCCTAGGAGAGCCCTGTGGCAAGTGGTCCTCAACACAAAGTCAGCAGCAAGACCTGGGAACCCGAGAGATGGTTCCCAGAGCCTGCAAAGTCTCATGTGTGCTAAGTCACTTCAGTGTCCAACTCTCCGCGATCCCATGGACTGTAGACCGTCAGGCCCCTCTGTCCATAGAATTCTCCAGGCAAGAACACTGGAGTGGGTTACCCTCCTCCAAGGGATCGTCCCTATCCAGGGATTGAAGCTGCGTCTCTTATGTCTCCTGCATTGCCAGATGGGTTCTTTATCACTAGCACCACCTGGGAAACCCAGACCTCGAGAATGAGAGTCTCAGGGGTGTGGTTCACTCTGGGTCTTAACAGGGCCCTCAGACGATTCAGAGGTGGGCTGAAGGTGCAGAACCCTTGCCAGGAATTAACCATCAGCCACGGAGGCTCGCTGAGCCAGGTGTCTATGGGCTGGCTGAGCCCTCTCGTGGGAAGCCTTCCTGGTTAGAGTGACCACAGGGGCCTCAGGCTGGTGTGGAGAAGCTACACGTACCCTTCCAGATGTAGATCTTGCCGCAGAGTCCGTTGTCCAACACAAAGCAGTCATCGGGTATCAGCAGCTCGAGGGCGAAGGGGCTGGAATCAGCCAGCTTGGTCAGGTTCATCTGTCCAGTGGCGTCAGAGACCTGGGGGAGAGTGGGCAGTGCCATGTCACCCTCCTTCCCGCAGTTCAAAGCTCTGACCTCCACCAAGGAGCAGGTCCCTCCAGTAGAGGTCCCACTCACCACCCCAGGCTGAACAGCAGACCGAAGGTAGGGGAAGAACTGACAGCTGATAGGCAAATCCCAGACAACACCCATCCCTACTTCAGCCTCAATCACTGCCTCCCAGAGCCCCTGAATCTGTGGAAATTAATTAGACTCCAAATTAACAAGTAAATGCAAAGAATTCAAAAAAGGTACAGTTCAGGGACTTCCCTGGTGGCTCAGACAGTAAAGAATCTGCCTGCAATGGAGAAGACCCGGGTTCAGTCCCTGGGTCTGGAAGATCCCCTGGAGACGGGAATGGCTCCCCACTCCAGTGTTCTTGCCTGGAGAATGCCATGGACAGAGGAGCCTGGTGGGCTACAGTCCACGGGGTTGCAAAGAGTTGGACATGACTGAGCAACTAACACTTCTTTTCAGTGTGCAATGCAGGGGATGCAGGTTCGACCCCTGGTTAGGGAACTAAGATCCCAGATGCCATGGGACAACTAAGCCCAAGTGCCACAACTAGAAAGAAGACTGTGGCTGCAACTAAGGCCCAACGCAGCCAAATAAATAATAAATAAATAGATATTTAAAAAAAAAGTAAAGCTCAGCATCGGCTTGTTTCAAACCTCCATATCTAAGAATGGGCTGGAAGGGAAGTGACATTCACCTCCCCAGGAGGGCCGAGCATCCGTTCACTTCCCATCCTCCCCTCACTCCACGCCCTGATAAACCACCCTGGGACCTGGCCCCACCTGCCCGCTGCTTTCTCCTCTCCTCTTCTCTCAGCCCCACAGGCATCAAGATCACACCCCCGCCTGGTCCCAGGGCAGGCCCGGGACACCCACCTTATACAGAGCCGCGGCCTGTGCGTTTGTCCGGTCAGCTGTGAGGTCTTCCTCAGGGTTACCCTCCTTCAGAGAGGGCTTGGGACCCAAGACCTGCAGGGACGAGGGCAGGCCACATTTCCAGGGATTCCTGGGCACCTATCATGCCCAGGACCACCCCCTCACTCCCACCCCCACACCCATGTCTGCACAAAGGCGCCAGGCAGAGCTGGAGAGGGCTCGGTCCCTGGATACCAGTCCCTTCATCCCAAGGGGTACTTGACTCGGAGTCCCACCAAGGCACCTGATGAACCAGCCAAGCCCTAAGCAGGGCCCCAGATGCCCTTACAGCCCTCCTGCTGTGATCACTGCCTCCTTCGGTGGCCTCAAGCAGAGGCCACCCTCCTGCTACCCCCATGTCTCTCAACCTGTATCATGTCGGCAGGCTCCTCCCCATCGGTGACGATCTCCACGTGGGCCTTGCCCTGCCGCTCGCTGTCCCGGATGGCCAGTGCCAGGTCCCGTGCCTTGTTCCGCTCCAATATGTTGGACTTCGCACCACACCAGGCAAAGATGTTCTGGAAGGAAGTGGGGAGGCTCCGGTTAGAGCCACTTGCATCCTGTCCTCTGCAGAACTGAGGCAAGACGATCAAAGACAAGCAAGAAAGCAAGGGAAGCAAGGCCTCTGGGGACAGGAATGACAGTCTCTGTGAGAGCCTTTCTCTGCCCCACACCCCCATCTCCCACAGACTTTTATTTTCCACATCACTTGTGTCATATATTGAAACATCTTTATCTTATTTATAATGTATTTTCCCTGACTAGAAAGTAAGCCTCATTAGGGCATGAGGGTTTTGTTTTGTTTGGCATGACCTGACCCACTGCTGTATGCTCAGTGCCAAACAGAAACAGGCACATCTTTAGGCCCAGAATAAATAGTTATTGCATGAATGAATTGGGTGAATGAGTGAATGAAAGAGTGAATGGGTGAACAGGTGAATGGCGTCCCTGGGCCCAGAATGTCAGATGCCTCTGCGCACTCGCCAGGCATGGCCCTCATCACCTCTACTGAGAAGGTCCCCTGCCTCCATCTCAATGCTTCCAGTCCTCCTTCTAAACAGCATCCAGGTTCCTCTTCCTGTTCCAAATCTTTAGCACGACAGGTACAGTCCAGACCCTCAAAGACTCAATCTCCTCCTGCCCTGTTGCAGCTTCTTAGCACTTTCCACTCCCACTGGTCCTGTCCCCACCCTGCGTCCAAGTCAGGCTGCCTCCTTCCTGGCTGTCGACAGGCATGTCTGTGCCCTTCTCCCACTCAGTGCCTCAGCTCACCCATCACCTTCCCCTGGAATGGCGTTTCCCCTAGTCTAGTCAAGTGGCACTTTCCTGGGGCAGTGGCTTGGCCTAGAAGGCTCCTCACTGCCATAAGCTCCCCCAGCCCATCCCACTGCTCCTAAGAGGACCCTCATCACATCCTGTCATGGGTTAAAATACAGCCAGTGATAGACCTGGCCTTGGCTGCCTGCCCTGGGCCAGCAACTTGTGGTCTCCAGGTGGCGCTAGTGGTAAAGAACCTGCCTGCCGATGCAGGAGACATATGAGATGCGGGTTCAACCCTTGGGTCAGGAAGATCCCCTGGAGAAGGGCATGGCAACCAACTCCAGTATTCTTGCCTGGAGAATACCATGGACAGAGGAGCCTGGGGTCCTTCATGGGGTCACAAAGAGTTGGACACGACTGAAGCGACTTAGCATGCACACATGATGGCTCAGAGCGGGGGCCATAGATTCACCAAGGGAAGAGATGAATGAACTGATTAACGCATGGGATGGGAGGCAGCTAACTCAGAGCTTCAAAGGTTCCAGGAGCACTAGAGAGTAGACTCAGTGTTAGAGGCCAAGACTAGACAGCAGAGGGAGGTTTCTGTCCAAACAAATACAGGGATGTCTTCTAACAGCAACAGTGACCCCCACTTGGAATGGGCTTACAGCTTCTCAGCCCCTTTCCCTCTGCTCTGGCTTCCTAGTCCCTGCCCTTTAAAACAGCACCAAGGAGTTCCCCGGTGGTCCAGTGCTCAGGACTCAGCACTTTCACTGCTGTGGCCCCCATTTCAATCCCTGGTTGGGGAACTAAGATCCTACAGGCTGTGTGCACAGTGTGACTGAAAAGAAAAAAAAAAAACACAGTGACTTCCTGGGCAGTCCAATGGTTAAGACTCCAGGCTCCCAAAACAGGGGGCCCCAGGTTCGATTCCTGGTCAGGGAACTAGATCCCTGATGCCACAGCTAAGATCCAGCACAGGCATAAAAAAGAGAGAGACACACACAGTGCAACATGAGTGGGTGCTCAGTCAGCCTTGCCCACCTACCTGGCCCAGATCCAGGATGAAGCAGTCCCCTGTGTTGAAACTGTCCCAGCTCAGCACCCGCTCAGTGGCACGAATGTTCTTCTTGCCCTTCACCTGGTAGAGTTTCTTGATGGCAGCTGGGGCGGTTCCTGGGGAGGTCTTGTGAAACGCCGACTCCACGCCGCCTTCCTGCAGCCCGGATGGCCAGCCTGAGTGGGCCTCCCCCATCCCCTCCCACCAGCACCCCATGCCCCCTCCCACTGGGCAGGAAGGAAAGCAGGCAAGCAGGAACCGGGTGGGAGGAGGCTCCAGCCCTGAGTGGCCTTGCGCCTTTTGCAGGGTCACGACCAGCAGGAAGGAGCTCAAGGAGAAGCACAGGAGAGGGCGTGGGCAGTGGGTTCTGACCTGGTACTTGAGGCCGTGGGGGAAGTAGCTCATGAAGAGGTCGGACTCATTGCCCTGTGACTCTCGGTGCTGCACAGGCCGCTCTCCGAGCAGGGTGTTGAGGTGCACGGCCAATATGGCGCAGCCCCCCTGCTCGTCCCGGGACGACTGCTGGCCTGGGGTCAGGGGAGGTTGCCGGTGAGACCTAGGCCAGCCCCGACCCCTGCCTGGGCCAGCACCACCCCCACCCCCCACCAGTCCTTCCAGTTCCCTCCCTTACCGATCCACAGGTGCAGGTGGGAGAGCTCTTCCGGGCCATTGTGCAGCACCAGGTAGGAGTCTCCCGAGAAGAAAATGCCGTAGTTCTCAGGGGCCACAGGCACTGGCTTCAGCTTCTCCACCCTCCATATGTGCAGGCCAGGGAGCTTCACGGTCGGTGGGAACGGAGAGCCGCTGCGGGAGGGGAGCGGGTTGGTGAAGGCAGAGGCCCGTATGCAGTGGAGACAAGCAGAGAGACCTGGGGCAGGCCTGGGGACTGCGGTGTGGGGGAGAGGAGGGGCTGCCCTTGGAAGTGAAGAGGAGAAGGGTGAAAGGGGAAGGGGCGCACAGCCTACCTCTGGGGGATGGGTGAGTACATGCTGTTTCTGGATCTGCAAAGACAGAATCAAAGCCATTATGATTACAAATGTCATGAGTACCAGCCTTCACGTTGGTCTGGGGAGGTCCTTCCCAGAGGCCAAGTGCTTCATTATTCAACTAATTCACCTCCAAAAGCAGATTTCTCCATTATTCAGGCAAAGAAACTGAGGCTCAAAGAGTCTAAGTCCCAAGTGACACAGTGACTAGTGAGTGGCTAGCGAAAGCCAGGTCTTGGGCTCCTTGGGCCAGGGTCTTCCCCTTGCTGTGACCTCTTCTGCTTCTAGACAGGAGTCCTAATTCTGGGCATTGCATGAGGCTGGGATATGCCTCTCTAAGTAATAACGGCTTATATTGGAAAAGTCTAAAATCAATGACTTAAAGTCAATGGATAGGAAGCCAAAAAAATAGAGAAAATCAATGAAGCTGGGTTTTGGAAACATCAAAAAAAATGATGACCCGTTTGACACATTGATTAAGTAAAAGAAAAGACACAAATTTCCAATACAGAAACAAGAGAGATGAACACCACTAAAGATCCTACAAGTATTAAAAGGATAAAGAGAATATCACAAAAACTTTATGCCAATATAGTCAACAACTTATACAAAATGGGCAGTCTTTGAAGGATACAAATTATGCAAGTTCACTCAACAAGAATTAGAGGGACTTCCCTGGTGGTCCAGTGGCTGAGGCTCTGTGCTCCCTATACAGGGAGCCCGGTTCCATCCCTGGTCAGGGAACTAGATCCCACATGCAAAACTAAAGATTCCGCATGCCACAACTAAGACTCAGCACAGCCAAATAATAAATATTTTTTTAAAAAGAAGAAGAAATAGATTATTTGAAGGGTTCTAATATCTACTAAAGAAACGGGAAGTGAAAGTGCAAGTCACTCAGTCGTGTCCGACTCTTTGTGACCCCATGGACTTTACAGTCCATGGAATTCTCCAGGCCAGAATACTGGAGTGGATAGCCTTTCCCTTCTCCAGGGGCTTTTCCCAACCCAGGGATTGAACCCAAGTCTCCCAAGTTGCAGGCGGATTCTTTACCAGCTGAGTCACAAGGGAAGCCCAAGAATACTGGAGTGGGTAGCCTATCCCTTCTCCAGTGGATCTTCCTGACCCAGGAATCGAACTGGGGTCTCCTGAATTGCAGGCAGATTCTTTACCAACTGAACTATTAGGGAATCCCAAAAGAAACTGAAATGGTACTTAAAAACTACCCACCCCCAAATTTCAAGTTCAGATAAATTCTACCAAAAACTTAAGGAAGGCATGCCAATCCTTCATAATCCATCCCATGCTGCCACCATTTTCCTGATGTAACAAAATCAGATAAAAATATTATAGAAAAGGAAATTAGACCAAGATCCCTCATGAACACAAGAAAAAACCTGACAAAATTTTAGCACATAGAATTCAGAAATATATAGAAAGGTGAAACATTATGACTAAACAGGGTTTACTCCAGAAATGCAAAGTTGGTTTAACATCTGAAAATCAATGTAATCCACCCGATTGACAAGCCATATAAACAAACATAAAATCATCTCTATAGATAAAAACAAACCACTTAGAAAAATTCTACATCCATTTTTGATTTAAAAAAAGCTTTCAGCAAAAGAGAAATAGAAGGGAATTTCCTCTTTTTCTGGCCATGCTATGGGGCACGTGGGAGAAGGCAATGGCACCCCACTCCAGTACTCTTGCCTGGAAAATCCTATGGACGGAGGAGCCTGGTGGACTGCAGTCCATGGGATCGCTAGGAGTTGGACACGATTGTATAACTTTCAAGTAGACAACCTGAGCAACTTCACTTTCACTTTTCACTTTCATGCATTGGAGAAGGAAATGGCAAGCCACTCCAGTGTTCTTGCCTGGATAATCCCAGGGACGGGGGAGCCTGGTGGGCTGCCGTCTCTGGGGTCACACAGAGTCGGACACGACTGAAGTGACTTAGCAGCATGGGGCACGTGGGATCTTAGCTCCCCAGCCAGGGATCAAATCCATGCTCCCTACAATGGGAAAGAAGTGAAAGGGCAAGTTGCTCAGTCATGTCCAACTCTTGCGACCCCATGGACTGTCCATGGGGTCATGGAATTCCAAGTCCATGGAATTCTCCAAGCCAGACTACTGGAGTGGGTAGCCTTTCCCTTCTCCAGGGGATCTTCCCAACTCAGGGATTGAACCCAGGTCTCCCGCATTGCAGGCGAATTCTTTACCAGCTGAGCCACAAGGGAAGCCCAGTCTTAACCCATTTTATCCCTGCAATGGGAGCACAGTCTTAACAATTAGACTGCCAGGGAAGTTCCAGAAGGGAATGTCCTTAGCCTAATAAAAGGCATCTACCAAAATTGAACAAAAAAATCCCAGAAAAAAAAACACAGAAAAACCTACAGCTAACATTAGACTTAGCGCTTTCTCAAATTCTAAACTCCCTACCTAGGGAATTTCCTCCATTCCCAGGCATTAGCTATCACTTCTATATGTCCAGCATCCCTCAAATACCAGGATGATGAATATCATCTTTATTCTGTAGGACAGTAAGAGCAACCTTTTTTGGACAAAAGTTATTTCAGGAAAAAAAATGCTCAAGGCAAGCATTTTAAAAAATACTGTCTTCTGGATTTCCCTGGTGGTCCAGTGGTTGAGAGTCCGCTGGCCATTGCAGGCGACACACGTTCGATCCCTGGACTAGGGAGATCTCACATGTCGCAGGGCAACAAAGGCTGTGGGACCCAACTACTGAGACTGCGCTCTAAAGCCCAGGAGGACCATTACTGAGCGCCCCAGAACCCATGCTCTGTAACAAGAGAAGCCCGGGCATCGCAATTAGAGAGCAGCTCCAGCTCTCTGCAACTTAGAGAGAGCCTGCAGGCAGCAACAAGGACCCAGTGTAGCCAATAAAAACATAAACAAAAAATTTTAAAAATGTTATCTTTTTAAAAATTAGCAACTGCAGTAGCTATAGCTTCACTCACTCTCCTATGTGCCCAATTCTAGAGGATTTCTTTGACTGAAAATGCAGAGCTCACAGTCAAGAACCGTCACACAATTTATGCTGTGCGACTGAACAGGGAGCCCCAGTGGTGCAAGAGAAGGACCTGGAGAATTTCAGGGTTGAAAGTCACCATTAGGAGACTCTTGCGGGGCTGGGGAAGCAGGAAGTACAAAGAGAACTTTTAGGGAGAGCAGAGGGTGTGGAGTCTGAGTAGGAAAAAAAAAAGAAATAGGAGCAGTGGCCATGGGTGTAAAATACCATGTGAGTAATGACTTTGCTTTTCTTTCCTAATTTACAACATAGTATGTGCATACTGAGTCGTGTCCAACTCTGCAGCCCCATGGACTCTAGCCCACCAGGCTTCTCAGTCCATGGGGATTCTCCAGGCAAGAATACTGGAGTGGGTTGCCATTTCCTACTCCAGGGCATCTTCCCCATCCAGGGATGGAAGCCACGTCTCCTGGGGCTCCTGTACTGGCAGACAGATTCTTTACCACTGAGCCACCGGGGAAGCCCTACTCAAAACACAACGGAAAGGCACATTTTTGGAATCACACTTCCCCAAGGGAGGGGGGCAGACAGTGAGGGGGAGGTTTGGGGGAGGAAACGTCAATGATTCTCAATCCCACAAAGGGTCACATGCTGTGCCCACATCCCCTGCAACAGACAGCTCAGCCTGTGACTCAGGCCCCAAGCGGTGAGGTGGCCGCCCCCAAGCACAAGCCAGGGTGGGTAGAGCTCAGGGACAGAAATGGCGTGCTCATTGCCAGCTATTTTTTGTTGTTGTTGTTCCTGAGCTAAGAGCTCAGGCCATAACTCAATAGCAGGCAGACCATACGTGGGGCTGCCAGCCTCCAAGAGCCATCGCAGCATTTTGTTGAGAGGGGCTGGCTGCCCTCATCCCTCTGGCTTTCTAGCCTGGCCACCCATTAGAATTACGTTTCGAGTGCGTGTGCTAAGTCACTTCATTCACATTTGACTCTCTGCGACCCCATGGATGTTAGCACACCAGGCTTCTCTGTCCATGGGATTCTCCAGGCAAGAATACTGGAGTGGGTTGCCATGCCCTCCTCCAGGGGATCCTCCCCACCCAGGGATTGAACCCATGTCTCTTGCAGCTCCTGCATTGCAGAAGAACTATGTTAGGATCTTACAAAAACTTCGAAGCCCAGGCCTGGAGACTTGATTCCATGGGTCTTGATTCCATGGGCATTTGAACTATGTCCTAGGTGGTTCTCATTCTGCCAGTTAACTGTGTCCAGAACAGCATCTCTATCTGTCTGCATATTAGAGTCACTTGGGTTTTTTTTTTTTTTTTTTAAATCCCCATGTCCAGGCCAGTTAAAACCAGACTCTCCAGGGTGGAGCTGGAGTATCAGTGCCAGAGAAGTTCCAGGTGACTCTAACGCTGCTCCCTGGCCCCCACCAAGCGCCCACTGACACTGGCCTGTCACTCGTCCTCTCCCCACAACCCCTCTGCCCAAGCCCACAGCCCCTCAGCTTCCTTAGTGCCAACCTCAACCCTGAGGACCATCAAAGCCCTGCCACTCATCCAGACCCATTTCAAGCCTCAGCTATCATTTGGCGGCTTTGTCCTTCTCTGGGAGTTCTCATCTTCTTCCCGCTCACAGGCTGTCTTAGAGTATGACCTGATAGCTCCGTGTCTCAGGTAGAGCAGGGGACACGCCCGGCACTTCTGCATTCCTCAAGCAGCCCATGACAAGGTCTATTCAGTTCCATTCTAGGTCTATGCTGGGAACTCGGCATTGGGAAGGGGCCCAGAAATGAAGAACAACCCACAAGTCTCATGGTCTCTAGAGGATGGGCTGTGAAGCAGGAAACCGTCACTTCCAGGAGACCACATAAAACTTCCCCCAGGTGCGGAACATCACAGAATCAGATGTCAGCATTAGAAGGAGCTTTATTTAATACTCGGGTTTCCTTGTGGCTCAGATAGTAAAGAATCTGCCTGCAATGCAGGACACCCAGGTTCGATCCCTGGATCCAGTAGATCCCCTGGAGAAGGAAATGGCTACCCACTCTAGTATTCTCATCTGGAGAATTCCATGGACGGAGAAGCCTGGCGCACTACAGTCCATGGGGTCACAAAGAGTCGGACACAACTGAAAGACTAACACACACACACACACATACACACACACTCCAGATCTGCCTCCCAACACACACCCAGACATGAGCACGGCACAGAAATCCCTACATCCCTCACCATTTCTTCTTGAATACCTTTCCTGGTGGGGAACTCACCACCTCACAGGGGAGCCGCTTCTATACTTCTTATGTTAAAACCTTTTAGTTTTTCCCACTCCGCCACAGCATGCTGAGTTACAGGCCTGGCTGTCTGCCCGACTCGACTATAAAGGCCTTTCAGGAAGGAACCATATTTTGCCTGGAACGTTGGGCTGTGCCCAGTAGCCTGCAGGCACTCAGGATTAACTGCACTTGTTGAGCTCCAATGATTAGACCAGATGGAGCCTAAGAGATAACCCAGGATTTCAATAGGGAGGAGCAGCCCTGGAGGCAGAAATTAGGGGCCAGGGTTGGAGGGGAGGACGGGTGCCCTGCTGGCTGTCCCGAGGTCCTGACTTAGGAAGGAGCTGGCCTTTGAAGACACACTGGGAGTGGGGGAGTTGATTATGCAGACTTTTCCAGCAATGCCTGTCAGCTGTAAAGATGACAGGTGCTCGATGCTGTCTGCACCCTTCTCAGATTCCGATTCCACTGATTCCCAACAGGTCCCTTCATCGTTTGCCCTTAGGTGTGAAATGCCAACAGCTCCTACCCCACTCCCCAAGAAAGAATCAGGGGTGAGTGTCAACACTAAAGATGACACCAGCTATTCCCAGCTGAGAACCTGGGCTTTCACAGGAGCTGCAGGGTCTAGAAGCCTCACCTGGGGATCCTCAGTCAGTGCTCCCTCCCCAGACACCAAGCAGGACTCCCACCCTTTCCCAGGTGCAAACTGGTGGCACAGCGGTAAAGAAACCGCCTGCCAATGCAGGAGATGCAAGAGACGCGGGTTCAATCCCTGGGTTTGGAGGATCATCTGGAGTAGGAAATGACAACCCACTTCAGTATTCTTGCTTGGAAAATCCCATGGACAGAGGAGCCTGGCCGGCTACAGTCCATGGGGTCGCAAAGAGTCAGACAAGACTGACCATGCACGTGACTGACCCACCCTTTCCGGGCTCCACCTTTGCCTTCCCGTACCCTACCCTAGGCAGCTGGCCAGATCCCCATCAGAGTTCTTCTTAAGTTTGCAAAAATAATGAACCCTGAGGCATAGTTTGGTCTGAATTCAAATGCTAGGCCTGCCCCCTCCCCCATTCCAGCCCACCCATCTGCTGTCACACCACCATCCCGTCTTAGGAACAAGTACCATCAAAGCTGAATGCACCTCTGGGCTGGCTGAGGGCCTTCAGGAGTCTGGTCAGGTCACTCGGTGTGGTGGCCTCTGGTAGCAGATCACACACCACCTCTCCACAAGCCAGGACAATCCCTGGTCCGGGCGTCCCTTATCCCACCCAGGGAACCCACAAGGCTCCAGTGCCTGGACAGGGCAGCAGTGTCTGTGTGTGTGTTGGGGGAGGGGGCACACCAGTCCTGGACAAAGCAGCTTCCAGAAATGTGAGTCTCTGTGTCTGCCCTCATCTGCCCACCTAAGAGGGTCCCGGCCAGCCCACCCCACACCCCATCTCCCTCGGCCTTCCTCCCCACTTTCACCTGTTCCGAGCAGCTCTGCTTCCTCCTACTTCTGCTTTTCAGGCTCCTCCAGCCCCACCTCAGTCTCTCACTTCCCTCAGCTCTTCCTCCAGGTGACCCCACCCATCAGCCCCACCCCTGGGCTCCAGCCCCAGCTAGTGCTGAGGTCCGTCCTCCACAGGAAGGGGTGGACTGTGCTGGGCAGCCAGGCAGGGCCTGACAGAGGAGAGCAACACTGCGACCAGGCTGGCTCTTCAGAGACCCGCCCCGCCACTGCCCAGAGGCTGGAAACCCACCCCAGCTCCAAGCCTCCCCATCACAGTGGCCTCCGCCAGCGGCAGCAGGCCAGGGCTAGCAGCCCTGAGTCTGGGGCCTGCAAGAAAAACCACAGGAAAGCCGAGACTGGCCACATTCCCCCGCTTACCAGCCTGGGGCAGGCATGACTGCCTGGCCCTGGCTTCAGCTGAATTAGTCACATTTCCTGGGTGGAGTCACTGCCTCGGCATCACTTTTTCCTCCTCCCTGGCTTGTCTTTCTCCTTGCCTGAATGACTACATTTGACTTTTGTTGTAGTTGTTGAAGCTCAGTTCCCAGGGAATGGCAGAGGTGGGTGACACAGACTTTGCGATGTCCTGCATGCTGGTTTCCTAAGTGGCCCTAGTGGTAACGAACCCATCCATCAGTGCAGGAGACAAAAGAGATGTGGGTTCAATCCCTGGGTAGGGAAGATCCCCTGGAGGAGAGCATGGCAACCCACTCCAGTATTCTTGCCTGGAGAATTCCATAGACAGAGGAGCCTGGCAGACTACAGTCCATGGGGTCCCACAGAATGGGACACGACTGAAGCGACTTAGTATGCATGCAGACATTGGGAACAAGCACTGAATCTGAATCTCTCTTAACCGAGTGCTTAGGTCCCTGGTCAAATTCCTAACAAGTCAATAGTAATTCTAAGGGTGCAAGTTAGGATAATGAAGGGTCTGTAATGCCCTGTGGTCACTAAGCCTTCCCAGGTGGCGCTAGTGGTAAAGAATGCACTTGCCAATGCTGGAGACATAAGAGATGTGGGGTCGGGAATATCCCCTAGAGGAGGGCATAGCAGCCCACTTCAGTATTCTTGCCTGGAGAATCCCATGGACAGAGGAGCCTGCTGTGCTCCAGTCCACAGGGTGGCACAGAGACGGACATGACTTAGCACGCACTCACACATGCTGGGTGCCTCTCACATCTACCCTTGCTCAGCTGCTCATTCACCAGGTGTTGACTATCACACATTCTCAGCCTCAGGCGCTCTGAGGGACAGCAATAAAAATAATCATGGTTCTGACTCTACCCAGACGCCATCTTGCCTTCAATACATCATAAGGCCCTGGAGCTAGTCTGTCCAACTTGCTTGTTTGCTTTCCAGAGGAGGCTAGGGGGACCCTGAGAGCACAAGTGACTGGTCCACGATCACACAGGGAGAGGCAGGTAGAGCAAGGGAAGAAGCTTCCATGCCCTCCTAAATCTATATGGGAGGATGCAGCTAGAATCTGTACACGCTCCAGGAGGAAGTCAAGGGCCTTTTAGCCCAGGACTCTGGCCCGTCTCCCCAAGATACCCGCCAGGCTTGGCCCAGGGCTAATCAACAGACTAGATTGAGATAAGATTCAGCCTTCAGGGCCCCATCCAGGGAGTGGCAGTGGAACAGAATCAATTCACATTAGAATTTCTGGACTGGAACAAAATGAGAAGTTAAATGTTCTCTTCAAAGAACACAAACTCTAGCTGGTACCTGAGTGTCTCCAGGTCCTTAAGAAGAGGGTCTGGTGTAATGGAAAGACTGAACAGTTTGATTACTATTGATTCTGCTTCGTCTTCCTGGCAGGCTGCAGTCCATGGAATCTCAGAGTCAGATATGACTGAACGACTGAACCACAACTGCTTCCTCTTGCAAGTGACTTAACTTTCTGTAGCCTCCCTGTGCCCTATCTGTAAAATGGGCATGAAGATAAACAAGCAGATTAAATGAGATGGTGTAATTAATGAGATGGTGGCTCGGTAGTAAAAGAATCCGACTGCAATGCAGGAGACTTGCAGGAGAAGAAGGTTGGATCCCTGGGTCGGGAAGATCCCTTGGAGAAGGGAATGGCAATCCACTCCAATATCCTTGCCTGGGAGCATGGACAGAGAAGCCTGGCAGGCTGCAGTCCTTGGATTCGCAAAAGATTCGGACATAACCGATCGACTATGCAACAACTGAACAAATAATAGATGCTCAATTAACTTAGATGGCTTTCTCTGGCCAACAGAGAATTTATCCCGGGACCTCAGTTCATGTGCCGGGCATCTCTGGAAGCAATCCTCCTGCCTCCTCCCCCAGTTCACAATTTAGCAGAGAGATGGGAAGTTAAACCCCAGATCGCTCCTGGGGCTTGGCTTTCCATTGTTGCCCTTCCGGAGCCCCGCCCTAGAAAGGCTGGTCCACTCCGGTGTGCACCAGTGCAGAACCTGAGTGGCTCTGGGGCTCTAGACTCCGCAGTGACCAAGGGCACAAGGATGAATCCAACTCACTGCTCTCTTGCTACACTGGAGCCTCACCTGGCTGAAAAAAAAGGTGGCCCCATCGCGGAGGAGGGCAGAGGAGGCTTTGCAAACTAACAAGGAAACAAACTAACAAGAAAACAAAAGAGCAGTTCCTTTAAAAGAATTTAGGAGTCTCAAGCCTCTTGGAACTCTAACAGTACACAGGCTATTATTGACATTATCTGCTAACCAAACACTAAAACTTCTTTTTAACAAACTCATATTTCTCCTCCCTCTCCGGTCTCCCAGTGAGAGATGCTCAGTTGGTCCCAAATGGAATAAAATAAACATTCCTTTAGCACGGCTGCTCCCTCCCGCCCCTCCTTAGGGGAAAGGAGGAGAGATGATTAGACACGCGGGTGCACCCCTAAGAAAAGAGGGGGGAGCAGGGTGCCCCGTGACCGGCTGAGCCCCTCAGAAGCCTACAGGGGGAACTCAGGCGCCTGCTGGTCAGACCCCAAGCGCTACTTGCCTGTCTGCGCCCCGCTGGCTCGCTCTGGGCACTGTCTCTGCTGCCCTCCCCTCCTCTTCTCCCGGGCCCCAGCCCAGCCCTCGCCCCCGCCCCCGTCCCCGACGTGAAAGGCTGGAAGCCTCCCCGCCTACCCGAGTGAGTCAGAGGGGAGGGCCGGGCCCCTCGCAGTCGTCCCTCCGGTGGAGGCTCGGCACCGAGAGGGACTGAGAATTTGGGCTGGTATTAGGGAAACTAACAACCTTACTATGTGGTAAACTTGGCCAGAGCAAGGTGTTCACATCCGATTCAATTGTTAGATCCTTGAGCTGGATTAAACAGGAATAGCTACTTCTCCTTTAGTGCCTGCTTTGTACTCAATGCTTTAAAATCTTTTATTTATTTATTCCACCACACACACACCGCACCTCCCCCCACCCCCCCTCCAATGCCCCGCACTGCATTTGGGATCTTACTTTCCCACCGGGGACTGAACCCATTACCCCTGTAGCAGAAGCTCAGTGTTTTAACCACTGCACTGCCAGGGAAGTCCCTGTATTTGGTGCTTTAAACGCGACCTCGTTCAGTCCTCACAACTATTTGTGGTTATGCTGCCTAATAGATAATCCTCTGAGAGGCTCAAAGAGGGTGGGTCACAGGTCCAGGGTCACACTGCCAGTTCAGTAGTAGAACCAGGATTCTAATACAGGCTAGTGTGGCTTCAAACTGGTGCAGGAGATATAACACCCCACCCTTCCTTTTATTCAGAGGGAAACAGTCCAGCCAGTGTCCATACTTGGAGGTCAGGTCTTCTTTAAGTGAACCACCAACAGTCCACACTCCCACATTGGCTTTTGAATGAAGAGAACCATGCACAGCAGGCCAAACCTCGAAAGATGTCAGCTGACAAGAAGCACCAGGATTAGGGCATGGCCCCTTGACCCAGAAGTAAGAGGACTTTTTCAAGCAGCTTGGAAAATTACAACCAGTATGACTTTCTCCAAGGCCCACTGATGGGGTCTGGTTCAGTTCAAGTCGCTCAGTTGTGTCCAACTCTTTGCGACCCCATGGACTGCAGCGTGCTAGGCTTCCCTGTCCATCAACAACTCCCAGAGCCTACTCAAACTCATGTCCATTGAATCGGTGATGCCATCCAACCATCTCATACTTTTTCACCCCCTTCTCCTCCCACCTTCAGTCTTTCCCAGCATCAGGGTCTTTTCAAATGAGTGAGTTCTTTGCATTAGGTGGCCAAAGTATTAGAGTTTCAGCTTTAGCATCAGTCCTTCCAATGAATACTCAGGATTGATCTCCTTTAGGACAGACTGGTTTGATCTCCTTGCTGTCCAAGGGACTCTCAAGAGTCTTTTCCAACACCGCAGTTCAAAACATCAATTCTTCGGTGCTCAGCTTTCTTCACAGTCCAACTCTCACATCCATACATGACTACTGGAAAAACCATAGCTTTGACTAGATGGACCTTTGTTGGCAGAGTAATGTCTCTGCTTTTTAATATGCTGTCTAGATTGGTCATAGCTTTTCTTCCAAGGAGCAAGCGTCTTTTAATTTCATGGCTGCAGTCACCATCTGCAGTGATTTGGGAGCCCCAAAAAATAAAGTCTGACACTGTTTCCACTGTTTCCCCATCTGTTTGCCATGAAGTGATGAGACCCGATGCATGGGGTCTGACATGCGCATGCTAAGTTGCTTTAATCAGTCTGACTCTATGCAACCCCATGGACTGTAGCCTGCGAGGCTCCTATATCCATGGGATTCTCCAGGCAAGAATACTGGAGTGGGTTGCCATGCCCTTCTCTAGGGGATCTTCCTGACCCAGGGATCAAACCTGTGTCTCTTACATCTCCAGCAATGGCAGGCAGGTTCTTTACCACTAGCACCACCTCCCTGGAGAGTGACAATTCAAAGCCTGGTTCTACCGAAGCAGGTAGAACACCATCTGGGCAACACCAAGGGACTCCACTCCACTCCTGAGGAAAGCTTAGACACTATCCTCCCACCTGTTGTCCACCCTCTTCTGGCTCTTCTGACTCCAGTCCAGAAGAGCAGATCAGGCTGAACTGTTGCATTTCCTCAGCCTGGGGGGATGGCAGGGTTCTGTCACAATCCCTAAACATTCCATGTCACATTCTCCCAAAATGTTCATTTGAAGAAACATTGACTCAGGATGCTGCTGCTGCTGCTGCTGCTAAGCCGCGTCAGTCGTGTCCGACTCTGTGTGACCCCATAGACGGAAACCCACCAGGCTCCCCCATCCTTGGGATTCTCCAGGCAAGAACACTGGAGTGGGCTGCCATTTCCTTCTCCAATGCATGAAAGTGAAAAGTGAAAGGGAAGTTGCTCAGTCGTGTCTGACTCTTAGCAACCCCATGGACTACAGCCTACCAGGCTCCTCCATCCATGGGATTTTCCAGGCAAGAGTACTGGAGTGGGATGCCATTGCCTTCTCTGCACTCAGGATGCTACTAGCCTTTAATCTGATCAACAATGAAGTTTTCTAGATCATTTCAGCTGCTCTGAGGAATATCCAGGAGTCTGGATGGTTATCTTTTCCGAATGTGCATGCTAAGTCACTTGTGTCCAACTCTTTGTGACCCTATGGACTGTAACCCACCAGGTTCCTCTGTCCATGGGATTCTCCAGGCAAGAATACTGGAGTGGGTTGCCATCCCCTTCTCCAGAGGATCTTCCTGATTCAGGGTTTGAACCTGGGTCCTGCATTGCAGGCAGATTCTTTACCGTCTGAACCACCAGGGAAGCCCATTTTCTGGATAAAGCTCACAATTTAAAAGTTTATTTCTGGGACTTTCCTGGTGGTCCAGTGGTTAAGAATCTGACTTCCAATAGAGGGGACACGGGCTAGTTCCCTGGTGGTTGAACAGTAAAGAATATGCCTGCAATGCAGGAGACCTGGGTTCGATCCCTGGGTTGGGAAGACCCTCTGGAAAAGGGCATAGCTACCCACTCTAGCATTCTTGCCTAGAGAATTCCATGGACAGAGGAGCCTGGTGGGCTACAGTTTATGGGGTCGAAAGGAGTTGGACAGGACTGAGCCACTAACACTTCACTTATTTCACTTTCAGGGAACTAAGATTCCACGTGTTGTGGGAACCTAAGCCTGTGTGCCACAACTGCTGAGTCTGCACGCCACAAATAGAGAGAAGCCTGCACCTCAGATGAAAGATGCCACATGATGCAATAAAGATCCCATGTGCCAAAACTGAGAACTGACACAGCCAAATAAACAGATTTTTTTTTTTTTTTTTAAGTTTGTTTTCAAGCACTGAAGGGTACTCAGAGGCTTCCTGGATGGCGACATCCTGAATTTCCTTGGTGACTGGTTGGGAAAATGGGACTGTCCAATACAGCACAAATGAGCAGGGCAAGAGAAGCTCAAGTAGAGCACCGTGCCTGAGACAGGACAGGTCTGCCCAGGTAAGATCACACTGGATCCTCAGCACCACTCTAAGGTCCTGATAATAGCTCTTTTGAGTGTTGGCATTAAGTGCCAGGTGCTGTCCTTCATATGGGTTTCTCATTTAATCCTTCCATTTACCCTCTAAAATAGATCCTCTTTTTTTTAGACTATTTTTTAAAAATTATTTTCTTTTTCACTGTGCTGAGTTGTCATTGCTTTGAGCAGGATTTCTCTAGTTGTGGCAAGTGTGGGCTACTCTCTAGTTGAGGTATATGGGCTTCTGTTTGCGGTGGCTTCTCTTGTTGAGGAGCACAGGCTCTCGGTATGTGGGCTTCAGTAGTTGTGGCTTGCTTGTGGGCTTAGTTACCCCAAGGACTGTGGAATCTTCCCAGATCCTTGTCCTCTGCACTGGCAGGGAGATTTTTAACCACTGGACCAAAGGGAAGTCCTTAACTAGATCCTTTTATTATCCTCATTTTACAGATGAGGAAATAGTGGCAAAGTGGTGTTGAAATAATTTGCTCTAAGACCTGGACATGGAACAACAGACTGGTTCCAAACAGGAAAAGGAGTACGTCAAGGCTGTATATTGTCACCCTGCTTATTTAACTTATTATAACTTAATAAGTTATATTATTAACTTATTAACTTATATATATTTATATTTATATGTTATATAAGTTAATAAGTTAATATAAGTTAAGTTATATATAATAATATAACTTATATTATTAACTTATATAACTGCTTATTATATGCAGAGTACATCATGGCAAACGCTGGGCTGGAAGAAGAACAAGCTGGAATCAAGATTGCCGGGAGAAATATCAATAACCTCAGATATGCAGATGACACCACCCTTATGGCAGAAAGTGAAGAAGAACTAAAGAGCCTCTTGATGAAAGTGAAAGACAAGCATGGAAAAGTTGGCTTAAAGCTCAACATTTAGAAAACTAAGATCATGGCATCTGGTCCCATCACTTCATGGGAAATAGATGGGGAAACAGTGTCAGACTTTATTTTTTGGGGCTCCAAAACCACTGCAGATGGTGATTGCAGCCCTGAAATTAAAAGACGCTTACTCCTTGGAAGAAAAGTTATGACCAACCTAGATAGCATATTCAAAAGCAGAAATATTACTTTGCCAACAAAGGTCCGTCTAGTCAAGGATATGGTTTTTCCAGTGGTCATGTATGGATATGAGAGTTGGACTGTGAAGAAAGCTGAGTGCCAAAGAATTGATGCTTTTGAACTGTGGTGTTGAAGAAGACTCTTGAGAGTCCCTTGGACTGCAAGGAGGTCCAATCAGTCCATCCTAAAGGAGATCAATCCTGGATGTTCATTGGAAGGACTGATTCTAAAGCTGAAACTCCAATACTTTGGCCACCTCATGCAAAGAGTTGACTCACTGGAAAAGACCCTAATGCTGGGAGGGATTGGGGGCAGGAGGAGAAGGGGATGACAGAGGATGAGATGGCTGGATGGGATCACTGACTCGATGGATATGAATTTGAGTAGACTCCGGGAGTTGGTGATGGACAGGGAGGCCTGGCGTGCTGCGATTCATGGGGTCACAAAGAGTGGGACACAACTGAGCGACTGAACTGAGCTGAAGACACCCTTAGTAAATACAGAGCCAGGTGGTAGGACCCCCAGCCTCCCTGATCTCCTGAGGTGCATCTGGACTGAGACCTGCCTCTCTCCTCCCTGTCCGGCCCTGCTCTCTCTACTCCTCTCCCAAGGCCTCTCTTGCTCTCAGCAGTGAATGCTAGTGCCAGCTCTGAGTTCTTCACACATAAAAGGCTACCTCTGCTCATTCTCTAGGTAACATGCTTTAAGAAAAAAAGAATTTTTATTTCAAAATAATTCTAGACTCACAGGAAGTTACAAAAATAGTACAGAGTACTGATACACATTACAACCTGAATTTTTAAAGCATCATGCTAAGTGAAAGAAGCCAGTCACAAAAGATCACATATTATATGATTTCATTTATATGAAATGTCCAAAGTTGGCAAAGCTATAGAAATAGGAAGTAGATTAGCTGTTGCTTAGCATCCCAGCAGCAGCAGCACTGATTTATTTTGGGGGTGATGAAAATGTTATAAAGTTACATTGTGGTGATAACTGCACAACTCTGAGAATATACTAAAAAAAAAACACTGAATTGTACACCCAGTAAAGCTGTCACCAAATGAAAAGCGAAAGGGCTTTGTAACCTTTGACTGGTAAGACCAGCCTCCACCCATTTACACCCCACTTAAAAAAAAACTGTATAGAGAGGTTCCATGTAACTGCCACCCAGCTTTTCCTAACGGTGACATCTTACTTAACTACACTTAAGTGTGAAAAGTGAAAGTGTTAGTCGCTCAGTTTTGTCCAACTGTTTGTGACCCTGTGGACTGTAGCCTGCCAGGCTCCTCTGTCTATGGAACTCTCCAGGCAAGAATACTGGAGTGGGTTGCCATTCCCTTCTCCAGCGGATCTTCTTAACCCAGGGACTGAACCCAGGTTTCCTCCATTGCAGGCAGATTCTTTATTGCTGAGCCACCAGGGAGTCCACACTAAGTGTACCTTCCCCTCTGTGGTGTTGGAGAAGACTCTTGAGAGTCCCTTGGACTGCAAGGAGATCCAACCAGTGCATTCTGAAGGAGATCAGCCCTGGGATTTCTTTGGAAGGAATGATGCTAATTTGAAACTCCAGTACTTTGGCCACCTCATGCGAAGAGTTGACTCATTGGAAAAGACTCTGATGCTGGGAGGGACTGGGAGCAGGAGGAGAAGGGAACTACAGAGGATGAGATGGCTGGATGGCATCACTGACTTGATGGACGTGAGTCTCAGTGAACTCCGGGAGTTGGTGATGGACATGGAGGCCTGGCGTGCTGCGATTCATGGGGTCGCAAAGAGTCGGACACGACTGAGCGACTGATCTGATCTGATCTGATCTGAAGCCCCAGCACCTTTTCTCCAGCACTTCAGAGTGCAGAGAACACCTCACCCAGGCCCCAGGCTTTACAGTTTACAAAACACCCTCTCCTCACACAACTCCCATCCCCCAACTTGATCCTCAAAGCAAACCTGTGGGCCAGGGTTGACGTATTTCTTGGTTTTCATGGTCAGAAGAGCCCTCCTCTGCCGGGGTCCACCCCCGGCTGATCCAGGGTATTCGAAGGAGAGATGGCTTAGGCAACCTATTCAAATGTTAATTCGAGATATAAAGAGTAATAGAATGAGGATAGCTCAGTGAGGAAATTCAGTGGAGAAAAGAGGCTGAGTAGCTTGGTTTACCGGGAGACCGAAAAAACTTCAAGACAAGAAGTTTGCACCACTTACGTAGGCCGCAGGCGTCCTTCCGTTCTCCCGAAGGAGAGGAGACACTGAGGCCTTCCCGGTCGGATCTTAGAAGCCCAGGCATAATTAGTAAGCATGGTGGGTTCCGCGCTCCAGATGGAGACTCAGCTGGAAGTTGAAGGGAAGAATGACATGGGGAGACCAAGCGTTGGTGAGCAAGGCCCATAGCTTTCTTTTCTTTTTTTTTTCGTAGCTTTATTTTCAACAGGGGCTTTTATACCCTAAGTTACACATAGAGGATAATAGGGGATGCAAAGTCAGCAGTTTTTGATCCTTATCAAAAACCAGAGTTTCTTTCCTGCAAATTTATCGTATACAAATGGTTTAGGTGATTTACATTATCTTCTGGCCAGAAGGCCTATTAACATTTTATGACTCTTGACAAAGACTTATCAACCTTAAGACTTATTTTCTCTAAGAGTAATTATTTTAAGGTTTGGCGCCATCTTCCAAAGATAAAATTGCATTCCTATAGGGCAGATGTGTAATGGGTTTTCAACAAAGGAAAGAATTTATTACCTTAAGGGTCTAAAGTTACTAACACCAAGGCCACTACTTATTTTTTCTACATACCAACTATTAATTAATACATATTCAAGGATACAATTCAGGGGATGTGAAAACTTGGCAACAAGCATTGGTTCATCAATGAAATCTTTTACTAGTTTTATTCTGACAGTTTCTAACTCTCTGAGAGGCTCTAAGCTATTTGAATATCTTAAGCTTCCTGTGCCTCTCGAGGCTGGAAGACTGTAAACAATCGTATGCATAGCTGTAGGAGTCCGGGTAAACTTGTCAGGCGAGTTAGAGAGCCATCTGAGGGGTTTGGATTTAAACACTCCTAATTGCCCAGGAACTTTATTAATTGGAGCTGTAAGTTAACTCTTTGACAGAGAGAGCGAGATGGTGGTGGGGGACAGCCCCCAGTAAAGTCAGAGGTGAGAGCACAAAGCAATAAAGTAGGCAGACTCTGGTTTTTGGGGGGTAGATGCTCGGGAATATCCAGGGGGACTCCTGAGGCTCGATCCCGCCTTTGCGTATGCCGAGCCTCCTTCCTCATGACCTTTGTCACGAGTGGAATGTCTCTCGCCGGCTCCCGGCACTCCTCCCTCCCTGATATCCTGTTGTTTAGTTGCTAAGTCCTGTCCAGCTTTTTTGTGACCCCATAGTCCGCCAGGCTCCTCTGTCCATGGGATTTCCCAGGCAAGAATACTGGAGTTTGGTTGCCATTTTCTGGGCTCCTGTAGGGTTGCTAAATTTGGCAAATAAAAATTTTGGTCTGTCAACCCTGTAGGGTAATCAGCTCTAATGTGCCCAGCCAGTCCTGGGCGGGTCTGGTCACCATTTTGGGACACCGTTGATCACAGACTCTCTAAGTACTGAAAGGGCCCTGGATCATCGCCTGCTTCAGCAGAGCTGGGCTGGGGCTCCCAGGCTAAGTGCTCACTCTGGATTTCTCTCCGGGCTTTCCGCCCCTCCCAGACCGCGCCCCTCTTCGTGCTTTGGTTTGAGAATCTGGCGGCTGGTCCCATAGGCGCAGGCACAAAGATAGAGCTGGTGAACGGGGGTCGGGGTGGGAGGTGGAGGCCGGCCGGTAGGAAGGACCAGGGGGAGCTTGGCCGAGATTGCCACCCGCGCCAGGCCTACTATCCAGATCCAAGGTCCACTGAAAAAAGCAGGAATAAGGACGGCACCAGGCCGGGCACAGGTGGGACTCCAATTCCCGGCCCCTCCGAGGCCAGACCCCAGCCTAAACTACAAATCCCAGCAGGAGTGGGGGATAGGACAGGACCTCGGGAACGCCGGCTTGCGGTCTTTGCGCCTTGCCTAAGTGCAATGAGCCCTCGGGGGTGAGGTTAAAAGGATGGGGACGCCACAGCGGACCTCGAGAGACACACACACAGACACAGACACACACACACACACACCCACACACACCCACATACACGCGCCGGCCTGTTGGCACACACCCACACACACACCCACATACACGCGCCCGGCCTGTTGGTCCCGCCTTTACGAACTACAAATCCCAGCAGGCAGTGGACGTGGGGGCGGGGCCTCGGGAGGGAGGCGCTCCCGACCGGAAGCGAATGTCAGGCGAGTGTCAGGCGCGGTGGGATCCCCCGGCTCCAGGTGGGGGTAGCCCTTGCCTCGTGTGGAAGAGGTCCCTTCTCTCCCCGAGGCTCGGCTCCCCGTCCCTGCACACGCTGCTCCACCGTGGGGTCGCGGACTCGAGCTGTTCTCCGAGATCCTGAGCCCCGCCCTCCCGACGCGGCTGGGGCTTCCGGGGAAGCGGATGGCGGGTGGGCGCTTCGGCCAGCAGCCTTGGGTCGCAGAGTCTGCCTCCTTAACCCTCTCTCCACCGCCTGGAGCGAACTCCCTTTTCCCGGAGGGAGGAGTACCCGGACCCTGTGGCAGGATTAAGCCTGTTGGGGGTCTCTGTGTGGCCTGCACATCTCATGGAGCAGCCCAGGGAAGGCCAGGGTTCTCCGAGTTCTGGGATGTAGGTCCAGATATTCGGTCCACGGTGTCTGACCGCTCTGAGCTCCCTGCACCCCGGCATCAGCTATATATGGCAGAGCCAGATAAGGCCGAGGGGCTGCCAGGAAGTAATAACCAGGGCACTTTCCTTCCGTATGCTCGCTCTCAAAGTGCTCAGCTCACACCTTAGCGTCTAGCGCCAGCACTCCTCCCCTCCTTACATAAAGATCCGCTGAAGACACTATAGCAAGGACTTACCCAGGCCCTTCGGTGCCAGTCAGGAACTCAAGGGTCCAGCCTGTCTGGTGGGATGAAGCTCCACTTCATCCACCTGACGGGGCCAGGGCAGTCTCTCTCCCGAAGCCTCTTCTCGGCTGATTTCTGGCTCCCAAGTGAGGGTTCAGGTTACACCTGTATCGAGAGCACTGACACCACAGTGGCCAGCAACACATTGGACTTTCTGTCTTCAACCCCATTTTCAGCTTTTACACTTTCTGATCTGGCCATATACTGCTGTTCCCTGATCATCAAAGGTGGAAAACAACTAGTTTATGAAGGTATTAGGGCTTCCCAGATGACGCAGTGGTAAAGAATCCGCCTGGCATGCCGGAGACGCAAGTCTTGGGTTCCATCCCTGGGTCTGGAAGATCCCTGGAGGAGGAAATGGCAACCCTCTTCAGTATTCTTGCCTGGAGAATCCCATGGACAGAGGAGCTTGGTGGGCCACACAGCCCATGGGGTCACAATTAGTCGAACAAGACTGAGCGACTAACACACACACACACACACACACACACACACACACACAAGAAGGTATAACCATGATCCTGTAATGTCACAATGAGATTTTATTCTTCTGTAGTTAGGTGAAGACTAGCCGCTTTCTATAAGCATTCCATTTAATCTTTGAACAGTTAGAAACAACTCCAGAGAGGATATTGAAAGCAAAATGCCCAGGTTCCTTTTGGTAACTGGAGTAGGGGTCATATTAACTGTGGGGTGGTCTCTAAGCATGCCATTGCTGCCTGGCAAGTTCTTAGATATTTTGTTTCCAAGTATTTCTGTTAAGACAAAGTAGCATTTTTGCCCCTTTTTTTCATTATTTATGGCTGCACTGGGTCTTTATTGCTTTGCACAGGCTTTCTCTCATTTTGGTATGTGGGGGGCTACTCTTCCTTGCGGTGTGATGGTTTCCTATTGAGATGGCTTCTCTTGTTGAGGAGTAAAGGCTCTAGGCACACGGGCTTCAGTAGTTGCAGCACTTGGGCTCACTAGTTGTGGCTGGAGGACTCTAGAACACAGACTTACTAGTTGTAGCTCACGGGCTCCATGGCTCTGAGGCATGTGGAATCTTCCAGATCCAGCAATTGAACTCATGTCCTGTGCATTGGCCGGCGGATTCTTAATCATTGTACCATCAGGGAAGTCTCTAGCCCCTTTTCTGTTTGCCCATTTCTATTACCCTCTAACCTTGTGAGAGTGTTAGTCACTCAGTCGTGTCTGACTCTTTGTGACCCCATGGATTGTAGCCCGCCAAGCTCCTTTGTCCATGAAATTCTCCAGGCAAGAATACTGGAGTGGATAGCCATTCCCTGTTCTAGGGAATTTTCCTGACCCAGGGATCGAACTAGGTCTCCTGTCTGAGCCACCAGGGAAGCCCACCCTCTAACCTTTTAAGAACCTAGTTACAGGAATGAGCTCTCTGAGCAACTGAAACTAACTCCTGACTTATGCTCTAACCTGTTGAGTCTTTTCCTAGATAAAAGAAGATTAAAGAATTAAGCAGTTTAAAAATGACTAAGCTCTTTACCCCCAAAAGCCCCCTTAGCAATCCTGCAGGCCGATCGTGCAGGCAAGATAACATCTGAAGATAGAGTCAACCAGTCTGTACACAATGGAGAATGATAGAGAACCCAACGTCCTGCCTGGATGATTCACTGAGATTCTTCCCCCATATTTCTCCCTTTAAAAACTGTCATGTGGATGTTTGGCAAAAACCAATACAATTCTGTAAAGCAGATTAATCCTTCAATTAAAAATAAATAAATTTAAAATTAAAAAAAAAAAAAAACAAAAACTGTCATGGCTAAGCAGAATCTTTGGAGTTGGTCTCCAGACACGAGTCCACCTTCTCCCCAGGTCACTCACTTTTCCTTTCTACTGAGTCTTCGTGGTGCTTGTTTGTGTTAAGTCACTTGAGTTGACTCTTTACAAACCCATGGACTGTAGCCCACCAGGCTCCTCTGTCCATGGGATTCTCCAGGCAAGAATACTAGAATGGGTTGCCATTTCCTCCTCCAGGGAATCTTCCCAACTCAGGAATCTTGTCTCTTGCTTTGGAAGGTGCGTTCTTTACCACTAGCGCCACCTGGGAAGCTTGCCTCTCTAATATTGGCTTCCATCAGCAAGCAGCCAAACCTAGGCTCAATAACAAGACAACCAATCTTTTGTTGAGTAGCCCCTCTGCCCCTAGAGATGAAAGATAGGTGCCATAGAAACTTGAGACAGTCCTTGGCACCCTATAAGAGCCCATTCTCTCCTGCATTCCAAGACTTAGCACCAGACTCTTGAATCAGTAAGAGCCCATGTGACTTGCCAGGGATATGCCAAAGCCATTTAACACCTAACCCTGCTTCCTGAAGATCCAACCGGCAGGGTACAGTTAAAATCACAGGGCAGTATTATTAAGTCATTACGGGAAATATATCTAAGGATAAGGTGCACCAAAAGCTGGGTTCTTTTGGGCTTCCCTGGTGGTCCAGTGGTTGAGACGTGTTCAATCGCTGGTGTCCAGGGGACACGGGTTCAATCCCTGATCCAGGAAGATTCCATGTGCTGTGGGGTAGCTGAGCCTGTGAGCCACAACTGCAGCAACCCACGCACCATAAAGCTCATGCTTTGCAACAAGGGAAGCCACTGCAATGGGAAGCCTGAACACAGCAAATAGAGAATAGCCCCTGATCTCAGCAACCAGAGAAAGCCCACACACAGCAACAAAAACCTAGTGCAGTCAAAAATAAAGAAATAAAAGAAAAAAGTTGGGTTTCAGGGCCTTGGGAGCAACTTAGAAACATACATATTCTATACATGAAAGTACTTTCACCTATCCTGGTTACACATCTGGGTGCAACAGCAAGATTCCCATTTTGGCAGAGATATCCTTGGCACATGAATAAAAGTATGTTTCAATAAATGTATGTTTAAACTAGCATTTAAAAACCATAAACAGGGACTTCCCTGGGGGTCCAGTGGCTGAGACTCCGCACTCTTATTGCAGGGGGCCCAGGTTTGATCCCTGGTGGGGAACTAGAGCCCACATGCCGTAACTAAGACTTGGTGCAGCCAAATAAATAAGTGAATATTTAACAAACAAAACAAAATAAATTCATTATTTTAGTAATATCTTCCACTTATAGTGGAATTATAGTTGAATTTATCTTTAAGGTTTTGAATACTGTTTGTATGTATATATATGTATATATTTAATCTTGCATTTGTATAGGACTTCAAAAATTTCTGTTGATTTTTCAAAGCAAAGTCCTCACACCAACAGTTGGTTGAAGACCAAGTCTGCGGTCCTGCTGGCCACGCCCTTTCCTCTGTCAGCCAGTCTAGGGGGTGAGGAACAGCCCGCCATGCCTCTTATCACCACCAGGGGTCGTCCTTTGCCGTGGAACAACTGCTCAGATCCCTACGGCAGGCAGGGACAGGGCGGAGGGCGCTGAGGGCTTTGGTCTTGCCTACACAATCAGTTGGCTTTGGCCCAAGGCCCAGCATTCATCTCCGCTCTAGTCTCAGCTTTTCCGTTGGTTAAGGTGGGGAGTGTGATCTCAGGGCTCTCCACACCCATCAAGGAAGGATGTGTGACCGGAGACACATCCGTGAGTGGCAGCTCCTGGTCTCTCCTGAGGGGGAGATTGAAGGCCAGGTCGGTTTTCCATACTCTTTCTGGCTCATCAGTCATGGGCGGAAAGAACAAGGGAGCAATGCCAACAGGAGATGCCTGGCTCTCCAGATAGGAGCTGAAGTAGGAAGCCTAAGTAGGGCCTTTCTATATCTGGCCAAGGAGGGGGTGCCAGTGGGGTTGGGGAAGGAGAGGGGTGGAGTGTAGGGAAAGAGGGGGTAGAAATAGATGCCACTATTAAGGTAAATAGAGGAAAGGACCCAGTAGGGTGATGACAGGGTCAAAGGTACCCAGAGAAGAGTTGTTGGTAACCATTTGCATTTAAAGAAGCAGATACACAGAGAATGGAGAAGGAAATGGCAACCCACTCCAGTATTCTTGCCTGGAGAATCCCATGGACAGAGAAGACTGGCGGGCTGTAGTCTGTAGGGTCACAGAGACTCGGACACGACTGAGCGACTCTGCACCCACGTAAACAGGGAAAGGGCTACTGGACACTGTGCTGAGCCTAGGCCTGTGGTTGGTGTCCCCTGACAGGAAAGGAGCAAGCCATGGGCCTTTCAGGGAAGAGATGGAGGCTGTTTGCAGGGAGGGGCGGGGCTTTGAGCAGGCAGTGAAGAGTAAGTAACATTTGAATGTGCAGCTACAGCAAATGTTTTTGAGAGCCTGGTATGTGCCAAGCTGTGGGCCAGGCACTTGGGATTCGGTAATGAACCGGACAGACACAGTTGCTACCCGCGTAGAGCTCTTATAGTTGAGTGGGAGTTCACAGTCCAGCCCTGAAATGTACCCACAGATTTAATTACAGTGGAGCCCCAAGAATGTGTGTGGGAGACACACTACCCTGGTCTGGGACCCCTCCTGAGAGTCACAGAATCTGTGGCCTGAAGGAAGAGGGAGGCAAGGGGCAGGACTCGTTCCTGCAGAAGAGAGGCAAGTGCACAGCCCCCAGGTAAGGAGCCTGTTTGAGACTAGAAAGGGATGAACCAAGCCAGGTACCATTATACGTGTTGGCAGCCACCCTGTGTGTGAAAATGCATCTTAGGCGCTCAGTCATGTCCGACTCTTTGCGACCCCACGGATTGTAGCCCGCCAGGCTCCTCTGTCCATGGAATTCTCTAGGCAAGAGTACTGGAGTGGGTAGACATCCCCTTCTCCTGAGGATCTTCCTGACCCAGGATGGAACCCAGGTTTCCTGGGTTGCAGGCAGATTCTTTACTGTCCGAGCCACCAGGGAAGCCTCCCTGCCCCCATCTTATCCAGGCTTCCTGCTACTGGGACACCTGCTGGGCTCTCCCACAGGCAGAATCTGGGCAGTGGGTTAATGCATCAAGTTTAAGGACAGCTAAAGGAGCTCTGGTGATCTGCATGATAAGGAGTTGAGGAGGGAGAAGGCTGGAGTCTGAGGGGAGGGACAGGGTGATCACAACATCTGTGAAGGTTGCCAGTTGCAGAGACGATGAGAGTGGATTTGGGGGGGATGGTAACAATTCTTGAAGTAGAACATACATGTAAGAAAGTCCTTTTTTCTTTCTTTAGATATTTATTTATTTATTTGGCTGTGCTGCATCTTAGTTGTGGCATGTGGGATCTAGTTCCCTGACCAGGGATCAGACTGGGGCCCCCTGCATTGGGAGTGCAGAGTCTTAGCCACTGGACCACCAGGGAGGTCCCTCTTCCTTTCTTTTTTAAACTGCATTTAAGAGTGTCCTCTCTTCTCCCCACACCCCACCCTGCACTGTGCAGCACGTGGGACCTTAGTTCCCTGACCAGGGATGGAACGCGTGCCTCCTGCAGTGGAAGCTTAATCACTAGACAATCAGGGAGGTCCCTAGAGTGCCCTCCCTCTTTGCCATATTCCATAAGGACAGTAAAGATCTAAATTTCTTCCAAATGAAATTTCCTTAAGTCAACAGGGTGTAGCTGGGGCCACCTGGGGCCCAGTCATAGAGGAACCACAGACAGAAGGTGAGCAAAAGTGCATCCATGGGGAAAAATGGAAAGGCTGGGGCTGGAGAGGTAGGTGGGGCTGGAGAGGTAGGTAGGGCTGATCTTACAAGGCAACAGGAAGCCTTTGTCTCCATTCAAGGGGTCAGAGGGTTGGGGAGGGTCGAGCAAGGGTTCCTGGCAGAGCTGGGTCAAGACTCAATCTGTTGTGAGTTAGTGATCCAGAACAGGGAAGTACAGGATGGGTGGTACAGAGACCGGGCTTTACCCTAGACGCCAGAGAAAGCCAACCTCAACTTTCAGCCGCAACCCTAACTACTGCTAAATCTGTAGAAAGCTAGTGCTCTGCTCTCTAGAAAAATACCAACTGAACACCCAGTTTTGTATCTACCTTCAGGGAGCTGGAGGGAGCGCTGGTCACAAAGCTCTGAAGCTGCAGCAATAAATGAAGGTGCGTCAGGAAGGGATACGGCCCGAGACTGCTCTTAGGAGGCTGGTCTGAGTGTCATCGGTCAGTCTCCATCACGTGTCACAGCTGCCACCAGAGTAAGCTGAATCAGCAAGCCTGAGAGGGTGGCAGCCAGGAGTGGGGTGAGGGGGTAGGGGAGGGCTTCTGCCAGCTTGTGCTAAACCAGCTCCCACATTGCCCTCCTCTCATCAGCCCAGGAAGACTCCTTCTCTTCCTCCTGCTAACCACCTTCCTTCATGATTGCCCCGACCAACTTTAACCCATCTGCAGACAGTTCACTTGGCCTAATGCCTCTTCCTACTTGCTTCTTGGGCTTCTAACTAGACCACCCGCTCAGGTAAAAATATCCTTAGGAATCCTTAAGACTCATTCATTCTCCCTTACCCCTCAGAGGTCCTGCTTCCTTCCCCACTTCCCGTCCCCATCCTCTGCCACCCATGTGGTCCTAACTCGTGGTCAGAAAGTTCTTCTTTCCCTCTTTCTGCCCCATCCTCTTCCACTTACCCTGATGGATTCCTATTCTCCTGGGAGGAGAAAGCCTGTCTTATCACTATGCTTTTGATTTTTCCCACCTGTCCCCCTACTTCCCTGGCTTCAGGGACCTTGGTTGTCCTGTAGTGACCCCCCAGAACCTACCCTTGGCCTTGCCCCCAACTCCCAGGGTTGTCCTTCTCACGGTGCGTCCTCATAGCTGAAATCCAGGTCATCCCTCCCTCCTTTGCTTCCTTCTTTTTATTTTTTGACCTGTATCAACTGATTTTTTTAAAAAATTATTTTTGGCTGGGTTTGTGGTGCTGCACCCTGGCTTTCTCTAGTTGTGGCAAGCAGAGGCTACTCTCTAGTCGCAGTGCGTGGGCTTCTCATTGCAGTGGCTTCTCATGTTGAGGAGCATGGGCTCTAGAGCACACAGGCTTCAGCAGGTGCGGTTTCTGGGCTCCAGAGCACAGGCTCAGTAGTTGTGGCACATGGACTTAGTTGCTCTGAGGTATGTGGAATCCTCTTGGACCAGGGATCAAACCTGTATCCCCTGCATTGGCTGGTGGACTCTTTACCTCTGAGCCACCAGGAAAGTCCATTAGTTTTAAGAATTAGAAAGTTAATTAATGCTTGTCATGTTAAAGGCCCAAGAAAAATATATAGAAATATAGCGTTATGATAGAAATATAAAGCTATGACACTTATTTCTACCTTGCCTCCTGTTCTCATGAGATACCTGGATGCGGCCCTCCCAGTTTGGGACTTCTTGGTATTTCTGTGGTGATCCCACTGATGCTCCATCTGTAAATCAGAGTTCTTCACTTAAAGGAAGAGAAACCAGCCCTAGCTAGTTTAGACTGGAAAATAATTTATTAAAAATATTCTGTAGCTGGTTACATTACCAGGAGGACCAGAGAACGAGCCAGGAACAATGTCCCAAAGGCCATAGCCAAGCTGATCCCAGTCCTGGTTCCACTGCGGTCTCAGCCTCTCTGGCCTCTGGAAACAGGATATAGCAATCACCCCGTCCCTAGGGTAGATGGCCCTGGGGTGCCAGCTTTGGCTACAAAGCCCAGTGTGGGGGCACCTGGCTGGCAGAATGCCTGCACCCTAGCAATTAAGGAGGCTGGGGAAAGCCGCAGCTGGCTTCTGGGATTGGAGGCAAGAAGTTACAACACGGAGGTGGCCCCCAAAGCAGGAAGTGCTCCACAGCCAGTGGAAATGGCAGACCTTCAGCCTTTAGGGGTCCACAGTTCTCAGCATCTCCTGCTCCGTAGCTCACACCCTCCCACCTCTGAAAATTCTGACCATAGCCTGCTGACCTGTCCTCCATCAGGTCCTCAGAAACCACCCCCTCGTGCTCACAATGCTTCACACACGCTTGGGACCCCAGCCAACCTTGGCCACCCTCCCTGTCTGCTGGCAACACCACCACGGACCTCAGCACCACCTCCTCAGGAAGAGGTGATACTCACTGCACAGTGCTGTGTGTTTCACATAACTCTCTCAGTCACTCAGCCATGTCCAGCTCTTTGTGACCCCATGGACTTGCAAGAAGCCTGCCAAGCAAGAATACTGGGGTGGATCACCAGTCCCTTCTCTAGGGTATCTTCCCGACCAGGGATTGAACCCGTTTCTTTTACATTGCAGGCAGATTCTTTACCACCGAGCCACCAGGGAAGCCCAAAGTGTGTTTCATGTGCTTCATCTTACTCAGCAGAAGCACCTACACCACAAGGAATGCCCTGTTCTCATCCCCATTGACACAGAGGACAACTGTAGCCTAGAGAGATGGAACGCCTCCTGGGGTCTGCCCTCTCTATCACTGGGAGGGACCTCTGGAGGGGGGGTCTGTGTCACGTTTCTTCTTTGCTGGCGACCCCTGTGTTCCAAATGAGCTAAAGGCTGTCTGTGATTTCTAAAGATGTCCTAGGAGTTGCATCTTCTCAGAATGAGAAGCATTTTTTAGAGCAGCATTTCTCAAACTTGAACGTTCGTAAGAATCATCTAGGATGCTTGTTTAAAATAATATAGATTCCCACTTCCCTCCTGGAACATCCGATTTTTAAGATCTCAGGGAAGGTCTGGAAACCTAAGACTTTAATAAGTCTTCCAGTGATTCTTGTGATCATGCAAATGGGGGGAACACCGCTCTCCAGAGATGTTTTTTTCTTAGGATGGGTTTAGACTACGTTGCGCCTGAGGATGTCGGCCTCTTATCATTGGAGATCAGCAGCTGAGATCTGGAATATGCAGAGAATCACTGGGAGCTGTGGGAGAACCATAAAATTGACACTCAGATGCTGCCAGACAGTGGGGCACTGGAACCTTTAAAATATGAGTTTCCAGCAATTCTATTTCTAGGAATTCATCCCAAAGGAATAGCTATAGTTATGTGCACAAGACAATGCTGTGCCAAAGATGGATAAAGAGGCTGTCCAAATCTGCCTGTGCCATCAGTGTGAAGCGTGGTGCTACAGGCCTGGCTGCGGTGACACAAAGCCACGAGACACCCTTTGTCTGTCCTCTGCTCCCTGATCTGCCAGCCAGTGCCCCCACCCAGAAGGCATGGATTCCATCCTCCTTCCCTCACCCAGGCCCTGGCATTTGCCTATGCAAAACCCTGAACAGGAGAGGAGGTGGCTGAGGCCAGAGCTGAATGGACTGGGAAGATCACTCAGTTTGGGGTTCACATCAGGATAGCGTCTAGAGAATCCTGTTGAGTTTTACAGGAGGTCCCTTTGGGGTGGGGGGGATGTTGCCCCCTGCCTTATAATCCAAATACAGAACAAAGGTCAGCTGGGGAGGGGAGGTCGGGAGGAAACCGCTATCCCGGACTCCAAGCCCGGATTCTTTCTTGATTTTCCTTTTAGTTTTTCCTACAACACCAAATGGGTACCTCTCAAACCACCCCGATGACTTTCCATAACTTCTTTTTTATTGAAGCATAGTTGATTTACAATATTGTGTTAGTTTCATATATATATAGTACATATATATGTATATATATATGTGTGTGTGTGTGTGTATATATATATATATTCTATTTTTTGGATCCTTTTCCATGACAGTTTGTTACAAGATATTGAATATAATTCCCTATGCTATGCAGTAAATCCTTGTTGCTTATCTATTTTATATATGGAAGTGTATATCTGTTAATCCCCTACTCCCAATTTATCCCTCCCTCCACCTTTAGGGTTTCCCAGGTGGCTCAGCAGATTCAATTCCTGGGTCAGGAAGATCCCCTGAAGAAGGAAATGGCAACCCACTCCACTATTCTTGCTGGGAAATCCCATAGACAGAGGAGCCTGGTGGGCTACAGTCCATGGGGTCGCAAAGAGTCAGAAGCGACTGAGCATGCATACTCCTTCCCCTTTGATAACCATAAGTCTGTTTTCTATGTTGGTGCATCTGTTTCTGTTTGGTAAATAAGTTTACTTGTACTATTTTTAAAATCTTTACATATTTATTAAATTTTTTTGTTTTTTGACCACACCACGGCTTACAGGTTCTCAGTTCCCTGACCAGGGATTGAACCCAGGCCACAGCAGTGAAAGCCAGGAATCCTAACCTCCAGGGCATGAGGGAATTCTCAATTTGTACTATATTTTAGGTTCCATATATAAGCGATATCACACGATATTTATCTTTTACTATCTGACTTACTTCATTTAGTGTAATAATCTCTGGGTCCATCCCTGTTGCTATAAATGGCATTATTTCACCCTTTTCTTTCTTTCTTTCTTTGGCTGTGTGGGGTCTTAGTTGCAGCATGTGGGATATTAGTTCCCTGACCAAGGATCGAACCTGGGTCCTCTGCTTTGGGAGCACAGAATCTTAGCCTCTGGACCGCCTGGGAAGTTCCCTAGTTCATCCTTTCCTATTGCTGAGTTCATAGCTTCTTAAGTGTCCTTTTGCTTGCAGGTCCCAAGAATTATCTGGTCTTCCTGTCTATTGTCTGTGGCCAGCTCCAACCCTGGGTCCTCTCCCCAGTGCCCCCGGCCTCCAGAGATGCAAGTACATGGCCTTCATTGTTCCTTTGAGCCAACAGCTAGGACGTCACCAAAATAAAAGCCACAGGAAAGCTACAGTGCCCTAGAAAGGTCTTATTTTAACGAGATCCTCATCTGTGTCCCCTCATTTCCTGTCTTAACAGAGCCCGACACAAGGCCTGGCCTGGGCTTTTCTTTTTTGCCTCAAAACTTCTCAGAAGTTAGAGTTCCAAAGTTCACTCAGGTAACAGAGCACCGGGGTTTCCCAGGTGGCTCAGTGGCAAAGAATCCACCTGCCAATGTGGGAGATATGGGTTTGATCCCTGGGTCAAGAAGATCCCCTGGAGAAGGGAATGGCAACCTGCTCCAGTATTCTTGCCTGGGAAATCCCATGGACAGAGGAGCCTGGCGGGCTACAGTCCATGGCGTCACAAAAGAGTCAGACACGACTTAGCAACTAAACAATGGAGCACTAGGATGCTATGGGCGTCTAAAGGAAACGTGTGACTACTGACGTTTCTAATTCTATCACAGGAAAGGAGGATCAAGACCCAGTCCTAGATGAGGTACAGGATGCTCAGTGGCTAGTGCATACGCTCTGGTTTGTGCAAAGCTTGCATTGAATCCCACCTCCAACACTTACCAATTGTATGACCTTGGGAAGGTCACTTCATTTCTGATTCTCAGTGCTTTGGACTGAATTTTGTCTCCCTCCAAATTCATATGTCGAAAGCTTAACCCCACATGTGATTGTATTTGGAGACTGGGCCCTTAGGGAGGTAATTAAGGGCAAATGAGAAAATGTTTTTTAAAAAAGGGTAAATGAGATCATAAGGATGGGGCCCCGGTTCAATAAGGCTGGTGTCCTTATTAGAAGAAATCAGAAATTTGTCTCTAGGGACTCCCCTGATGGTCCAGTGGTTAGGACTTTGTCTTCCAATGCAGGGGGTGCAGGTTTGATCCCTGGTCAGGGAGCTAAGATCCCACATGCCTTGCCACCAAAAAACAAAACTTAAAACAGAAACCATATAGTTAAAGCTATGATTTTTCCTGTAGTCATGTACAGATGTGAGAGTTGGTCCATAAAGAAGGCTGAGGGCCAAAGAATTGATGCTTTCTAACTGTGGTGCTGGAGAAAACTCTTGTGAGTTCCTTGGACTGCAAGGAGATCAAAACCAGTCAATCCTAAAGGAAATCAACCCTGAAAATTCACTGGAAGGACTGATACTGAGGCTGAAGCTCCAATACTTTGGCCATCTTATGCAAAGAGCTGACTCACTGGAAAAGACCCTGATGCTGGGAAAGATTGAAGATAAAAGGAGAAGGGGGTAGTAAGGATGAGATGGTTACATAGTATCACTGACGCAATGGACATGAATCTGAGCAAACTCTGGGACATAGTGGAGAACAGAGGAGCCTGGTGTGCTACCGTCTACAAGGTTGCAAAGAGTTGGACATGACTTAGTGACTGAACAACAACGACAAAACAGAAGCAATACTGTAACATATCAATAAAGACTTTAAAAATGCTCCACATTAAAAAAAAAAAAAAAGAAACCTTTCTCTCCAGAATTCTCTCTCTGCCTGCATGCACAGAAGAAAGGCCATATGAGGACACAGCAAGAAGCTGACTGTCTGCAAGCCAGCAAGAGAGCTCTAGCCAGAAATCAACCCTGACGCCACCTTGACCTTGGTCTTCTAGCCTCCAAAACAGTGAGGAAATAAACTTCTGTTGTTTCAATCACCCAGCCTGGGGTACTCTCTGATGGCAGCCTGAGCTGACTAATATGCTCATTTTCCTCATCGGCAAAGCAGGGAAACAATTAGGAAGCACACCATGAGGCTATTGTGAGAATCCGGTGAGGAAATGTGTGTGTAATGCCTGCCTGTTCAGCTTGCCTGCAGCACCTCCAGCGCCTGGAATGGTGCCTGGTATACAGTGGACATTCAATAACTACCTACCAAATGAACAACTACATCCATCAAGAAAGGAATCAGGGACTTCCCTGACCGTCAGTGGTTGAGAATTTGCCTGCCAATGTAGGGGACACAGGTTCAAGCCCTGATCCCACATGCCACGGAGCAACTAAGCGGGTCTGCCACAACTACTGAGCCTGCGCTCTACAGCTCAAGCCCTGCAACAAGAGAAAGCACTGCAATGAGTAGCTCCCCATCCCCGAAACTAGAGAAAAGCACGCATAGCAAAGACCCAGTGAAGCCAAAAATAAATTAATAAATCAAAAGACAGCAGTCGAACTAAATACAACTACTTATTTCTGAGCTTTTCAGTAACTTTCATCTCCTTGATCATCGATCAGTAGTCACCAACAAATGACAGCAGGCACAAAAGATGTAAGAAGAGTGTCTGCAGGGATCGTTTCCTGGTTGTTTTTAAAATTTTTATTTATTTATATATTTTTGGCTGTGCTGAGTCTTCGTTACTGTGCAGGTTTTCTCTAGTTGAGGAGAGTTGGGGCTACTCTCTGGTGGCTGTGCACAGGCTTCTCATTGCAGTGGCTTCTCTTGTTGCAGAGCACAGGCTCCAGGGCGCATGAGCTTCATTGTTGCAGCCTGTGGGCTCAGTAGCTGGGGTTCCTGGATTCTAGACCACAGGCTCAATCGATGTGGCTTAGTTGTTCTGCTGCATGTGGGATCTTCCCAGATCAGGGATCGAACCATTGTCTCCTGCACTGGCAGGTGGATTCTTTACCACTGAGCCACCAGGGAAAGCCTATCTCCTGTTTTTAATTGGATCTAATGCCCTGTCTTCTGTCAACTGGGAAAGGGTGTGGGCTGGCTGATCCTGAGTGGAGTCTGAAACTCTAGGAGGAGGGGAACGTTGATCAGGAAACTGGGGGCCCCTGGTCCAGCTTTGTGGGCCAGGGCTTTGAAGAGGGAGTTCTTCCTCCCGTTTTTTTTTTTTTTTTTTGAGGGGGTGGGGCAGAGGGGCTAGAGATTCAGCTGTGGGAGGCGATGAAAGAGGCGAGGGGAAGGTAGGGCTGGGCGTGGCATGGGTGAAGTTGGCCTGGGGTTGGAGGCCACAGCAGGTCCTCCTTCCTGGTGCTTGAGAGATGCAAATGATAGGAACAATAGGGCCCCTGTCACCAGGCCATTTGCGGTAGAACCTGGGCTCAGGGGAGGCAGAGCTCCTTCACCCTAGCCATGGTGAGACTTGGTTCTGGGGCAGCCCCTGATATACAGACCTGCCCACCCTGGGGCCCCAGGACTCTGGACACGGAGAGTCATTCTAGATGTACTGATTACCCCTTTACTCCCCTCCCTGACCCTTTTCAGGAGAAGCTCAGCTGGAGAAAGGCCAGGTGAGTCCCGGGGCTCCTCTCTTTTCTCTACCCTCCTCTCATTTCCACCTCACTGCAACTTTCCTGGGTATAGCCATCCTTAGAGTGGTGCTGATTCTGCCCGGTCCTACCACGCCCAGCGAGATCATTCATGTGCCTCCACTGCCCAGGGAACACAAGGGCTCCCCTGCTGCTGGCTTCCCTGGAGCACCAAGTTCTCAAGCTGTGCACCCAGGGGCATGAGCTCTGCCCCCAGACTCTTCCTCCCACTTCCCTGGTCCCAGGCTGCTGTCGCACAACTCCAGGGGGCAGTGCCATGTCTGTGAATGTCCCTGGGCTGTGCGATGTCTGGCTGACACAAACTCAGGGCTCCTTGGGCAGAGCTGACTAGAGTCCAATTGCAGGTCGGGGCCACCGCTTCCACCTCCAAGATGTGCAAGTAAGTGATCACCACCCCCCAGATGTGTAGTGTGTGCGTGTGTGTGCACTCAGTTGTGTCTGACTCTTGGTGACCCCTTGGACTGTAGTCTGGGATGTGCAGGGGTCCCAAGAGTCTCCCCTGGGGGTTCTGGATACCTCCTGCTCATTATAGTTCAGCGCTTCTAAGTCACTGGGCCCAGCTCTTTCATCTGTCTGGTTCAGAATTAGAGCTGCATGGGGTGGAGGACTGGCAGGCTTCCCAGGTGGCGCTAGTGGTAAAGAACCTGCCTGCCAATGCTGGAGCCGGAAGAAGCACGGGTTTCATTCCTGGGTCGGGAAGATCTCCTGGAGAGGAGGGCATGGCAGCTCACTCCAGTATTCTTACCATGGACAGAAGAGCCTGGTGGGTTACAGTCCTTAGGGGTCGCAAGGAGTCAGACATAACTGAAGTGACTTAGCACGCACGCAGTGGAGGACTGGCATAGACGGAACAGGCCGTTAGGGCCCCTTATCTCCAAAATGCCTCACTGGTCCTCCTGCAGTGTTGGGAAAGAGCCCATCATGAATGGTTCCTTTGAGGCCTCTGGAAAAGTGCAGATAGTTTATTATATCTGGGAAAGAGAGCAAGTCATTATGTTAGAGAGGGGCTGGGCGGGGAGGAGATGAGGCCAGTCTCACCAGTCTCTTGTTCAGACTCCCAAGCTTGGAGAAAAGATGAACCCTGCCCATCTCCTCTGTCTGTCCCAGGGACCTGGAGACACAGGGTAAGTCCAGCTGCTGAGCCAGAGCTGGTGGGTGGGAGGAGGCAGTGGCTACCGCCACTGCTCCTGTATCCCTTCTGTCCTTCCTGTGCTCAGCATTCCTTCCTGGAAGCCCCAGAGGAGGAGGAAGAGGAGGAGGATAAATATGAGCTGCCCCCCTGTGAGGCTCTACTCCGCCACCTCACCCCTGCCCACCTTTCTGGCACTGAGGAGGACTCTTTGTACTTGGGTGAGGGCTGGGAAGTTGAGGCAGAGAGGTGGGGATCAGGCAGAACAGGAGGGTCCCCACAAGGGGAGAGGGCCCAGGTTTTGCTTCCTCCCCTTCTGTTTGGCCTGGGACAGCGAGGGGAGGTCTCAGCTGGCAGTCACTGAGGCCTCTTGGTTGGGCAGAGAGGGACAGAGGAAGGGAGGGAGGAGGGGAAAGGGAGGATGAGTGGGAAGGGGTGACGAGCCTGGAGGGGCCGTGTAACCACGGCAACAGCAGGCAAGCAGGAGGCCTGCCAGGGTCCCTGGGGCCTGGAGACCCCCCTCCGAGATCCCTGTACAACTTGGAGCAAGGGTAGGGATGCCAGGAGAGTCCCAGTTGCTGCTGGCATCCCACCCCCACAGCTCCCAGCTTGGCCAGGTGGGGGCAGGGAAGCTGGCCGCCTCCAGTTGCCATGGCGACGGGGCAGTCGGGAAGCCAGAGAGCAAGGGAGGGGAGGGAGGGAGGGAGAAGGGAATAGAGACTGGGTGAGGGGGCCAGAGGAAAACAGGAACCTATGTGGGAGGAGCCCACAGAGTCACAATGTTGGAGTGTTTTCCAGATCACTCTGCTCCCCTGGGCCCTCCCACATCACCACTGCCACCACCACAGCCCCAGCCGGAGATGGTACACAGCCTCCCTGCCCGCCCCACCCCAGCGCACCATTTTCCAGTGAGTAAATCTAAGAGGCATCCCGTATGCAAAATTCCCCCACATCTGCATTCATGAGGCCCCTGAAAAATTAGCTGCGTCGTCGGAAGCCAGAGCCCTGTTGAGAGTGGCTCCTCCCACCTGCCTGGTCTGGTCCTTGCACCCTCCCCATCAGCATCACCTAAGACTCAGCCTTTTCGCCTGGGCCAGGAGTGGGGAGTGGGGGTGGGTGGGTGCATTGAAGCTCCCCTACCTCTTGAAGCTGAGAGCTTCTCAGGACCCTCCCTGCCTGTGGAGTGAAGAAAGCCCTCGCTCAGCTGCCAGTCACTGCCAGCTGTCATCCCTCCATGATCCCGGGTGTGGGCTTTGAGAGCTGCCACTTTCATCCTATATTGTATGGGAATAAAAAGAAAAAGAGGCTCACAACAAAGAAAGAGCCACAGAACAGAGGTAAAGAGGAGAGCTGCCTCCTTTGCACATTAATGCTTGTGTTGTAGTTTTTGGGGGGCAGGGGCTTTCCTGGTAGCTCCATCGGTAAAGAATCTGCCTTTCAATGCAGGAGACCTGGGTTCAGTTCCTGGGTTGGGAAGATCCCCTGGAGGAGGGCATAGCACTCCATGCCACTCCATGGCACTCCAGTATTCTTGCCTGGAGAATTCCATGGACAGAGGAGCCTGGTGGGCCAGTCCATGGCGTCACAAGAGTTGGGTTTGTTTTTTTTTTAAAGCTGCACAGATATACACAGTCCTTCTGCATCCCACCCTGCTAGTCTTGCCCTCCTCCTGCTGCTGCTCCCTGACCCCCGTTCTCCCTCCTGCCACTGCATTGTGCCCACAGCCCAAGGCAGCGCCGAGCCCACTGGAGGCCCTGAAGCAGAGCTGGCCCTTTGGAAGGCAAGGTAATAGGGATGTCCAGTCTCATTCCGAGGCCCACCCATTCCCTGCCCTGAGAAGCGGAATCCTGGCTCCCATGAGATTGGGGAGCTGGCCTCACACTAGTCTCATGCTTTGCCCAGTCGCTGCATCCCCTGAGTTGTTCCTCAATTTTACCTGCTGATCCCCCTAGGGCAGGCAGTTTGGGAGGAGGCTGAGGCCCTCACTCAGAGTCCCTGGCTCCTCGGCCCCTTGGGCACCTGCTGAGGTCTCTGGGTCAGGTGAGGGGCACCCTGGGGTATGAAGTAAGGCAATTAGGGGTGAGGAGGGCTTTCTCCTGGGACTTCAAAGCTGGCTCTGAGGATCCCCTCAGAGAAGCTCCAAGGAAGCTCTGCTTTTCCAGCCTAAGTTTCACTAATTCCTTTCTCCTTGCTGCTCCTGACTGGTGGGTCTCTCCTTTTCCTACCAGAGCTGGGTGAACCGGCCCGAGCGGTGAGTGGCCCCTCACTCTAGGACTGGCTAGGAAGTTGGTGGTGGTGGTGGGGTGGGGTGGGAGCGCCAGGAAATACCCCTAAAACCAGGGGAAGAGGCCTGGAGCAGGATCCTTCCCCTTTGGCCAGAGGCTCTAGCAGGGCGTCAGCCAGTGTCCCGGGAGGTGTCTGCCCAGTTCCTCCTGGACTCTCAGGCTCTCTGAGCCCAGGATGGGAAGCAGGTGCTCATGGGTGCCCTCTTCTGGGCAAAGGAGCACTTTTAGTCATTCCATTTCCACCTAGGATGGGGGGTGGGGGGGTTGAGGTACCAATAGCTCCCCCAAATGATGGCTTCGTCCTCCTTCCCACTCACTGCTCAAACCCTGGGTACCACACTCCCTCCTTATCTTAGGTGCCAGGCCCTTTGAAGGAGCCCGATGAGGACATCTATGTGGAGTGTGAGCCCAGTCCAGGTGAATCCCTCTCTCTACCCCACCCCGCCCTGCCCTGAGGTCCTCGGCTGCCCACCAGCAGCACAGCACAGTCTTCTGGCTCCATTGTCTGCCCCATCCTCTCTCAGTACCCCACCAACACATATCTGCCTTCAGACACACACACACAGATGCCTCTGGTCTAGAGTGACCCACACTGTTCCTGCCACGGAGGGAACCCCTTTAGAGCAGGGGCTGTGGGGGCTTCCCAGCTGTTGTGGCCAGGACAGCGCTCTGCCTGGTTGGACAGACTCCCCAAAGGTCAAGCTGCAGAGAAGCAGAGAAGACTCCGCAGCTGCCCCCTAGCCCCGCCCCAGGCTCCTGGAGCTCCCTGCTTGATGCTCAGCCCTGCTGTTTTAGTCCCAGCCTTTACTCAGACTCTGAGTTCCCCAGTCCTGACGGCCCCAGTCCCTCTACCAAGGATATCCATGGGGCCCAGGTGAGTGCCCCAAGTTTGTGTGTGTGTGGGGGGTGGAATGGCCAGCCCAGGCTTCCCCAGCCTTGACCCTGAGATCTCTGGGGTCACTGAACCTTTTCTTTTGAAGGAGGTAAAGGCCCTGAACCCTTGTTTCCCAATTTGCTCCCCACAGGCCCACCATAACCCCCCAAGAAGCTCAGAATGTAAGAGGCTGGGGTTGGGGTAGAGCTGGGGGTGGGGGTGCGGAGGTGAGCTGGGAGTGAGGGGGAAAGGGAGGCTCAGAGTGGGACTTCCCGCCCAAAGAAGCAGGCCTGACTCAACATCCTGTGTCCTAGGGAGCATCAAAGGCCACCTCTGAAGGTGAGTATGGGCATTACCAGTATGGATCCATGCACTCACGTGGGGCCCTCCCTAGCCACAGCCCTGCAGGCCACAGACTGTCTCCCAGCCCGCCTGCACCCTGCTTGGTTGAGGGGGTCCCTGCAGCTCTGACTCCAGCTGAGAACAGGTCTGAGAGGACCCGCCCTGGGCACTTTCCAGGGTCTGCACCAAATCGGGAAGCTCCCAGTCTGTACCTTAACATCACTCCTCAGTTGGAGGTCACGCGTGGCCTGGCCGGTGGGTCTTACCGGGACCCCTAGGAGGGGAGGGGTGAAGCACTGGGTGTCCACTTTGGCCTTGAAGCCTTTGCATACCTCCTGGGACCTCCCCCGCCCTCGCAGCTGGGCCCAAAGCCTCCCAGGTCTAATCCCTGGCCAGCCCCAGGGCTATAATCTGCTTCTTCCGGCAGAAAGGAGAACCTCTCTTTCTTCTGTAGCCGCCACCCAGAACACCTCAGGTGCCCAGGTGAGGAGGGGCTGCAAGTGAGCTGGGGGGCAGAGGGGAGGCCCTCAGGAACAGAGCCCAGGTCCACACCCAGGAGCCCTTTTGGGCTGGATGTGTGTACGCGGCTCTAGACAGGACACGTTTTGTTGAGCTTGCGTGGACTCAGCCTGGGGAAGACCGACAGGAACACAAATAACTGCAAGCCGCCGGGGTGTTCTCTGCTCCCCATTCCCGATCTGGTGCCCTGGCATATCACTGATCTGCTGGGTGTGTGTACAGGAAGGCAATCTGCTGGGTCAGCCTTGGTACTCAGGGAACTGTGACCGCCATGCTGCTGAGAGCGCCCTGCTCCGATGCCAGAAGGTGGGCCACCCACTGCAGACCCCCAGGGCCTTCTCAGAAACCCCTTCTGCTCAGGGGCTGTGGCTGGCAGGTGGGAGCAGCTGGGCAGGGATTGGAGTCAGGGCTGCAGCTGGAAATGTGAGGCTAATGGATGGGCGCCCTCCCCAGGATGGAGCATATACCGTGCGCCCCAGCTCAGGCCCTCGCGGCACCCAGCCCTTCACCCTGGCAGTACTTCTCCACGGCCGAGTCTTCAACATTCCCATCAGGCGGCTGGCTGATGGGCGCCACTATGCCCTGGGCCGTGAGGGCAGGAACCATGAGGAGGTGGGTGCTGAAGTGGTGAAGCTAAGCAGAGCAGCCCCTGGGCCCAGCTGGGAGCATTTCCCTGGGGAAAACCACATTTTGTCTTTTTCCGGAGTGGGTGATCAGTCATTTCAGTTCAGTCACTCAGTTGTGTCTGACTCTTTGCGACCCCATGGACTGCAGCATGCTAGGCTTTCCTGTCCATCACCAACTCCCTGAGCTGCTCAAACTCATGTCCATTGAGTTGGTGATACCATCCAACCATCTCATCCTCTCCAAGGGTGATCAATATCCTTGGCCACAAGTCTGAACTCTTTCCCAAAAGCCTGCACTTTGAGAAGAGGCCCACTCTACTCTGGAGGAGTTACCCACTCCTGCAAGGCCCAGCCTGCCTGGAGCCCAGGTTGGGGCATTTGTACCTGTATGAACCCAGCTGGGAAGATGGCAGGGCCTGGGTAGTCCAGATTTTTGTCTGTACCAAGAACTCAGCTTTGCACCCAGCATTTGCTAGGCTGCAAACCAGAGACAGTCACTCCTCAGGTCCCCATACCAGAGGTCCCGGGCAGGGGCCCCAGAGTTGTTTGGGGGAAATGCACACTGGTGCCATCAGACAGAAGGCCTGGAATGGGGCAGCAGGATGCAGTGGAGCTTCATGGGGCAACAGGAAGGAAAATACGTAGAAAAATGTCCAAAACGCCCTTGCCAGAGCCCCCCAGCTCCCTCAGGAAGTTTCTCCTGGCACAGGGCTCAAGGGCCTCACCGATGCCCTCCCGTCCCTGCGCAGCTCTTCTCCTCCGTGGCCGCCATGGTCCAGCACTACATGCAGCACCCCCTACCGCTCCTGGACAGGCAGAGCGGCAGCCGGCAGCTCACCTGCCTGCTCTTCCCCACCAAGCCCTGACGCCACAGCACATGTGCAGCCTCACCTCTGGCCCCATATTTTGCCCCGTGGGCTGTCTCCCTCTTCTCTTCCAGTTTGCCACCCCCCAGATTCCCCCATCCTTTGTCCCAGTCCCTCCAGGCCCCTGGGAAGGATGGCCCAGAGACAGAAAGTGCCCCCAAGTCCCTACTCCATTCTCACCCAAAGCCTGACACTGCTACTCCCTGCTCCCTCTCCACTGGGAAGCAGGGGACAGGCAGGGCCCCCATTCCTGGCCCCCAGGCATGCCTCCCAAGCTGCTCTGAATGAAGCTCTTCTGGGGGAAGCTGAACCTCACAGGTTAGAGTCTGGGCAGTCCTGCTTGAACACAAGGAGAATCCACCCGCATGTTGTAGGAGGTTTAACAGGGAGCTGGCCTCTGGGAGAGACTTGGTGGCCCTGCACATAGTTTTGCTTTCAATAAATATTTGTTGAATGAATTCTTGAATTCTGTTGAGCGAAGCAGAGACAGCCTCCTCCGTGAGGCGCCGAGGTTCTCAAGTGTCCCAGGGCACAGCATGGGCCTGGGAGTGCTAGAGCAGTGGTGGCCAGGCCAGGACAGAAGGGCCGGCCCCTTTTCTGCCCTTTGGCTGGGGTTTTGGCCCTTAGATGGTCTGTGGCGGCCGCCCTGGGTGGGCTGAGTTTTGTTTCTTTTTGTTTGCGGGAGTCAGGGTAGGGGCAGGAGAAAGGCTCGGTGCTGCTCAGCCACCCCATGAAATGACGAGAACAGAGCTCAGTACTTGCCCACCACCCATTTACCGCCCTAGCATTCCATCTGGGAGGGATGCGCCCGATTTTGAGCGCTGGGTGTTGTCTGGGGTGGAGCGGACCCCAGGAAACATCTGGGTATGAACCGGGCCAGGCTGCCATGGACGGATCCACGCGTTGTTCAGAGAAGACAAGAGGCCATCGGAGCTGAGCTGCCCACAGGCACGCCCCCGGGAGGGAGGCTCCAGGGATGCGGGCTCCGAGATAAGCCGGCGGCCTGCGGGCGGGCGGGAGAGCGGAGAAGGGCGGCCCCGCGCGGGCTGGGCCGAGGGGCGGGCAAGTCCCCGGGCCCTGGCGCTGCGCCCGGAACACCCCGTGCCGGAAGCGCATGTGACCGTGACTCCGCACAAGCCGCGAAACAAAAGGCGGCTCAGCAGTCTCCAGCGGCGCTCGGGCTGGCACGGAGGGTTCGGACCCGTGCTCCTAGCCGTAGCCTGAGCTCTGCGCCCACCGACTCTGCCCGCACCCAACCCCAAGGCTGGGGCTCCGGGGCGGGAGCCAGGGGGAGGTGGTGAAGGAGGGCGCGCGGGTGAAATGCAAACACGAGGCTGGGTGGGCGCTACGGAGGTCCAGGCTAGGCGTCCAGGAAAGCGTTGTTGGCTTCACCACAGCTGGCTCTGGCAAGTTTCCCCTCCCAACCTTAATTCCTGTAACGGAGGTGAAGATAATCCTCCCTACCAGTTACCCTATGGTTGGGGGGCTTGCGTGAGGTGGACCATGTGGAAGATGAGGACCGTGCAGGGCTAATGGGCTGCACTCTGACCCTTCTTTCCCCTCAAAAACACGCGTGTGAATTTGGGTCAGTCAACTGCCACTTCCAGTGTTCACTACAGCACGGATGTAATTTCCGCCCAGGGCACCAGGAGGAGGAGCAGGATGGGCAGACGGCGCAGGCCGAGGTGGGGGTGGATGCTGCTGCCCATCCATGTGGAGAGGGGACTAGCAGCTGGGCTCTAGTAGAGCAGGGGGATAATAGTGAAACCTTTTACAACAGATTGGGACTTGAACTCACGTGGCTGGGACTCAAACCCAGTCAAAACCTTGCTTAGGACTTGAACCCATATAGCTGGGACTCTAACCCAGCCAAAACCCACAGTGGTTTTAGGACCTAATGAAGCTCCGGTTCTTCATGTCGCATGGCAGAAAGAATTCAGTGAGAGACAAAGTGATAGGTGAGAAATGAATTTATTCAGCTACAGAGAGAGGCACACTCCACAGAGTGCAGCAGCCAAATGGGGCCTGGTTAGTTTTTATAAGCTGGGTCATTTCATATGTTAATGAGTGGGAGGATTATTCCAACTGTTTTTGGGAAGGGGCAGAGATTTCCAGGATTTGGGCCACCACCCACTCCTTAGTCTTGACAGTGCCTTGGAACTGTCATGGCACTTTTGGGTGTGTCATTTCACTTGCTGATTGAGGATTAAGGCCTAGTCTTGTCTGCATCTCGGTCCCATTTGATTCTAATCGGTTTATGTTGTGTCCTTGGGCTGTCTCTCTTTCAAAAGTAATGCCCCGCCCCTTCCCCTCCTGTTACAGTAGGATCCCCAAGTGAGCCCCCTTCTGCTCTGGCTCCCTCCAGACTATGGATGGGAGTGGCCACTCCCTACCCTTTACCAGACTGACTCAGGCAGGAACTCAGGGCTGGAGAGGGTGGGGACCCGCCTTAGGGTGGGCCTCAGGATACTAACGGAATCTATTAGAACCCTGCAGTGGCCCCACCCTTCCCTCACCCTTCTCCCTGTACCAAACCAAGCAGTTACTGATGAGGACAATAGAGTCACAGACCCAGTGTCTGATGCATGTTCCTGAGTTGTTTTACAGATACTATAACTGCCAACAGAGGGAAAAAACCCTAACTGCATAATGACCAGACTGTAGCCATGACATAAGCTGCTCCATCTTGAGCAGTATAGAATCCATGGCTAGCACAATTCTAAGAACTGGCCTCAAGAGAACGGATTAACATACATGTCTCAAAATAACCTATATCTTTGTGGGCATCAAACTGACTGTAGTTTACTCTGCCCGTATATGTCAGCAGGCAACTAAAATTGTCAACAAAGACAGGCTACAGACCCATGTTAACATTTTCCACTCTGAGAATAAATACTGTGCCCATTGTTAGCATAAAGAAGTTACAGAAGATGGATCTTTGCCCCGTAGTTCCATAGATATGAAATGATGATGGCAGTGGGGAATTGAAAGCAGCTCTTTCACCCCTTTCCTGTTGGCCCACTTCTGTTCCTAACTTTAACAGAGCCCAGTTATAAGAATGAGATCACTGAGCAATTGAAACTTACTCCTTAGCTCTCCTGAATGCACTCCATACTTGCCAAGTCGCTTCAGTCGTGTCCTGCCAGGCTTCTCTGTCCATGGGATTTCCCAGGCATGAATATCGGAGTGAGTTGCCATTTCCTCCTCCAGGCACCAAACCTGTGTCTCTTAAGTCTACTGCAATGGCAGGTGGGTTCTTTACCACCAGCACTACCTGGGAAGCCCAAGCCTTGTCTAAACTGTTGATTCTTTTCCTAAATGAAAAGAAGTAAGAATGAAAAATTAAGCAGTTAAAAAATGAGTAGTTCTGTGGGGACCTCCACGGTGGTCCAGTGGTTAAGATTCCTCGCTCGCAATGCAGGGGGTGAGGATTCCATCCTTGGTCAGGGAACTACATCCTGCATGCTGCAACTAAAGCCCATTGCAGCCAAATAAACTAAAAAACAAAATGAGTAGTTGTCTACCCCTGATAACCCACTTAGTAATCCTGCAGGCAGATCATGCAGGCAGGATAGCATCTGAAGACAAAGTCAGCCAGTCTGTACACAATGGAGAATGCTGAAGAACCCAACCTCCTGTCTAGATGATTCACTGAGATTCTTTCCACCAGTTTTCCCCTTTAAAAACCTGTATGGCTGAGTAGAATCTTCACAGCTGGTGTCAGTACACAAGTCCACCTTCTCTCCAGATTGCTGGCTTCTCTGATTAAAACACCTTTCCTTTCACTGACACTTGCCTCTCAAATTATTGGCTTCTGGGTGTCGGACACAACTGAGCGACTGAACTGAACTGAACTTAGTGGTACGCAGCTGAACCTGAGTTCAGCAACACATACAGACTCCTGCATCCCTCACCAGATATGCAGGTTTGACTTCTCAGGAGGAGTCCTCCACCCTAGTGCCTGTTTTTTTTTTATGTTGTTGTTTTTCACCAAGTCATGAATTTACCTAGCTCTGAAGCCACATGGCCTGTAGGAGGAGAGTAGAGGCCACAGAAAAGGGCTCAGCAGTTAGTGGCTGCTTGGTCCCAGCTGAGGGAACGAGTCTCACTCCTTCCCTCCCTGGGGAGAAAGAGGAGGGGGCAGTCCAGGCAGTGGGGACAATCTGTGACAAAAGATCCGGAGGGCCAAAAAGAACATGATCTGGAGAGCAACTCAGCCTCATTGGTGCCTCCTCAGACTGCAGGTCTGTGCTTAAATGTTCCCTTCTCCAGGAAGCCTTCCTGGCTGCCCCAGCCTAGGCTTGGGCACCTAATACATCGCAAGCAAGTGCCTTTTCACTCCCAGGAAAGGACCAGCTGCCACAACTGCCCACTATTGTGTATCCAGGACCTGGGATACAGTACGTGCCAAATATTTCTTGAGAGAGTCACTGAATAGGTCAAGTCTACTCTGGATCTCTCTGAAGCTCATAGTGTTCCTTGTCAGGACTTCATTTGTAAGAGGAAAATCTAACCTAGTGTTTTCCAATAGAACGTTCTGTGGTGATACGAACATTCTATAGTTGCATTGTCCACTACAGAAGCCATTAGCCACAATAGCACTTGAAATGTGACAGTGACCGAAGAGCTGAATTTTTAACAATAATGTAATTAACTTTTTTCAAGTTTTTTTTTTTTTTTTTTTTTGGGGGGGGGGGCGTGGGCGCTGTGCCATGTGGCTTGTGGGATCTTAGTTCCCCAACCAGGGATTGAACCTAGGCCATGGCAGTGACAGCGCAGAGTCCTAACCACTGGACTGCCAGGGAATTCCCTATAATGTAATTCATTTTTAATTAATTTAAATTCAGATAGCCACATATATAGCTCATGGCTATCAAAATGTTCTATGTCTCTTAACTTCCCGAGTGTGAGGGGCAATGGTGAGAGAGAAATCTGGAGAAGGCGGTGGCAGCTGGGTCCTCCATAATGAGTGTGAGCAAAGGGGAGCCACTGAGGCTCTGAGCTGGGGGTGGGGGTGCTGGAGGGATGGTATTTTGGGAGGATCGCTTCAGCTGTGAAGTGCTGAGTGGGTCTGAGGGCAGCACGGATGCAGGGAGAACAGTTTGGGGCTGCACATATTTCTGTGATCTGGATGATAGATGACACCCCTTGTTTTTCACCATGCCAGTCACCCTCCAAACACCTTCTTTCTACTTCCCCTCATCCAGTGAACTAGACTCTAGAAAATTCTAAGCACGGTCACCAACTGGGGGATCAAGTCTTGAAGAAATGCCATTTGGTGAAGAAGCTTGTGGATTACCCAGAGTGCTTTGCTGTCTTTAGTGGCCTGGAAGGGTCAATAGGGCCCAGGGTATGGCATGCAGGCTTGCAGCTGGGGAAGGCCTGAAAGTGTGGCTGCTCCCAGACAAGACCACACTGTGGGGCTCAGAATGTGTTCTGTGCAACCTGCCAGCATGCTTTTTCACTTTGGTTTCTAAAGAGGCACTCTGGGAATTCCCTGGTGGTCCAGTGGTTAGGACTTGCTGTTTTCACTACTGAGGGCCCGGGTTCAGTCCCTGGGGAACTAAGATCCCTCAAGACATGCAGCACGGTCATAAATAAATAAATAAAAAGGCAGTCTGATCCCTGGGAAAAAACATGGGATTTGGGGGCTAAAGGACCTAACTTTGAATCAGGCTCAGTTGCTTTATGTCTGTGTGGCCTTAACCTTGGTCTCTTTACTTTTAAAATGGGGCAATTAATACCTACTTTTTAGAGTTGTTGTGAGAGTAAGAAATTTTATCTATCTATCTACTAATGTATATTTAGCCTAACACACCCTGACGTGTACTAGGGTCGAATGATTGGTACCTAATAACAGTCCCAACAGTGAATATGGGCTTCCCTGGTGGCTCAGATGGTAAAGAATCTGCCTGCAATGCAGGAGACCTGGGTTCGATGCCTGGGTTTGGAAGATCTTCTGGAGAATGGAATGGCAACCTACTCCAGTATTCTTGCCTGGAGAATTCCATGGGCAGAAGAGCCTGGCGGGCTAATGTCCATGAAGTCACAAAAAGTTGGACACCGAGCAACTAACACTTTAACTTCACTTTCAACTATGAATATAGGTCAAGCCTGGTTGCATTCCTGACTGCATGCTCCATTTTCAGGGGCTTCCTGACTTGTTTCCTCAACACACACACATACACACACATGTGACCTTTAGGCATCTCTGCCTAAAGGTTTATAATTGTTGTTCTCTCTGCCCACCTGGGTTTCCTATCCCCCTCCTTTTGGTAATACTGGCTACCCACTCCAGTATTCTTGTCTGGAGAATTCCATGGACAGAGGCCATAGTCCATGGGGTCACAAAGAGTCAGACACAACTGAGCAACTAACACTTTCATGTGGATATTGAGCTCATTAAAAAAAAAAAAAACTCCTTATTTATTTATCTATTTTGTTTTGGCTGCACAGCTGGCAGAGTCTTGATTACCTGACCAGGGATTGAACCCGGGCCCCCCACAATGAAAGCATGGAGTCCTAACCACTAGACATCCAGGGAATTCCTGCTGAAATCATTTTGGAAGTGTTTTCAAGTTCTCCCAAATGTTTCCTTTCTCTACTGTGCAAATTTAGTGGAGGAGAGAGAGGGGTGTTGGGAGCAGAAGGATTTCTGTAAAGTCTGGTTTTCAGACACCTACGGACCACGATGAGGATGTCACAAGTGAGTGACAAAAAAGGAGAAAAACACCACCTGAAAAGTGAGTTCTTCCTGAAGCAAAATTATTCCATTTAATTGTTGTCTTTGTTCAGTGGCTAAGTCATGTCCGACTCTTTGCGACCCCAAGGACTACAGTCTGCCAGTCTCCTCTGTCCTCCACTATCTCCCAGAGATTGGTCAAATTCATGGCTGTTGATTGAGTCGGTGATGCTGTCTAACCATTTCATCCTCTGCTGCCCCCTTCTACTTTGCCTTTAATCTTTCCCAGCATCAGGGTCTTTTCCAATGAGTTGGCTCATCAAGTCAGGTGGTCAAAGTATTGGAGCTTCAGCTTCAGCATCAATAATCAGGGTTGATTTTCTTTAGGATTGACTGATTTGATCTCTTTGCTGTCCAGGGGACTCTCAAGAGTCTTCTTCAGCACCACAGTTCCAAAGCATCAATTCTTTGGCGCTCAACCTTTTTTATAGTCCAACTCTCACATCTGTATTTGACTACTGGAAAAACCATAGCCTTGACTAGATGGACCTTTGTTGACAATGTGATGTCTCTGCTTTTTAATATGCTATCTAGGTTGGTCATCGCTTTCCTTCGAAGGAGGAAATGTCTTTTAATTTCATGGCTGCAGTCACTATCTGCAGTGATTTCGGAGCCCAAGAAAATAAAATCTATCACTGTTTCCATTGTTTCCCCATCTATTTGCCATGAAGTGATGGGACAAGGGGCCATGATCTTAGTTTTTTGCATGTTAAGTTTTAAGCCAGTTTTTTCACTCTCCTCTTTCACTTTCATAAAGAGGCTTTTTAGTTCCTCTTCTCTTTCTGCCATAAGGGTGGTGTTATCTGCATATCTGAGGTTATTGATATTTCCAGTCACTTGATTTTTGGAGTAGGAAATGACAACCCACTCCAATATTCTTGCCTGGAAAATTCCATGGACAGAGGAGCCTGGTGGGTTTGTAAAGAGTTGACATGACTGAGTAATTAACATATTATATATTATTATCTTTAAAATGGGGTGGGAGGAGCAGGAAGGTTGGCCTAGATAACTTCCAAGGGCTTTTCCAATTTAGATAGTCCCAGCTCCCCCGGGCCTGGGGCCAAGTACACACTGCCTGGGATTATGTCTCTGTCACCTGCCTCCGCTGCCCCCTCTATCTCCTCACGAACCCACCCTGCTCAGCCCCACCAGGTTTGACCTCCCGCTGAGCTTTCCTTGTGCTCCTTGGGGAGAAGTGCCCCATCTTCAGTGCGGTCTGGATGACGTGATAACCCAGGAGACACAGTTTGTAAAAGGCAAACGTGAGTTTTGAAGAGCCTCATGTCCAGCCCGAGATAATGAGGGAATCAAATTAGAAGGACAGAAGACGCGGAGCGGAAAAACCAAGAACAAGGCCTGAGAAGTGAGCCGAGAAGGGAAGAACATCATGAGAAACAAGTTCTGGCTGGAGGATGACATCCTAGACACCTACACAAGCTGTAGCCCACCTTGTCCTGTGTCCTCATTCTGTAGATGAGAAGATTAAGAGCCCAGGAGGGCAGAGAGGTCTGTGATTGGGGGGATGGGAGGTGGGGAGGATGGATGGCAGGTGGCAGGAGGAGGCATGTTTGTTTTTCACTCTAGTGCCACGTCAGCGGGAGATAAGGCCTGGAGAGAGAAAGGAATTGAGAGAGACTTGGAAACCAGGTCCAGAAGAGACTAGAAGCACTAAGTTAGGGCTGATCCAGGCCCCCACAAGCTCTTATGTTCCTCTGCTCTGGCGCCTGCTCGGGTCACCTTTCTTTTGCCCATAGCCCTCAGCTTAGCTCTCTGGACAACCCAGAAGTGGGCCCCAGAGGGGCTGGCCACAGGAGGCTGGTAAGATAGCCAGAGAGTGAGGAGGACTGATCAGTGCCCTCCAGAGGACTCCTAAATTCCACCCACTCTTGTTGAGAAACTCCTGGAATCGGGGAGGTGCAGGGGGACTGTTGTGGTGCTTACACGTAGAACCTACTCCTGGGACTTCCTTGGCGATCCAGCGGTCAGGAATCTGCACTTCCACTGTTGGGGGCACAGATTCAATCCTTGGTGGGGGAACTTAGATCCCACAAGCATCATGACACAACCAAAAAAAGAAAAAAAAAAATTCCAGACTCTTGCTCCCCAGGCAGTACACTTTTGCACTCCAAAAGGATCCAGGGACAAGAAGAAGTGCCAGCAGCTTTTACATGCATGAGTGCGAAGTCGCTTCAGTCGTGTCCGACTCTGTGACCCTATGGACTGTAGCTTGCCAAGCTCCTCTGTCCACGGGATTTCCAGGAAAGAATACTGGAGTGGGTTGGTATGCTTTCCTTCCGGGGATCTTCCAGACACAGGGATCAAACCTGCATCTCTTACATCTCCTGCACTGGCAGGTGGGTTCTTTACTATTAGTGCCACCTGGGAAGCCCTCGTGCAGCTCTCACCAATGCATTAAATCCCAAACAGTGGCGCTGGGTCCTGGGAAAAACACCATAGTCAGGAGTCCCTCTGTGAATCTCCTGTCATAATTAACTTGAGATGAATCATTAATAGAGCAAGGGCAAGGTGGAAGGCCACGTTTGTAGCAACTGCTGCTGTAGGTAGAGGGTTATTTTTAAAGCATGGATGTTGGAGGTCAGAGAGAAACCAGCTCCAAAGTCCCCAAATCTACTTGGGAGATGCCACCAACTCTAGGAAGTCTTCCAGTAAGGAGACCTTGGGCAGGTGGGGTGAGCCTCTGCAGCCCAGAGCTGTGTGTACTGTTCTTGATCACATGGGCCGTTCACGGCCTGGGAAGCTAGGAGCTGGGGCAGCTGGGTGACCGGGAAGTGGAGGAGACCCAGGCTGCCAGCTCCTCCTTGCCACCCTCCCCCCGAGAGCGAGAGTCAAGGCCAGGAATCTCCTGGGAGCCTCCTGCCTAATTCCCAGGGCCTGGCAGCCAGCTCGGCTGCTGACGCAAGGCGAGGGGTGGGTGAACTCAGCCTGTCCCTGGCACACAGAGCTTCCTGTGCACCACCCGCCCTGAAAAACACACCCATTCACTTCCCTCTGCTCTGGCCTTCCTAGGTCTCCAGCTCCTTTTCTCCGCAAGCAAAGTAGGGCCCCCTGAGGATCTGGGAACAGACTCTACCTGGGGCTAGGGTAGCATTTCTGACTCAGTCCTGCTCCTCTGCATGGGTGGCCTGTGAATGGGGCTGGGACCTGGACCTGCCCAGTGGGAAGGCAGGGCCTGGGCACCCCTGGGCCCTCAGGTTCTGTCCCTGCCAGCAGCCCACTTCTTTAGGAAGAAGTCTCCAGCTCATCCTATTCCTTTAGAAGGGTGGATTTTCCTCTACTTACCCTCACCTCTCACTTTCAGAGCCTAGGCCCAAGGGAAGAATGCTGCGGGGGGAGCCCACCCGGGGGTGGGGGGCTCACCCGCCCTCTTAGGCACCCTAAAGGCATTATCAGCTCAAGACGAAGATTCATTAAGCATCCGTTTAGGACAAGCATCCATTTACGACATGCATCCCCATGAGCCAGTAACAGTTACCTAATATGCAATAACATAACACAGATGACCCGTATGCCTCATTTTACAAAGTGCTTTCAGGATGAATCAGTGCCTCAAGGGATCCTGGTGACAATGCTGTGACATAGGGAGGCCCTCAAAGAAGCCGAGGCCTAGAAAGTTATTTGGCAGAACCAGGAGTCCCGCCCACAGGGTGTTGCTACATCCTCGTGCTGCTTTTATCCTGTCTCCCAGATATATACCCGAACAGGAAGCAGGCTTATTGGAGACCCAGTTTATTTTTTTAGTATTTTATTTATTTATTTGGCTGTGCCAGGTCTTATTTGTGGCATGTAGAATCTTTAGTTGCAGCATGTGAACTCTTTTAAAAATATTTATTTATTTGACTGCATCAGGTCTGCGCTAGTTGCAGCATGCAAACTCTTAGTTGTGAGATACAGGATCTTAGTTCCCTGACCGGGGATTGAACCTTGGCTCCCCCTGCATTGGGAACACTGAGTCTTAGCCACTGGACTATTAGGGAAGTCCCTGGAGGCCTAGTTTAGACAGAGGGAGGGACTTGGTTCAGGAGAAGGAGGAGCAGGTGGAAGAGGCAGGGAGAACAGGACTTGGGGGATCTGGGGTAGAGGCACAATGGGAAGACCTGGAGACCTCCTGGGAAGCCCCGAGATCTGGGGGAAGGGGGCACGGGGGTTGCAGCTCCTGTACCTCAGCTGCTCATTCAGACCGAGGCTCACTGGCCATGCGGATCAAGGGCTGGCACCTGCTGGGCTGGGGCGGATGGAATGAGCCCTCCAGGTTTGGCCCAGGAGCAGTGGCAGTGGCCACCTCCAGCTTCCCTGTTGATGCCAGGGTTGAATGAAGCTGTCTGCATCATCTGCCCCATTCTAACTTGGCCCGCCCTCTCCCTTCAGCCGTGCCTGACCTCCCTGGGTGGCCACACGCCCACCTTCATGACCCTCCCCACCTTCCCAGTGGCTCTCATTGCTGACACAACTTCTGAGGCCGATGTATTCAGACTGCTCGGGCTGGTGGGTGGTGAGCACACAGTGCCCTGTGTGGGAGGGTACAGCCTGTGCCAACTGCCCCCCGCCCCCCCACATGTTGGTTCTCGGACCTGGCGGGAAGGTCTGTGATGGACCCAGAGGGGAAAAGGGAGGCAGGTGCATTCTTCTCATTGGCAGCCCTCAGTGATGAGACACCCCGCTCCAGGGGCCACCTGAAGCCTGGCCTGCAGGCCCCTCTGAACCCTTCATCTACCCTCTTATCCCCTCACCTACCCTTTGTGGTTAGAGGAGGGGGATCTAAAGGAGAAAACCCCAGGAAAGCCAGTTCCTGGCTCTGCCCAACCTTGAACTGGTTCCTGGAACCACTACAATCGCTTTCAAGTTTGAAGTATATTTATTTTTTATTAGATATTACGATCACATGATATTACATGAAAACAGCATAAAAGGATATAATCCAGAGAAAAACAAGCCTCCCTCCCCCACCCCTTTCGCTCAGCTGCCTTGTTCTCCCCAGAGGAAGGCAGTGCTCCCAGTTCCTTGTGTATCTTTACAGAGATAGGCTACATCACCCATTAGGGTTTTGATTATCGGGGCTCACCTAACAAGGTCACATCCTGCTGAACTTTTCTGCTTGGGAGGAGGAAGGATCAACTGCCCTGCTTTTTAAAAAAATTATTATTAATTTTTATTGGGGTGTAGTTGACTTATAATTTGTTAGTTTCAGGTGTACAGCAAAATGAATGTGATACATATACATATGTGCATACATGCTAAGTCGCTTCAGTCTGGTCCGACTCTCCGAGACCCCATGGACTGTAGCCCTCTAGGCTCGTCTATCCATGGGATTTTCCAGGCATGAATACTGTAGTGTCTTGCCATTGCCTATTCCAGGGGATTTTCCCAACCCAGGGATCGAACCCTGTCTCCTGCATTGGCAGACAAATTCTTTACCACTAGAGCTACCAGGGAAGCCCACATATGTTATATCCACATTTTTTTTTTTTTAGATTCTATTCCCATATAGGTCAATACAGAGAACTGTTAACTCCCCAGCTTTGAACAGTCCTCAGAACAGACAGCAGGTGACCAGAGAGAAACTCCCACAGGAGCCCACGTTCCAACTGTGTTTCCCCTTCCTCACCCTCCACCTGTGCTGTGTGGATACTCAAGGCTGAGGTGAGGAAGGGCAGACAGCCTTGACCTCATTCCTTAGAGAGGAAAGCTGAGGAGCCTGGAGGCTAAGAAGACTCAAGATTGTCCTGTAAAGCTGGGACACCCCAATGTTCCTCTATCATCACCCCACCTCCTTAATATCTTCCCTTTGTCCTCCAAACAACCTTGAGTTCCTATCTCATTGGCACAACTAGACTATGGACATCTCCAGCGCAGGCGCAAGGACTCTTCCTCTGCCCCTTCCAAGATGAACTCTGAGCTGGACCCTGTGAGGCCCCGCTGCAGCAGCCAGTGACATTGCCTGAAGCAAGTGAGAGAGGCAGAGGGCCTGCTGTTCTTGCAGGGTCACTCCAAGGCCCTGCAGCCTGCACCTGGACACACCCACATCCCTACCCACCACACTCCCTGCCCCACAGGCCTTGTGGGTTTTCTTCTTACGCAGTTATCTCGGTTAATGCCACTGCTCTGAAAGCCAAGGCTGTGGACTGGCTCCCCAGGGGTGGAATCATCCCGAGATGGAACGCTGTGTTCTGTGAACTCTAGAGAGTGTTGCAAATTACAACTGCAAGACAAAAAGAGACTGTTCTTCCATGAAACGGGGTGCACAGTTCTCCGGCTGGAGACAGGTGACTTCCTCCGTCATCACCTCTCTCCTTCCCTCCCCATCCAACCCCTGTGATCCTCAGGCTTTCTCTAGGATTAGCCAAGGTCCATCCTCCCATCTTTTACGTAAAAGTTCACTTAGATAAAGCAGGGTCTCTCTCTCTCGAAAGGTCACAGAGGGACTCCCCTGGTGGTCCAGTGGTTTATACTCCACGCTTTCACTGCAGGGGATGAGGGTTTTATTCCTGGTCGGGGAACTAAGATCCCACATGCCTCACGGCGTAGCCAAAAAAAAAAAAAAAAAACTTTTTTAAATAAAGAAATAAAGGTCACAGAGTGCCCAGAGGGATTCTGCGTTCAGAAAGCAGGATAATAAGAAGGGCCAGTGGCTTCAGAAAGTATGAGTTGTGCCTGTTTAGTGACACAGCAGGAACAAGGGGAGACGTTATTTATTTTAGAGAACAGACAGTATCTGCTGTGGCTATTGTATGAACTCAGGCTCAGCACTTGGGTGGGTGTGAGGATGTCTGTGGGGTGAAGGACTCCGGGGACAGGGTGGTGGCAGAGGCCCATGGACCAGAGGGCCTGCTGATTTGAGAGGACTGGAAGGCCTTGCTGCCAGAGGGAGAAAAACAGATGGAGGTGGGGCAGGTTAGAATGGGAATCAGAGAGGGAATTCCTGCTCAGGGAGATGGGTGAGGAAATGGTGACTCCAAGGTCTGGCAGGTCAGGGGTCACAGAGAGGGACTCTTGGTGGCTCAGATGGTAAAGAATCTGCCTGCAGTTCAGGAGACTTAGGTTTGATCCCTGGGTTGGGAGGACCCCCTGGAGAAGCAAATGGCAATCCACTCCAGTATTCTTGCCTGGAGAATTCCACGAACAGAACGCCTGGCGGGCTACAGTCCATGGGGTTGCAAAGAGTCAGACATGACTGAGTGACATGACTAACACTAAAAATCAAAGGACTTCTCTGCTCTGAGACTGGCTCCCCTTCCTGCTTCCTTGGATTCTAGCTCAAGGCGCCACTATCCTGAAGGGCCAGGGCACTCTGTCTGGGCTCATATCTCATCGGAGTCTCACCAGGCTCCCAGACCAAAGCTCTATCATGGGATCTCAGGCCCCAGCTGCCTTCCTGGAATTCCAACTATGGTCTCCCCCACCAAACCTGCTCCCCTCCACCCTACAGTGCTTCTTCCCTCTAGATTTCCATCACTGTGCCTGTGGGAGGTCAGGGGAACTTGACTGGGATTAGGGCATGGCTAGTTAAAATAAATGGTTAAATTTAATTTAAACATTAAATTAAATGGAATTGGTATGTTCAACAATTGATCATTAAAAATGGTGGCCTTTCTTTCATGTAGCCATCATGACACCACTCCTCTGAGAAACTGTGGACAAGATGCTTGTAGAATCACCCACGTGCATTTATGTATTTATTTTGGCTGTGCTGGATCCTTGGTGCTGCACAGGGGCTACTCTCTAGTTGCGGTTTGGGAGCTTACTGCAATGGCTTCTTTTGTTGTGGAGCACTTGGAAGAAAAGTTATGACCAACCTAGACAGCATATTAAAAAGCAGAGACATTATTTTGCCAACAAAGGTCTGTCTAGTCAAACCTATGGTTTTTCCAGTGGTCATGTATGGATGTGAGAGTTAGACTATAAAGAAAGCTGAGCACCAAAGAATCGATGCTTTGGAACTGTGGTATGGGATAAGACTCTTGAGAGTCCCTTGGACTGCAAGGAGGTTCAACCAGTCCATTCTAAAGATCAGTCCTGGGTGTTTATTGGAAAGACTGATGTTGAAGCTGAAACTCCAATACTTTGGCCACCTGATGCAAAGAGCTGACTTATTGGAAAAGACCCTGATGCTGGGTAAGATTGAGGGCAGGAGGAGAAGGGGATGACAGAGGATGAGATGGTTGGATGGCATCACTTACTCAATGGACATGAGTTTGAGTAAACTCTGGGTGTTGGTGATGGACAGGAAAGCCTGGCGTGCTGCAGTCCATGGATTTGCAAAGAGTTGGACACAACTGAGCGACTGAACTGAATGGGCTCTAGGGCACCAGGCTTCAGTAGCTCAGGGCTCAGAGCAGGCTCGGTAGTTGTGGTGCTGGGGCTTAGTGGCACCATGACTTGACCCATGTATATATTGATAGTGGGCCTTTGTCAATGATATGAGCAACAGCAGGAGTTCCCTGGTTGCCTAGTGGTTAGGATCCTGGGCTTTCATTGCCGTGACCTGGGTCTAATCCCTGGTCAGGGAACTGAGGTCCCGGAAATCATATGGTGTGACCAAAAACAAAACAAAGTGTATGAGTAACAGTAACATAAGGGATCACGGCCAGTGAACACACCCTCATTTGGCCTCTGGGTCTTCACTCTTCCATGATTTTCCCACTTGTATCATTGGCCCTTCCTTCTCTGTGTATTTTTCTGGTTCCTGTTCACCTTCCTGACATCTAAACACTGGAGGGCCCAGGATTCAGTCCTTCTAAGCTTTTCTGTCCTTATTCACACCCAGATGACCTCATTCAGGTTCACAGATTTAAGGTTAATCTCTCTATGCTGACAGCACCTAAATTTATATCTTTAGTCGTGGCTGTCCTTGAACTCCAGGTTTGAGTACCCAACTGCCTACTCTAGGCCTTGACCTAGGTGTCATAGACGTGGCCATGACAGACAAGGCCAACATACTCTCCAAAACCAAAACTTTATTTCACCCCCCAAACCTGCTCCTTCCACAGCCTTCTCCAGATCAGTAAATGGCTACATGGTGCCTTCATTCTTCCAGTGCTCAGGCCACAACCAGTTTAAGATTCTTCCTTGAGACTTTCCTGGTGGTCCAGTGGCTAAGACTCTGTTCTTCCAATATAGGGGGCCTGGGTTCGATCCCTGCTAGTGGAACAAGATCTTACATGCTGCAACTAAGAACCAGTGCAGTCAAATAATTTTTTTTTTTTTGGTAAAGATTCTTCCTTGATGTGTTTCTTTTACTCACACTCCACAGCTGATATATCAGTAAATCCTCTTCGCTCTGTGTTTGAAATATATCCACCACTATCCCTGCTGCCACATCCCTACCCACTGATGTCTTCTTAAAATACATTTTAATGAACTTTTATTTATTTATTTATCTCTGGCTGCTCTGGGGCTTTGTTGCTGCTCAAGGGCCTCTCTCTCTGCAGTGAGCAGGGGCTACTCTCTAGCTGCGGTGCGTAGGTTTACTGTGGTGGCTTCTCTTGTTGTGGAACATGGGCTCTAGAGCGCAGGCTCAGTAACTGTGGCGCTCGAGCTTAGTTGCCCTGCAGCATGCAGAATCTTCCAAGACCAGGGGTCAAACCTGAGTCCCATGCTTTGGCGAGCAGATTCTTAACCACTGGACCACCAGGGAAGTCTACTACTGATGTCTTAACCATGACCTACCAGGCTCCATGTCATATGGCTCACTGCCCCTGGTTTCACCTCCTTGCCCTGCCCCCTCCCCGTTCCTCAGACACCCCAGCCTACTCCTGCCTTGATGCCTTTGCACGTCTGGAATTCTCTCCTTGAGCACTAACTCAAGCTGGCTCTCTCATTTCCTTCTGGTCTCTGCTCAGATGGCACCTCTTCAGTGAGACCCCCCCAGACCACTTGATTTAAGATAGCCAGCTCTTGGGACTTCCCTGATGGTCCAGTGGTTAAGATTCCATGCTTCCACTTTAGCGGGTGGCATGGGTTCAATCTCTGGTCAGGGAACTAAGATCCCTCATCCCACATTTTGCATGCCATTCAATCAAAAAACAAAACAAACCAAAAAAGATATCCAAGTCCCACACTTTACATTTTGGTGGTTGGTGGTTTAGTCGTTAAGTCATGTCTGACTCTTGCAACTCCATGGACTGTAGCCCATCAGGCTCATCTGTCCATAGGATTATCCAGGCAAGAATACTGGAGTGGGGTGCCATGCCCTCCTTCAGGGGATCTTCTGACCCAGGGATCTAATCTGCATCTCTTGCATTGCAGGTGGATTCTTTAAAGCTGAGCCACTGAGGAAACCCATGTGTGTGTGTACACATATAAAAATATTACTTATTTCTGGTTGTTTATTACCTATGTATCTCCTCTAGAATATAAAACTCCATGAAAGAGGAGAATTTGAACCGTGCCCTGCCAGACTCCAGCATCTAGAACTGTGCCTGGCACACAGTTCCACAGTTATTAAAGCTGTTGAACAAACCAGGCTTAGAGAAGGTAAATTTGCTGCCCCAAACCACACAACTAGCAAATGTAGAGATTCAGAAGGTTAACTCATTTGCCCCGGGTCACAGAGTGGAGGGGTGGGGGCAAGGTTACGACTCCTCTGAATTAACCACAGCATCTAACACTGTACCTTCTACCTCTCCATCCTCCCAAGGAGAGTCATCCAGATTGTCCAACCGCCGCCTTCCAAAACAATCTCCTGCCCTTCCCCCTCTCCTTGACTTCAGTCTCTTCTGTAGAAAACATAATAAAGTTTATACTCTTTGTATAATCATAATACATAATACATGACCAGCCTAGAAAATAGGAAACTCTTTTTTTAAAGGAAAAAAGGAAACAAAAATGTACCAGTTGTCCAGAATCCAGAGACCACCGTGGTTGCTATGTTGCTATTTTATTCCAGTCTTTTCTATGATGTTTTTGCATAACAGCGATCATCATTAACACTGGGGCCACTGGTCACAAATCCCCGAGTCCACATTCAACATAAAAGAAGTGAAAGAAAAAAAAAAGTGAAGGCATATAATGGGCCTAAAAAGAGAGGTCAGTTTTCATTCCAATCCCAACGAAAGGCAATGCCAAAGAATGCTCAAACTATCGCACAATTGTACTCATCTCACATGCTAGCAAATTAATGCTCAAAATTATCCAAGCCAGGCTTCAACAGTACATGATCTGTGAACTTCCAGATGTTCAAGCTGGATTTAGAAAAGGCAGAGGAATCAGAGATCAAATTGCCAACATCCATAGGATCAATTGAAAAAGCAAGAGAGTTCCAGAAAAACATCTACTTCTGCTTTATTGACTATGCCAAAACCTTTGACTGTGTGGATCACAACAAACTTTGGAAGATTCTTCAAGAGATGGGAATACCAGACCACCTGACCTGCCTCCTGAGAAATCTGTATGCAGGTCAGGAAGCAACAGTTAGAACTGGACATGGAACAACAGACTCTTTCCAAATAGGGAAAGGAGTACATCAAGGCTATATATTGTCACCCTGCTTATTTAACTTATATGTAGAGTACATTATGAGAAATGCTGGGCTGGATGAAGCACAAGCTGGAATCAAGATTGCTGGGAGAAATATCAATAACCTCAGATATGCAGATGACACCACCCTTATGGCAGAAAGTGAAGAAGAACTAAAGAGTTGATGAAAGTGAAAGTGGAGAGTGAAAAAGTTGGCTTAAAACTCAACATTCAGAAACTAAGATCATGGCATCTGGTCCCATCACTTCATGGGAAATAGATGGGGAAACAGTGGAAACAGTGTCAGACTTTATTTTTTGGGGGGCTCCAAAATCACTACAGATGGTGACTGCAGCCATGAAATTAAAAGACACTTTCTCCTTGGAAGAAAAGTTATGACCAACCTAGATAGCATATTAAAAAGCAGAGACATTATTTTGCCAACAAGGATCTATCTAGTCAAAGCTATGGTTTTTCCTGTTGTCATGTACGGATGTAAGAGTTGGACCATAAAGAAAGCTGAGCACCAAACAGTTGATGCTTTGGAACTGTGGTGCTGGAGAAGACTCTTGAGAGTCCCTTGGACTGCAAGGAGATCCAACCAGTCCATCCTAAAGGAGATCAGTCCTGAGTGTTCATTGGAAGGACTGATGCTGAAGATGAAACTCCAATGCTTTGGCCACCTGATGTCAAGAACTAACTCATTTGAAAAGACCCTGATGCTAGGAAAGATTGAAGGCGGGAGGAGAAGGGGACAACAGAGGGTGAGATGCTTGAATGGCATCACCAACTCAATGGACATGAGTTTGAGTAAACTCCGGGAGTTGGTGATGGACAGGGAGGCCTGGCATGCTGCAGTCCATGGGGTCGAAAAGAGTCGGACACAACTGAGTGACTGAACTGAACTAAACTGAAAAAGAGAGGTAGGCTTTGGATAGAAGACACAAAGATAGGAAGTCTCACTGGGTAGAGGCAGACCAGCAGAAATGGACAAGAAGGATCTGAGGGTGGGGAGGGAGGGGAAGGGGTGGCCAACTCAACAGGAACACTGGGGCAAGTGAGATGTAGAGTCAGGTGGAGGAATGTGTGGAGGGCTACTAGCCACAGCTAGGTTGTGGTATCTGGAGCCATCAAAGGAAACCTCTAAGACTCCTGTGTAGGAGGTAGGGATACTGAAGGTAAGGAAACCATTTTCAGATAGAGTGTTCTTAGAGATAATTCAGAGCAGAGGTAAGTGAGCTAAAGGTAGAGGTCATAAGAAAGGGAGGAGTCAGGGATCACTCCCTAGGTGAGGGTAAAACGTGGTGGTTTTGGACTTCCTTGGTAGCTCAGTGGGTAAGAATCCATCTGCTGATGCAGGAGACATGAGTTCAATCCGCGGAAGATTCCCTATGCTGTGGAGTAATAAAGCCCATCTGCCACAACAATAGAGCCTGTGTTCTCTAGAGCCTGGGAGCCACAACTACTGAGTCTGAGTGCTGCAATGACCAAAGCCTGCATCCTCTAGGGCCCTCGAGCTACAGCTTATGAGCCCCTGTGCTGCAACTACTGAAGCCTGAGCGCCTACAGCCTGTGTTCTGCAGCAAGAGAAGCCACTGCAATGAGAAGCCTGTGCACCACAGAGAAAGCCCACATGCAGCAAAAAAGACTGCACAACCAAAATAAATAAATTTAAAAAGTAAAATTAAAAAGGGCTGTGGTTTTATCAAGACTCAGAAAGAGGAGGGAGGTCTGATGGATGCAAATCTAGGTGCTGAGAATTGGCAAGGAGCAGTTCTTGTTGTTCAGTCGCTCAGTCATGTCTGACTCTTTTTGATCCCGTGGACTGCAGCATGTTAGCCTTCCCTGTCCTTCACCATTTCCTGGAGTTTGCTCAAACTCATGTCCATTGAATTGGTGATGCCATCCCACCACCTCATCCAGCTGCAAAGTCCTAAGAGAGAAGTAAACATAGAAGTTTCCCTGAGAAGGGGAGACTGGTGAGAGCGACAAAGGATAGAGAAATGAGTAAGACATTCTCTGGCCAAGACCCTCCAGACGCTGCCCGGCAGACTGATCCTGCACTTCCCTGCATGGTCTGAAGGGCCTTCCGTACCCCAGGCCTACTTGCCTCCCCCCGATCTTCCTTCTGCCTCCACTCAGGATGATCCACTCCCAGTGGACTGGCACTTTCTCCAGCACTAACTGTCCAGTCACACCACTGAGCTCACCCCCAGGTGCTGGGCTGCAGTCTTCTCTGATGGGTTCCCACGTCTTGCTCCCCAGTCACACTCAGTTCCAGGGCCTCCTTGCTATGTGTGTCTGGAGCCACAGCCGTGGGTACCCAGCAGAAACTCCACAAATGCCCCTCAGCTTGACTTCCTCTTTCCCCTCTTCTTTCACCATCCAATCCCCGACCTGGTCAGTTTCACTCCCAGCCAATGGTGGAGCTTGACCCAGAGGGTTGCATGTAACCTTGTCCTATTTGTGTCAAACACTGCTAACTGGGGCCGACTTAGCCATATAAGGCTATTTCCAGTACAAATTCCTCCAACAACCACCCAGGCTAGAGAATCCCTGGGTGGGGGAGGAGAGGTTTTCTTAAAATGCAGATTCCTATTGGGTGGCCTAGGTGGGCCCTGTCGACAAAGGTCCACATAGTCAGAGGCTATGGTCTTTCTAGTGGTCACAGACAGTTGTGAGAGCTGGACCATAAAGAAAGCAGAGCGTCAAAGAGTTGATACCTTCGAACTGTGCTGCTGAAAAGATTCCCAAGAGTCCCCTGGACAGCAAGGAGATCAAACCAGTCAATCTTAAAGGAAATTAACCCTGAATATTCACTGGAAGGACTGATGCTGAAGCTGAAACTCCAGTATTTTGGTCACCTGATTCGAACAGCAGGCTCATTGAAAATGTCCTTGATGCTGGGAAAGATTGAGGGCAGAAGGAGAAGACAGTGTCAGAGGATAAAATGTCTGGACAGCATCATTGATGCAATGGACATGAACTTGGGCAAACTCTGGGAGATGGTGAGGGAAAGGGAGGCCTAGTGTGCAGTCCATAGGGTCGCAAAGAGTCAGACATGACTGGGCGACTAAACAACAACAAGATGGGTCCAAGATTTTGTGTTTCTAACAAGCCCGCAGGTGATACAGATGGGCTAGACTTGGAGTCACAAGGACCTGGGTGCCTTTGGGTCATCAGTTTAATCCCTCTGGTCCCAGTTTTCTCATCCACCAAATAGAGCTCTGACAACTTCACTAGGTTACCACAGCGTCAAATGAGTTAGTGCTTGTGAAAATAAAACAAAAACCAGAGGCATGGAACAAATGTCAGGCGTTGCCATCCTGTGTGGCTGCCAGGATGAATATGATAAAACATACAAAGGCCTTGGCAGGTGTGCGGTAGATGTCGTGCTCGTTCTTCAGAGGCTACAAAGCATAATGACCTGATGCCAAGCAGAGAAACTGTTCCCAAATTTCAGGCAAGTGGTGCTGAAGCCTGAAGCTCCACCTGATGGGAACAGCTGACTCATTGGAAAAGATCCTGATGCTGGGAAAGATTGAGAGCAAAAGGAGAAGAGGGCAGCAGAAGATGAAATGGTTGGATAGCATCACTGACTCAATGGACATAACCTTGGGCAAACTCCAGGAGATAGTGAAGGACAGGGAAGCCTGGTGTGCTATAGTCCATGGGGGTCTCAAAGACTCGGACACAACTTAGCAACTGAACAACAAACAACAACAAATGGATTGCTCTGAGCTGGGGTTGGGGCAGGAGGATAGAAAGGAGGGAAATGACAGGTGCACACAGCAAAGCTGAGAAAGTACAGACCTGGACCTCCCCCAGGGGAACCCCCCCTCGGCCCCCAAAGCAAACTCTGTCCCTGGAAGCCAGTGAAAGCTCCTATGCTCAGTCCTACAAGCCCCACCAACTCAGCTCCTGGGTCTGCTTTTGGCTCATGACTTTTTTTTTTTTGGCTGCACTGGGTCTTCGTTTTAGTGTGCAGGCTTTTCCTACTGGTGGTATGCAGGCTTCTTTTGTCGTGGAGCCCTGGCTCTACAGCTTGAGAGCTCAGGAGCTGTAGCATCTGGGCTTAGCTGCCCTGAGGCATGTGGGATCTTAGTTCCCCAACCAGAGTTGAAACCCATGTTCCTTGCATTGGATGGTGGATTCTTACCCACCGGACCACCAGGGAAGTCCCTCTTGACTTCAGTTTTTATGCTTGCCCTGATTGTTGACCCCTCTTACCCTAGGGATCTGGCATTGATCTTGACCACATTCCTCCTTCTCCTCCCATTGCCCCGGTCCTCATCTCCCCTGCCCTTGCCCCTGTCACACACTTCTGATGTCTGTAACAGACTTCTATACTGACACCAGCCTATCCCAGGTGGGGACCCATTCTGCCCAGTCTGTGTGAAAGGTCGCACACCCACAGCTTTACAATGATGAGCATGAAAGCCATTAGCAGTAGGGGGTGACTCCGCCGTAGTGACTAACTGTGCCAAGGGAGAGGCAGGAGTGGAAAACAGTTCCCAGGTTTCAAGCCTGGAAGAACGATGAGGTCAGTTTGGAGCACTGAACTCTGGAGCCAGCGTTGGCCTGACAGTAAAGTGGAACTTTCTCTCAGGCAGGTGGATGTGTGGGTCTACAATCACCAGAAAAGTCAGAGGGGACTGGGGTTTCAAAGGCACCTACATGGATGTAATGGCTGAATCTGTGCAGAGAGAAAAGAGCAGAAGACTAAGGACTAGACTTTAGGAAACGTGAAGCAAAAATAATTCTCAGGAGGAAGTTCCCTGGAGGTCCAGTGGTTAGGACCCCATGCTTCCACTTCAGGGGACACAAGTTCAATCCCTGGTCAGGGAACTAAGATCCCACATGCAATCTTAGTGGTGTGACCAAAAAATAAAAAATAAGACCCTCATCTGTTTGCTGTGTTTACTAGGGAAATGCACTTTCGAGGATGGGAACATTTTTTTAAAAATAAATAAGTAAGGAAAGCATGCTTGATGCTGTCACAGATACATTTAGCAGACACGGAACCATTGGAAGCCCTGCTGCATACTTTCTTCATTTCAGACAATCTCATAAGAACTTTAGGTCTCACAGCACAAACTTCTCGAAGTCGGCCTGAGCACACTCCATGTGCAGATTATAGTACTTTCCTAACCTTCTTGGTGTAAAGGTAAACGATTCTATTACTGGGGGAGTAGTTGGGTAGGATAGCCTATGATGATACGTCAAATGCTAGACCCTTCTGAATGCCTCCAGACCATGCACCCAGGGGAAAGAATTATATATATATATATATATATATATATACACACACACACATATATATATATATATATACACACACACACACACACACACACACACACATATATATGTATATTTATATATAGGCCATGCTGTGTGGCTTATGGGACCTTAGTTCCAAGGCCAGGAATTGACCCAGGCCCCTTGGTGGCTCAGACAGTAAAGAATCTGCCTCCAGTGTGGGAGATCTGGGTTCAATCCCTGGGTCAGGAAGATACCCTGGAGAAGGGAATGGTTGGCTGCCCACTCCAGTATTCTTTTTTTTTTTAATTTAGATTAAAAATTTTATAATTTTTTTTAAATTTTGTTTTTAATTTAAGTAAAAATTATACAAATTTATAATTTTTTTTCACTCCAGTATTCTTGCTTGGAGAATTCCACGGACAGAGGAGCCTAGCTGCCTACAGTCCATGGGGACACGAGTGATCGACTAACACTTTCATTTTCCCTACAGGGAAAGCACCAAGTCCTAACCACTGGACCACCAGGGAATTACCCCCCCAAAATATTTTTCATTGTGATAAAATAATACACGTTAATATAAAATTTACCATCTTAGCCATTTTTCAAGTGTACAGTTCTGTAGTGTTAAGTACATTCACATTGTTGTGCAACCAATTTCCAGGACACTCTTCATCTTGCAAAACTAAAATTCCATACCCATTGAACAACAGCTCCCTGGCCCCTCCCCCAGCCCCTGGCAACCACCCTTCCAGTCTGTCTCTATGAAGTTGACCACTCCAGGAACCTCATATAAATGGCATCATACATTGCCTTTTTGTGACTGGTTTATTTCACTTAACATAATGTCTTCAGGATTCATCCACATTGTAGCCTCTATCCTTTCATTCGAAGGTTGAGTAACATTCCATTGCATGCATATATTCACCATATTTTGTTCATCCATTCATCCACCAATGGACACTTGGATGGCTTCCACCTTTTGACTATTGTGAACAATTCTGCTATGTACATGGATACACAAACATCTCTTCAAGACTCTGTTTTCAATTTTTTGGGATATTGGAATTGCCATTCAGTTCAGTTCAGTTCAGTTGCTCAGTCGTGTCCTACTCTTTGCGACCCCATGAATCGCAGCATGCCAGGCCTCCTTGTCCATCACCAACTCCCGGAGTTCATTCAGACTCACGTCCATCGAGTCGGTGATGCCATCCAGCCATCTCATCCTCTGTCATCCCCTTCTCCTCCTGCCCCCAATCCCTCCCAGCATCAGAGTCTTTTCCAATGTGTCAACTCTTCGCATCAGGTGGCCAAAGTACTGGAGTTTCAGTTTTAGCATCATTCCTTCCAAAGAACACTCAGGACTGATCTCCTCTAGAATGGACTTGTTGGATCTCCTTGCAGTCCAAGGGACTCTCAAGAGTCTTCTCCAACACCACAGTTCAAAAGCATCAATTCTTCAGCGTTCAGCTTTCTTCACAGTCCAACTCTCACATCCATACATGACTACTAGAAATACCATAGCCTTGACTAGACGGACCTTTGTTGCCAAAGTAATGTCTCTGCTTTTTAATATGCTATCTAGGTTGGTCATAACTTTCTTTCCAAGGAGTAAGCGTCTTTTAATTTCATGGCTGCAATCACCATCTGCAGTGATTTTGGAGCCCCCAAAAATGAAGTCTGACACTGTTTCCACTGTTTCCCCATCTATTTCCCATAAAGTGATGGGACCAGATGCCATGATCTTCGTTTTCTGAATGTTGAGCCTTAAGCCAACTTTTTCACTCTCCTCTTTCACTTTCATCAAGAGGCTTTTTAGTTCTTCTTCACTTTCTGCCATAAGGGTGGTGTCATCTGCATATCTGAGGTTATTGATATTTCTCCCAGCAATCTTGATTCCAGCGTGTGCTTCTTCCAGCCCAGCGTTTCTCATGATGTACTCTGCATATAAGTTAAATAAACAGGGTGACAATATACAGCTTTGATGTACTCCTTTTCCTATTTGGAACCAGTCTGTTGTTCCATGTCCAGTTCTAACTGTTGCTTCCTGCATACAGGTTTCTCAAGAGGCAGGTCAGGTGGTCTGGTATTCCCATCTCTTGAAGAATCTTCCAAAGTTTGTTGTGATCCACACAGTCAAAGGCTTTGGCATAGTCAATAAAGCAGAAGTAGATGTTTTTCTGGAACTCTCTTGCTTTTTCCATGATCCAGCGGATGTTGGCAATTTGATCTCTGGTTCCTCTGCCTTTTCTAAATCTAGCTTGAACATCTGGAAGTTCACAGTTCACATATTGCTGAAGCCTGGCTTGGAGAATTTTGAGCATTTCTTTACTAGCGTGTGAGATGAATGCAATTGTGCAGTAGTTTGAGCATTCTTTGGCATTGCCTTTCTTTGGGATTGGAATGAAAACTGACCTTTTCCAGTCCTGTGGCCACTGCTGAGTTTTCCAAATTTGCTGGCATATTGAGTGCAGCACTTTCACAGCATTATCTTTCAGGATTTGAAATCGCTCCACTGGAACTCCATCACCTCCACTAGCTTTGTTCATAGTGATGCTTTCTAAGGCCCACTTGACTTCACATTCCAGAATGTCTGGTTCTAGGTGAGTGATTGCCGTATCACATGCTAATTCTATTTTTAATAGTTTGAGGAAGCACATACTATTTTCCATAGTGGATGCACTATTTTATATTTCCACCAACAGCATATGAGGATTCCAGTTTCTCCACATCTTCATTAACACTTTATTTTTTTTTTATAGTAGCCATCCTAATGGGTATGATGTGGTATATCATTGTGGTTTTGATTTGCATTTCCCTAACTCCAATACTTTGGCCACCTCATGCAAAGAGTTGACTCATTGAAAAAGACCCTAATGTTGGGAGGGATTGAGGGCAGGAGGAGAAGGGGATGACAGAGGATGAGATGGCTGGATGGCATCACCGACTCGATGGATGTGAGTTTGAGTGAACTCCAGGAGTTGGTGATGGACAGGGAGGCCTGGCATGCTGCGATTCATGGGGTCGCAAAGAGTCAGACACGACTGAGTGACTGAACTGAACTGAACTGAATCATACTCCTAGGGATATTGACCATCTTTTATTTATTTATTTTTTTCTGCTTTGCATGGCTTGTGGGATCTTAGTTCCCCAACCGGGTATTGAACCTGTGCCCTCAACAGTGAAAGTGTGGAGTCCTAACCACTGGACCGCCAGGGAATTCCCATGAGCATCTTTTCATGTGCTTACCGGCCATTTGTATATTCTCTTTGAAGAAGTGTTTACTCAAGTCCAGGGTTCATTTTTAAAATTTTATTTATTTTTAATTGGAGGGTAATTGCTTTAAAATATTGTGTTGGTTTCTGCCATATGTCAACATGAATCAGTCATAGGTATACCCCGGTCCATTTTTAAATGGAATTGTTTGTTCTATTTTTTGTTGTCAAATTTTAGTTCTTTATATACTGGATATTAACAGCTTATCAGGTATCTGATTTGCAAATAGCTTCTCCCATTCCATAGGTTGCATTTTCACTCTGTTGATTGTGTCCTTTGATGCACAGATGTTTTTAATTTTGGTGTAGTCTCTGTATATTTTACTTTTGTTGTCTGTGCATTTAGTGTTATATCTAACGAATCACTGTCAAATCCAACATCATGAAGCTTTTAACCTATGTTTTCTTTTAAAGGTAGCTTTTAAATTTGGATCTTTTATCCATTTTCAGTTAATTTTTAAAATATGGCATAAAGCACAGCCTCTTTTGTTTTAAAAGCACACCTTTTGTTTTTCTCAATTATAAACTTCATGTTCATTGTAGAAAACTTAGAAAAACATACGCAAAATAAAAAATATCCCTAGTCAGTGATCTGCAGATAAAACTGCTTAATCTATAGTGTTTGTTGATTTCTGTGGTGTACATACTGCCCCCGTGATCAGTTTCAACAAACTTCAAAATGCAGAGTAGGAAAGGGATAGGCACAACTGGCTGTCACACCACTGCTGCTAATCCATCGCCTTGCCATGGCCTATAGCTCGTGTATGCGGCAGTCATTCAAACGTATACAGTGGCTTTAGCCATTTCCATTGCAGCGGGGGTCATGTGACTTAGTGACTTAATGCTGGCCAGTGAGATTGAGTGGAATTTTCAGTGGAATTTGGGGGAAATTCTCTGATAAATTTAAAGAAGCATGCTAATGAGGCCCTTCACTGCCTCCCTATTTTTTCCTTGTTTCCTGCCTTTGGATGTGTTATTGTATGTGATACTTGGAGCTAATGCAAGCGTCTTGTGACTATGAGGGAAAGACTATGACAACTTTAGAGACATCAATTCAGCACCTGGACTTTGTGGAACTGTAGAACTAAATCTTGGAAATGCCTATGTTCAGATTCTTAAGTAAATAGCGCATTTTTTGGGGGGTGGGTCAAGTGAGGGATTAGCATACTCTTTCAGGGCCAGATAATAAATATTTTAAGGTTTGCAGACCACACAGTGTCTTTCACACCAATTCAACTTGACTGTTGGAGCATGAACACAGCCATAGACAACATGGAAAGGAATAAACATGGCTGTGTTTCAATAAGACTTTATTATGGACACTGAAACTTGGATTGCATATAATCTTTCTTTATTGGACTATAATTGCTTTAAAATGTTATGACAGTTTCTGTTGTACAAGAAAGTGAATCAGCTATGCTGCTGCTGCTGCTAAGTCGCTTCAGTCGTGTCTGACTCTGTGTGATCCCATAGACGGCAGCCCATAGATATACCTATATTCCCTCCCTTTAGAGTCTCCCTTCCACTCCTCAGCCCATTCCACCCTCAAAAGTCATCACAGAGCACTGAGCTGAGCTCTCATACAATCTTAACATGTGACAAAGTCTTACTCTTCTTTTAACTTTTGTTCAATAATTTAAACATTTAAAAGCTATTTTTAGCTCTTGCACTCTACAAAAACAGGTAAATCCACACTTTGCCTGAAAGGCATAGTTTGCTCAGCCTTGGGTTAAGCTCCATTAGTTGGGTATTCTGTTATTGCAACTAAAAGCAGTCTTAATGCTAGTTTATAAAAGATTGTCTTTAAACACACGTGATTGTCCTCATCCATTTGCAATCCCAGGGGAGTCAGAGATGCAGAACTGGATTCCCCCTTAGTTAGTTTTCCCTAATGTTAATCAACACACACTAGAAAACACACTGAACATATTGAGTCTGGGATAATGTAATTTGGAGCAAAAACTGGGACTCAGATATGCATGAGTGTCTCTGGCAGCTTTTTTGCCTGAGTGACTGAACAGACTTCTGGGAAAACTCTCATCCCAAAATACCAATGAGTTACTAATTCATGACCATCTTGGCCCAGTAGAGGAAAAAAAAACTCTGGTCATGGGAGGAGATGGGCACAGTGCGTCTCAGACTAGAAATACTAAAGTAGAAAAACATTTCTATTTTTCAAATTTTGGTGTGGCCAGAAGTAGCTTTAGGGCCCCTCCAACGAATGTAATACAATAGGGATGAACGAAGTCTTTCCTCTTTCTACAATAGATCATTTTGCTGTGTTAGCATAACAAAGCGCCAGCATTTTCCAGAAGCTGTTGATCCCAGAAGATACCTGGTGGGGGCCTCAGGACAGTCTTAATGCCAGAGAGGTCCCCACGTATTCCTAAATCTTTGTGAGCCACCTCAAAAGACTCCCAGAAATTCTTGATGAGCACTTTGCAGGAACTGGTGTTGCATAGCTAGTGTATAAGAGAGAATCAGGCTTGGGCATTAGGGCTGGGAGACAAAGAATGTATCTCAGCCTTCTTACTCGAGTCTCTCCTTGGAGACCCCGCAGTGTCCCTCTGCCTGCTCCAGCTTATGTGCATAAACTGTCTTCTCCCTCCTCCAACCCAGTAGCAGCAAAGAATCACAGGTTTCCTGTGGGCACTCAGCTCCTACCCCAGGAATTGTAAAGGGCCTTTTCTCTCCTGTCCTATCCCTCTGGTTTCTGCCTTCATTATGACTGACCAACAAGATGGGGAAAACAAAAAATCTCCCAGATTCCAACCTTCTATATTTTATCTGTGCATGTGTGCTAAGTCACTTCAGTCATGTGTCACTTCAGACATGCACTTCAGTCATGCAAGCAAACAAAAAAGAAGACATTTAGTAACTCTGGGGATGACAGAATTGTGCCATAAAAGGAAACTATTTCCTTGGGTTGACTGAGAAGTTAGGGAGAAGGAGTGGCAGTCAGTTTTCACCCTCCATAGTGAGGGTTCAATATACGGAGCCTAGAACTCTTTCGTGGGTTCCAAGTGCAACATCACTTGATTTCTAATGAAGTATCTACATTGGCTTCAGATCGTCAGAGTTGTCTTCTATTGCTTGAAACTGGAAGAATCATAGCTAATAGCCACGTGATCCCTGGTGAGTCACTTCCCATCATTGGTCCTCAAGCTCCCCAACCCTATAACAAGTCCCACTTCTTTGATTCTACACACTTAAAAAATAATAATTTCTTTTTACTGTTTTTAAAATGATTTACTTTTTGGCTGCACTGGGTCTTCGTTGCTGCGAGGGCTTTCTCTAACTGTAGCAAGCGGGGGCTACTCTCTAGTCGTGGTGCGCAGGCTTCTCACTGCAGTGGCTTCTCTTGTGGAGCACCGGCTCTAGGCACGTGAGCTTCAGCAGTTGCAGCTCCTGGGTTCCAGAGTGCAGGCTCAGAAATTGTGGCACGCAGGCTTAGCTGTGCCTCAGCATGCAGTCTTTCTGCATCAGGGATAGAGCCTGTGTCTCCTGCCTTGGCAGGAGGATTCCTATCCACTGTACAACCAGGGAAGTCCTGATTCTATACATTTTTCAAAAGTCACTTTCTTCACCTCCTCTCTTTCCTACTTAGACTTCCTCCAGTATCTTGCCACACCTATTAACCAAAACTAAACTTCCTTTGCGCAGGGAGTTGGGTGGGGTGCCCTAGTCTGTGTTGTGTCACAGTGAAAGATGTTGGGAAACCCTGAACGGAGGGAACCTGCTCAGGCAATCCCTGGGGGAGTGGGTGGGAAAGCATGGGACTCTGAGTTTCTTGGGTTTAGGTGTGATTCTACTGTTCCCCCATCTTGGACTTTCTGCTTGGATTGCCCACTCTTCAAATTGCGAGTTGATTTATTTATAAGTTTTATCTCACCTACATCTTAGACAAATTAGAATCAACTTTACAGAATTAATAAAATGTTAATTTTGCAATTAACTAAACACAATTAAAAACTATAGACAAAAGACTCAATTAAAAACCACAGACCAGAACTCAAGTAAAAAAGTCAAAGAAATGACTGTTTCAAGGAACCTGTCATGTTTAGCTGATATAACGAAGTGATAACTTTTGTTCCAAGTTTGTTGGTAGGTGGTACAAGACAGAAATCATATAATTTTGAAGATGCTCCATATTCAAAAAGTACTCACTGACTAATTGAATCAGTCTTGATTATATGTGGCTACATTTGGAAGAAAAAAAAAGGTAATAACAATATGTTTCTTTTGAGGGTATAAGAAGTCTGAAGTCAGGAAATCAGGAAGTCAGGGCTCATAGAGCAACTTTCCGGTCATCAGAGACCCAAGATCCCTGTTGTTCACTGTCTGTTGAAGCTAGAGATACCACATTCCAGGTAGAAGTAACAACAAAGGGTGAGAAGGGTATTTCCCTTCTGTGTTTAAGGAAACTTCCAGGAAGCCACAACGAATACGTCCACTTATATTTTAAGGTGCTGGAACTTCCCTCGTGCTGCAGTGGACAGGAATCCAATTGCTAATACAGGGAAATGGCAACCCACTCCAGTGTTCTTGCCTGGAGAATCCCAGGGGCGGGGGAGCCTGGTGGGCTGCCGTCTATGGGGTCGCACAGAGTCGGACACGACTGAAGCGACTTAGCAGCAATGCAGGGGACAACACAGGTTTGATCCCTGATCCGGGAAGATTCCACATGCCTTGGAGCAACTAAGCCCTTGGGCCACAATCACTGAAGACTGCACGCCACTGCAGTGAGAACCCCAAGCACCACAACGAAGAGTAGCCCCCAATTGCCACAACTAGAGAAAGCCCGCGCACAACAGTGAAGACCCAGCACAATCAAAAATAAATAAATAAAATTATTTTAAAATTATAAAAAAATTAATGTGCTGAATGTAATGATATGAACACACCCAGCTATAAAGGAACATAGGAAAGCGTTTTAGCTGGGTACACTGCTACCCCAATTGAGATGTTGACAGAATAATGAGGTAGGCACCTAGCAATTTCTGCTACAAATACTCATTATATATCAGGTGCTTCTGGGCCCAAGAACTACAAAGATGAACATGATGCAGTCTTTGCTCTCAAGCAACTCACAAGATTTTAGGAAGGCACTAATATCAACTGAATATTATATAGGGTTTCCTTGATAGCTCATTTGGTAAAGAATCCATCTACAATGCAGGAGATCCCAGTTTGACTACTGGGTCGGGAAGATCTGCTGGAGAAGGGATAGGCTACTCACTCCAGTATTCTTAGGCTTCCCTGTGGCTCAGCTGGTAAAGAATCCGTCTACAATGAGGGAGACCTGGGTTTGATCCCTGGGTTGGGAAGATCCCCTGGAGAAGGGAAAGGCTACCACCCACTTCAGTATTCTGACCTGGAGAAATCCATGGACTGTATAATCCATGGGGTCTCAAAGAGTTGGACATGCTACAATGTGAAAAAACATTTTTGATGTGAACATTTTGTAAAGCTCTGTGGGATGAGAAATGAGGTTGCAATGAACTCTGTCTACAGAGACAGGGAAGATTCCTAGAGAAGATGACAATTGAACTGGCCCTTATTTATTTATTTTTTTTTCTTTTCTTTTTCCTGGGTTTTGTTTATTTGTTTGTTTTTTTTTTTTTTTTGAGCTGGTCCTTAGACAGAATAGAAATCCAGAGCAGCAGAGAAAGCATTCCAGGGGCAAGAAGGAGTATATTCAAAGAGAAACAGTAAAACAGATGGATGCTTTGGGGATAATTTTGATTCATTTTGCATGTCTTTAAAATAGGGTTGGGGTCTTCCTTGGTGGTGCAGTGGTTAAAATTTCACCTTCCAATGCAGGGATGCTGGTTTGATCCCTGGTTGGAGAACTAAGGTCTCGTGTGCCTTGGAATGCAGACAAAAACTTAAATAATAATAATAATAAATAAAACAGAGTTGTCAGAGTCCTGATAGAAGATAAGGCCAAAATAATGTGATGAAAAGTCACCAAAACTCCATAGAATGAAAGTTGGTCTTTGTGGAGAGAATAGGAAGCCGTGGAGGTTTATAAGCAGGGCTACCATGAGATCAGACCCTATGTTCAGAAAAGAACAATGGAATGAAAGAAATAATGAGCTAAAGCAGGGTTGGTGGCGGGGGGCGGGGAGGGGCACGGGAAGCACAGTGACTGACTTAGGGCCAAGTTAACAGTTCAAGTGATCTGTATTATGGACCTGAGCTAGGCAAGGGATCACATGGGGATGGGAAGGAGAGAAAGGCTGAGAGAGACTAAAACTGGCTTATCATAGGTTAGATGTGGAATGAGGAAAAAGTAGACAACCAGAGGATTCTCAGCTGTCTAGTTAATGGGGTTTATATAAAAACATACAGACAAAAATAAAAATGAAAGAAAGTATATGCTTGTTTTTGTGTTTGGAGGTGAGAAACAGAAAGTTTCACAGAAAATGGAAATACCTACAATAGCATTACAAAAAGTGGGATCACATTTTTCTTTTAAACAAAGCATGACATTTATCAGGAGAAAAAACTTGAAGGAATTCTTGAACTTCAGAAAATGTTTCTTGATACCAAAATATGCAGCTTCCTAAAAATAGTTCTTTTTCTTAAAAAAGGATAACACGAGTTTAGAGTCATTTTTAAAAATATGTTTCAGTTTTAGACAATCGATTGACTTCCAGCCAAGACCACATGAGGAAATCAACACATATTTTTTCTTCCATCTCCTCTCCCCGTGCCTCCTCCTTTTATTAATAATTTTGTTGGTTGTATCATCTTCACGTAGGAAAGATGAATGATATTTACATTCCATTCTTTCATCACAATTCCCACAGCTGTTTGATTGGTTCTGTATTTAAGTGGATCTGGTGCTCATTACTGTTCTTTTACCATGACTTTTCCATTTCTATTTCTGGAGTCAACCCTTCATTTTGTCATCAGGTAGTCTTTTTTTTTCATATTGGTCTCATGGATTCTTGCATGTTTCAAAGGGCCTGTGTTTTTATACTTAAAGGGCAAATTGGATAAAAATTCTTGGCTCATTCTTTCCCTCAGATCTTTTTAGATCTTGTTTTTTGTTTTCTGACATTGAGTTTTGCTTTGGGAAAAGCTTAAGGATAACTGACCTTACTCTTTGTACATGATTTGTTTCTTCTACTTGGACATACTTAAAATTCTTTATCTCTAAATTTTAGCAACTTCATCTATACATATCTTAATCACCGTATTGTTTAAGATTTAAATTCAGACAGGAACTCAAAGTAACAGTGGTTTTAAGGGAGAGTGTATTTGTTTCTCATTTAATGATGTAAACTGATACAGCAGCAATGCTCTAATGAAACTGTTAGGGACTCAGGCTCTTTCTGTTTTGTTGGTTTATTGTCCCTAAGGTGTGGTCCTTGTCCACAACGACCAACATGAGTATTCCAGCCAATAGAAAGAGGAAAAGAGAAAGGGAAGAGCACATTCCTTCCTTTTAAGGATATACCCAGAAGTGTATGCATGCATGCTAAGTTGGTTCAGTCATGTCTGACTCTTTGTGGCACTATGGACTCTAGCTCACCAGGCTTCTCCGTCCATGGGATTGTCCAGGCAAGAACAATGGAGTGGGTTGCCATTTCCTCCTCCAGTGGATCTTTCCACCCCAGGGATTGAACTTGCGTCTCTTTTGTCTCCTGAATTGAGAGGTGGGTTCTTTACCACTAGTGCCACTGGGAAGCCCAGAAGTGTAAATATTAATCTTTCTCACATCCCATTGGTCAGAACTTGGTCATATGACCCTATGTAACTGCAGGGAATACTGCAAAATATAATCTTCATTCTCAATGACTATATATTCAGCTAAAGAGAAAAACCACAATTATGGAAGAAGGGAGAATTAATACTGGAAAAAACTAACAATCCTTGTTATGATCCTTCTGTATCAGTTTTTCCCTAGGATATGGTCTGTCCTTTCAGTCTGTAGATGCAAATCATTGTTTCAGGAAATTTTTCTTCTACAGCATCTGTGAATATCTTTTCTATTCTACTTATAGAGATTTCTACCTTCGGAATGTGGGTCTTTTTTATTTTAATCTTTGTGTTTATATTTGAATTCTTTGTACATGTCTTCAATTTGAATAATCTTTCCTCCAAATATTTTTACGAGGTTTTTTTTCTGTTTCGCTTTGTTTTCATTTGTGTTCTCAATTGTATTCATTCAGAAAACCTTTTCAGTTCTATTTATTCCAGTTTTTATTGCTCCTAATGTAATAGTTACCCTGTTGAAGCTGTTTGTTTCTTCCTTTCTTTCTAAATTAGGCCAGTCTGTTTTCCATCTTGTTCTGTGCCCTTAGAATCTCTTCTTTGCATTCTTGCATCTTTCCTTGAGTGCTCCTGTCAAGGAGAGACTATTTCAACTACATTCTTTGAGGTCATGGAGAATTATTCACTTGACCCTGCTTCCTGAAGTAATCCCTCCTCTTTTTCTTTTAAAATTTTTATTTATTTTAATTGAATTATAATTGATTTACAATGTTGTGTTAGTCTTTGCTATACAGCAAAGTGAGTCAGTTATACACACACACATATATATATATTCTTTTTAATATTCTTTCCCATTGTGGTTTATCCCAAGATATTGAAAATATTTCCTTGTGCTATACAGTAGGATCTTGTTGTTTATCCATCCTATATATGATAGTTTGCATCTGCTAATACCAAACTCCCAATCCTTGCTTCCCCCAACCCCCTCCCCCTTGGTAACCGCTAGTCTGTTCTGTCTGTGAGTCTGTTTCTGTTCGTAGATAAACTCATTTGTTGTCATATTTTAGATTCCACATACAACTGTTATCACATGGTATTTGTCTTTCTCCTTCTGACTTATGGAGTAATCCCTCTTCTAGCTTATGTTTTTCATCTGCTTTTTGCTTACTTGTCTCTCCTTTGGGAGGAGGTAATGGCCACTTAAGATCTATGAGCAGAGTAAGGAAAGGGGACTTGAAAGCTTCCACCATTCAAGAGACAGATTTTTTTTGGTCCCATTTTTAACATTGTGGTACTGCCAGACAGATATATACACAATTTTTCCTTACAATATGAGATGACAATATACATACTATTTTGTACTCTGTTTCTTTCATGTGATATATCACAAAAATGTTTTTATGTCATTAAATATATTTCTCCCACATTATTAAAGTAGTTTCATTGCATTCCATTGGCATGATATATCATATTTTTAAACCCAATCTCTATTGGTGGACAATAGAGACAATCCCATTGTTTCCAGTAATTTATCACTGTAATCAAACTTGCATAACTTAAAATCTCTTATTTTGACTCTCTAGATTTAAAGCTAAAGTTGTGAAGGATATCCTAGGTTCTCACTCTGTCTCTTTTTTTCAGTTCAGCTCAGTCACTCAGTCCAACTCTTCGTAACCCCATGGACTGCAGCACGCCAGGCTTCCCTGTCCATCACTAACTCCCAGAGATTGCTCAAACTCATGTCCATTGGGTTGGTGATGCCATCCAACCATCTCATCCTCTGTCGTCCCCTTCTCCTCCTGCCTTCAATCTTTCCCAGCATCAGGGTCTTTTCAAATGAGTCAGTTCTTTGCATCAGGTGGCCAAAGCATTGGAGTTTCAGCTTTAGTATCAGTCCTTCCAGGACTGATTTCCTTTAGGATTAACTGGTTTGATCTCCTTGCAGTCCAAGGGACTCTCAAGAGTCTTCTCCAACACCACACTTCAAAAGCATCAATTTTTCAGCACTTAGCTTTCTTTATAGAAATATATTCACATGCCATTAAATCTATCATTTAAAAGTACACCTCTATGGAGTTTCCCTGGTGGTCCAATGGTTAAGACTCCATGCTTCCAATTTGAGGGGTGCAGGTTTGACCTCTGGTCAGGGAACCAAGATCCCACGTGCTGTATGGAGCAACACTGAAAATCATAAATAAATAAATGTACAACTCTGTACTTCACAACTGTATAACTCAGTGGATTTTAGTATATTCACAGAGTTGTACAACTACCACTATCTATTTCCAAACATCTGCATCACCCCAAAAAGGAACCTCATATCAATTAGCAGCATCCTTCCCATTCTTCTGTCCTCCTAGCTCCTGGCAACCACTAATCCACTGTCTGTCTCTATATGCCTATTCTGTACATTTCTTATAAGTGGAATTATATAATAAGTAGTCCTTTGTGACTGGCCACTTTCATTTGACATAATATTTTCAAGGTTCCCCCACATTGTAGCATGTATCAGCACTTAACTCTTTTTATGGCCAAATAATATTTTATTGTATTAATATACCTATACATTTTGTTTATCCATTCATCAGCTGATGGACATTTGGGTTGTTTCCACCTTCTTGGATATTACGAAAATGTTGCTCTGAACATTTGTATACAAGTTTTTGCAAGGACTTTAAAAATTTTTTTATTATAGTTGATTTACAATGTTGTGCTAGTTTCTGCTGTACAGCAAAGTGTATCAGTTATACATCTACACATATCACTTTTTTCTTAAGATTCTTTCCCCATATAGGTCATTACAGAGTACTGAGGGGGTGTTCCCTGTGCTATATAGTAGGTCCTTATTAGTTATCTACCTTGTATTAGTAGTGTGTTTTTGTCAGTCCCAGTCTTCCAATGTATCTCTCCCCTCCCCTGGACATGTATTTTTCTTTTTAAAATTTTTATCTATTTATTTTTGGCTGTGCTGGGTCTTTGTTGCTGCTCAGGCTTTTCTCTAGTTGTGGTGAGTTGGGGCTATTCTCTAGGTTTTGGGTTTCTCATTGCAGTGGCTTCGCTTATCACAGAGCACGTGCTTTAAGGTGCATGGACTTCAGTAGTTAAGGCTCCTGGGCTCTAGAGGAGGCTCAGTAGTTGTGGTGCATGGGCTTAGTTTCTCCAAGGCATGGGGGACCTTTCCAGATCAGGGATCAAGCCCGTGTCTCCTACATTGGCAGGTAGATTTTTTACCACTGAGCCATCAGGGATGCCCTGGACATATGTCTTTAATTCTTTTGGGCATACAGCTAGTAGTGTAATTGCTGAATCATACAATAGGGCAGACACATTGTTAATCTCTGTGTTTCTAATGCTACATGACATCAGCAACATCTTTCAGATTTAGTTTCTATACACTGAATCTACAGTTTCCTGCTTGGTGTGGTAGTCACTTTGCTTTAAGGGTGGAGGAAGGGGCCTTTGATATAACTTAGTGTTCAGCTGTTTTCACCCTATGTCTCTTGACCCACTTTACAGAGTACTGCTTCATGGGGTCCGCAGACAGTTAAAACACAATCTTCCTCCACTGGGCTGATTTAGATGCCTCTCTCTACTCCATCTCTCTATGCTATGCTAAGTCACTTCAGTCGTGTCCGACTCTGTGCGACCCCAGAGACAGCAGCCCACCAGGCTCCCCCGTCCCTGGGATTCTCCAGGCAAGAACACTGGAGTGGGCTGCCATTTCCTTCTCCAATGCATGAAAGTGAAAAGTGAAAGTGAAGTCACTCAGTCGTGTCCGACTCTTAGTGACCTCATGGATTGCAGCCTACCAGGCTCCTCCATCCATGGGATTTTCCAGGCAAGAGTACTGCAGTGGGGTGCCATTGCTTTCTCCGACTCCATCTCTCTACTCCATCTAAAAGCTGGTTGAAATCTCCCCTCTCCTGATATCTCCTGACTCCTGTGGGGGTTAGGCCCTTTTATATTCCTTCAGTATCATTTTAGTAGGGTTTTGGGGGGAGGGAAGGCTATAAACAAGTTTCCAGTTTGTTTAACCAGAAGTTGCACTAATTATGCATGTCTTTCTGGTCATGGCTCATCTTTGAAAGAGACCAGCTATTTGTTAAAAATTAGTTTAGAAAAAGATGAGGCTAGGGATCTGGACAGATCACAGTTTTAAACTGACCTTTTCTCTTAAACATGGTATCAGCAAATTTGTTTTCTTCCTGGTTTTCAAGATTAAGGGAATCAGTGTGGTAACACTCCCTAAGACAGGCTTTGTCTTAGTCTGTTTGGGCTGCTGCAAAATATATATATCATAGGCTGGGTAGCTTAACCAACAAACATTGCTCACAGTTTTGGAAGCTGAGAAGTCCAGAATCAAGGCACCAGCAGATCTAGTGTCTGGTGAGAGCATGCTTCCTGGTGCACACACCGCTGTCCTCTCACTATGTCCAACAGGGCAGACGTGGTGGGGGAGCTCTGGGGTCTCTTTTATAAGGGCACTAATCTCATTCACGAGGGCTCTACCATCATGACCTAATCACCTCCCAAAGGTCCCACCTCCAAATGTCAGCACACTGGGGACTGGGTTTCAACACATGCACTTTGAAGGGACACAAACATTCAGTATAGAGCAGATTTTCTCATACCATTCCCTCATTCCCCACTCCCATCTCCCCTCCTCCCAGCAGGTCCCCTCAGCTAAGAGTCAGGTACATGAATAATTACTATGGTGCTTATGCATGGCTTCTCCATTACTCCATTACATTAGTAATGGAGAATTACTTCCCCAATTCCTGTGTCCTACAGGGTGGAGTTACTTCTCTGGAGTCTTTCCAGCTGCTCACCTTATGGTTCTAAACAATGGGACCATTAAGATGAGCCTTGCCTTTACTTGGCAGTATACAGCTTCCTTATGTCACTGAAGCTGGAGACAGGTACAAGAATGTTCAGTACTGAATAGCAAAAAGCTGGAAATGTACAAATGACTGATATCAGGAGGATAGATAAGTACATATATTCATACAATTCATATTTATACACATACTCATACAATTCAGCACATATTCAACACAATTGTTGAATTCATACAATTCAATATAATCTGTCAGTAAAAAATGAGTGAACTATACAGGTGTGCACAGCAGCATAGATGGGTCTCAAAAACATACTGTTGAGTGAAAAAAAGTAAATCACAAGAAGAATATATACCATATAAGTTCAATAAAATGCAAAAACTTTCCCAAATTAAAATATATTGCAAAGGAAAATATTCATAAAGAGTAAAACTTTAAGAGGTACAAATTATTATGTGTAAAATAAACTACAAGGATATATTGTACAACACATGGAATAGAACAAATATTTTATAATAACTATAAATGGAGCATAATCTTTAAAAATTGTGAATCACTATATTGTACAGCTGTAACTTAAGTAGTATTGTACGACTATATGTCAATTTAAAAAAAGGAGAGAAAAAACTTAAGAAAGAGAGAAAAAAAAGAAAAAGAGTAAGCTTCTAAAGAAAACTAAGGGAATGATTAAATAAAAATTCAGCAAAATAGTTACTGCCTGGAGAGAGAAAAAAAGGGGTGTGACTGGGGAAGTCCACATAGGACCTTCTAAAGCACTAGTTAAATTGGATTTTCAAAGCTGATTGGCAGGTACATTTTACTGTTATTGTTAAACTGTACATATATGTTAAGTACATTCTTTTGTTAACATAATATTTCATTAAAAAAAATGGAGAGATTGCTTTCTTCTATTCCTTATCATTTAAAAATCGAGGTGCTTCTCTTCACTCTTCGGAGGGTTTTAAGGGTGAGGAGAGAACTAAAAAATGCTTCCCCCACATGTTTTATCAATGACTCCTCTCTCCAGGGATCTGAATAACTCACATACACGGTGTGTGAAGGCACAGGGCATTATGAACCTTGGATTTCCATTTAACACCGTAGACAGAGTCTATGGAAAACTGACATCAAGAAGTTTCTGACTTCCAAATGGCTTAGTTTTGAAACCCTTGAAAGGAAAATGGCTTTCAATGGAAGATGGCTTGTGTATTTGTTTGGAGTGTTGATGCAACAGTGACAGAGGAAGAAGCTAAGAGGACTTCACCTCCACCTGGGGCTTCCCTAGTGGTTCAATCCCTGGGTCGGGAAGATCCCCCAGAGAAGGGAATGGCTACCCACTCCAGTATTCTGCCTACAGAATTTCATGGACAGAGGAACCTAGCAGGCTACAGTCCATGGCATCCCAAAGAGTCGGACATGACTGAGCGACTGAACTGAACTGAACTGAGCAACTAAACGACAAATGACGATGAGCGACTAACACTTTTTACCTTCGTCTGGGCCTTGCTGACTCCCAGAGGGAAAGGGGTACAGAGAGTAGAACAGGAGCCAGGGAGAAGAGGTGGTCTGTGGAGAACTGACTGACCCAAGGCAAGGCCTGCTGATCCAGGGTCCGAGTGGACCCATAACCACCCCAAAATGACATGACGCCTGTGGGAAGGGTCAATGATACCTTTCCCTACTCAGAAGCTGGATCTGTTCATGCCAGAACAAGTTGTGAGTTGAGTGCCAAAAAGTTGTGGCCCGGAAGAGCCTGCATGTCTGAGCTTAGTGAATAGACAGGGGTGGGGGTGGAGCAGTTAACAAGAGAGGTCGGCAGGGCAGTGCTGGGGAGGGAATGTGGACTTTATCCCATGCAATGAGGAGCTGTTAAAGGGCTTAAGCCAGCAAGAGGCAGGATAAGATCTGACTGAGAAAATATATAATGAAAAAAATGCTAGTAAAACTTCAGGAATTCACTTAAAGCAATCTGTACTGTATGAATCACATCAGCATGTATAATTACAGTAATGGCCATATGTGGGCACAATATGTTTTCATTCTACATAGAATATTTGGTGTGCATCAGGATTCAGAGACCATTTGCAAAGTTCTCTGCCCACATCCTCTACTCCCAGGGCTAGGCTGTGGGACTTCCCTGGTGGCTCAGATGGTAGAGTCCACCTGCAGTATGGGAGACCTGGGTTCGATCCCTGGGTTGGGAAGATCCCCTGGAGAAGGGAATGGCAACCCACTCCAGTATTCTTGCCTGGAGAATTCCATGGACAGAGGAGCTTGGCAGGGTGCAGTCCATGCGGTCGCAAAGAGTCAGACACAACTGAGCGACTAACACTAGTTAATGTTAATATTAAAACTGTTCTTCCTGACAGCAATGAACAGCTAGTTCAGCTTCTTTCCTTAAGCTGGGGAGACCATGTCCCTAACACTAGGAGGAATGTTTGCCTTCCCATTTCCTATAAGGTTAACACATATCTAAGTCACGTAGTAGCTGTTACTTTTAACCACTTAAATATATGCCCCCAAACAGGAGAGGAACTAATACCCAAAACATATTTACACTAATTAGGATTGTTAGCAAAACTAATAACTAGTATTATGACACCAGTCTTGAATTTGCCTGACTGACTCTTTTAATCCTCACAACATCTGCTGAGGTAGTTGTTATTGCCATTGGTATTATATAATCTTAACTATAAACTTAATTATATAATCTTTTGTTCAGCATTCACATGCCGTGATAAAGTCAAGGAGAGCAGAGAGTACGTCTGTCATGTTTCCTCGTGGAGCCTTCCCTGATGCTTAGAACAGTGCCTGGCATGTGGTAAACATTCAAAATGTGTCTGGTGAGCAAATTTTGAGTCCCCCTTTTACATAAATGACAACACCAAATCTTAGACATGTTAAATAGCTTACCAGCTATTAGGTCAGCAGCTAATCCCAAATCACATCTGTTGGGCTTCATCTTCTCACTGGCTCCCAAATCGTCAAAGGTTTTATAAGGATCACATAGTTTGCCAAGTTCCTAGCAATTAAACAGAAGGCTATTGAAAGATTAATTGCCACCTTCTAAAAAATCTTAACCATTTTGAGAACATAAGGCAGAATTTAGAGGTGAGCAGGAGGAGAATGGCTGTGTTTAAACTTGCTATGTTTTAGAAAGATCTTACATTGAGAAATTCACACCTGGCATTAGAGAACAAAAGCTGGCACAGAACTCGAGGGAAGTATTGTTAGGAATTTTCCCAACTAAATCTTCCTAAGGTTATTATCAATAAAGAGGGTGTTTTCATTTAAATAGAGATCATTATGGCTTTATAGCTCTTTCTCCTCAACTGCAACCTCTATTGGGCCAGGGTTCCAGTTTTCACTTGGTATTCATTATTCACTTGGCCACTTGGTATTCATTATTACCTTACTTGCTTGAAACAGCTGGCCAAGGCAGTCTGGGTCCTGATTCCAGCCCTTTCCCCACACCCAGATTGGCCTGGGCACAAATTCTCTTATAAATTTCTCAATAGTCCACAGCCTCTGGAGGAAGCATAGAAAGATAAGATTGCCTTTTCCCATAGAAAGGGTATTGAAGCAACTTGTACAGGCTACCTCTGGTGAGAGAGGGAAGTTAAGTCTCTGAGAAAAGGCTCCATTGGGAGTAACAAGTCCTGTCCTATTCCCACTCCAATTATTTCTAGGCAGGAGTCCAGCCCAGGCTGTAAGGCAGACCCTCAGCCAGACGATGTAAGAGCAACTGATGTGTGAATGGACAAGTATTCATATTTACCCCAATCGAGAGAGAGTCCAGACCCTTTCCTGGTTCTGTCATCCAGAACATGCCTAGACAGGAAACTGTAGAACACTGGCCTAAGACAACTGACGTTCTCTCCTCGCCACAATGTGGGTAGTAATCAGATTATGGACACCTTATCTTTGACAAAGGAGGCAAGAATATACAATGGAGAAAAGACAATCTCTTTAACAAGTGGTGCTGGGGAAACTGGTCAACCACTTGTAAAAGAATGAAACTAGAACACTTTCTAACACCATACACAAAAATAAACTCAAAATGGATTAAAGATCTAAATGTAAGACCAGAAACTATAAAACTCCTAGAGGTAAACACAGGCAAAACACTCTCCAACATAAACCACAGCAAGATCCTCTATGACCCACCTCCCGGAATATTGGAAATAAAAGCAAAAATAAACAAATGGGCCCTAATTAAAATTAAAAGCTTCTGCACAACAAAGGAAACTATAAGCAAGGTGAAAAGACAGCCTTCAGAATGGGAAAAAATAATAGCAAATGAAGCAACTGACAAAGACTTAATCTCAAAAATATACAAGCAGCTCCTGCAGCTCAATTCCAGAAAAATAAACGACCCAATCAAAAAGTGGGCCAAAGAACTAAATAGACATTTCTCCAAAGAAGACATACAGATGGCTAACAAACATATAAAAAGATGCTCAACATCACTCATTGTCAGAGAAATGCAAATTAAAACCACAATGAGGTACCATTTCACGCCAGTCAGAATGGCTGCTATCCAAAAGTCTACAAGCAATAAATGCTGGAGAGGGTGCAGAGACAAGGGAACCCTCTTACACTGTTGGTGGGAATGCAAACTAGTACAGCCACTATGGAGAACAGTGTGAGATTCCTTAAAAAACTGGAAATAGAACTGCCATACGACCCAGCAATCCCACTGCTGGGCATACACACAGAGGAAACCAGAATTGAAAGAGACATGTGTACCCCAGTGTTCATCGCAGCACTGTTTATAATAGCCAGGACATGGAAGCAACCTAGATGCCCATCAGCAGATGAATGGATAAGAAAGCTGTGGTACATATACACAATGGAATATTACTCAGCCATTAAAAAGAATACATTTGAATCAGTTCTAATCAGGTGGATGAAACTGGAGCCTATTATACAGAGTGAAGTAACCCAGAAAGAAAAACACCAAGAAAGAATAACACTACGGTATACTAACGCTGCTGCTGCTGCTAAGTCGCTTCAGTCGTGTCTGACTCTGTGCGACCCCATAGACGGCAGCCCACCAGGCTCCCCTGTCCCTGGGATTCTCCAGGCAAGAACACTGGAGTGGGTTGCCATTTCCTTCTCCAATGCATGAAAGTGAAAAGTGAAAGTGAAGTCGCTCAGTCATGTCCGACTCTTAGCGACCCCATGGACTACAGCCTGCAAGTCTCCTCCATCCATGGGATTTTCCAGGCAAGAGTACTGGAGTGGGGTGCCATTGCCTTCTCTGATGCTAATGCATATATATGGAATTTAGAAAGATGGTAATTATAACCCTGTATGCGAGACAGCAAAAGAGACACAGATGTATAGAACGGTCTTTTGGACTCTGTGGGAGAGGGCGAGGGTGGGATGGTTTGGGAGAATGGCATTGAAACATGTAAATTATCACATGTGAAATGAATCGTCAGTCCAGGTTCGATGCATGATACAGGGTGCTTGGGCTGGTGCACTGGGATGACACAGAGGAATGGGATGGGGAGGGAGGTAGGAGGGGGGTTCAGGATGGGGAACACATGTACACCCATGGCAGATTCAAGTCAATGTATGGCAAAACCAATATAATATCGTAAAGTAAAATAAATAAATAAGTAAACTGAGATTAAAAAAAAAAAAGAATGGAAATATTTCAGATTTCTTTAATTCTCTGTAGTTTCAGTAACTAACGCTGAATAGCTTTTTGATGATCTCGGAGCCATTTCTTTTGTTTTTTAAACTGTATTTATTTATTTGGCTGTGCTGGGTCTTCATTGCTACCAGCAGGCTTTCTCTAGTTGCGGCGAGCCGGGGGTTACTCTCCAGTTGGGTGCACGGGCTTCTCATTTTGGTGGCTTCTCTTGTTGCAGAGCATGGGCCCTAGAGTGCAGGCTTCAGTAGTTGCGGCACACGGACCTAGTTGCTCCGAGGCATGTGGAATCTTCCTGGACAGGGATGAAACCTGTGTCCCCTGCATTGGCAGGTGGATTCTTAACCCCTGGACCACCAGGGAAGTCCCTCTGAGCCATTTCTGATGTGCAAAGCATTTTCACACGCACCTTCTACTGAGGTAAGCAGACCAATATTATTATTCGCAAATTAGAGTTGGACATGGACGGAGGAGCCTGGTAGGCTGCAGTCCATGGGGTTGCTAAGAGTCAGACATGACTGAGCGACTTCACTTTCACTTTTCACTTTCATGCATTGGAGAAGGAAATGGCAACCCACTCCAGTGTTCTTGCCTGGAGAATCCCAGGGATGGGGGAGCCTGGTGGGCTGCCGTCTATAGGGTCACACAGAGTTGGACACGACTGAAGCGACTTAGCAGCAGCAGCAGCAGCAAAGAGATTATGTTATTTGTCCAAAGACATGTCATTCTCCCCAAAAGCAGCCTCCTGGTGGACTGTTACTCAGTCATGGTGTTTGGCTTTTCTCCCTCTTCAAGGCAATTATCTACTACTTTTACATCATGAATTCTCAACCTTTGGTGTACCGTTACTTAGAGAATCTAATCTACCCTCACATTTGCAAGCATGTTCGTGCACACACACAATTTTGTATTAACTCTCAGGACTCTCAGACTCTCAGACTCTCTTGTGTCCTGAAGACCATGGACACAAGGTTGAGAATCTTTCTTTTAGAATTAATATGTATGAGACTGAAAGGATGTAGTTACCAAATGTAGTAATAAACTGTATTTTCTCGTTTTGAAATTCAGTTACAGAACACATCTCAGGGACCACTAGAGAAATTTGAATATGGAATATATATATATACGAAAGTTCATTAAGGAATTTTCTCAGGTGATATTAGGATAATTTTCTTTGATGTGATGATGGTGTTTATTTATGAGGATGCTTAAGGATTTTTAGGAGATACTTAAGTGTTTTTTTCCTGATATTTATTTATTTGGCTCATGATAATTATTTATTTATTTAATAATCCTTATTATTATTTATTTATTTATTTGGGTCTTAGTTGCAGTGCGCTGGTTTAGTTGCTCTGTGGCATGTGGTATCTTAGTTCCCCGATCAGGGACCAAACTTTGCCCCCTTCATTGCAAGGTGAATTCTAAACCACTGAACCACTGGGAAAGTCCCAGTGCTTAAGTATTGAGAGGTGAAATATCATGAAGTCTGCAACACATTTTCAAATGGTTCAGAAAAATATAAAAAGATACAAGATTTAATAATACGACATTTGCCAATATTACATCATTTTAAATCTATAAGAACAGCAATTACATTTGAGTTAATCTAGTTTACAAAGAACATATAGCAAACTATTAGTAGTTTAACCTTGGTGGTGATATATGCATGTTCACTGAAGAGTTATTTCAACTTTTCTGTACATTGGAAAGTTTTCATAATAAAATATTGGGGTAAAAAGTTTCTGTTTGTGGTATCTCTCAAATCTGCTCCTCTATTAGTTATCTATTCCTATGTAAGAAATTACCCCCAAATTTAGTGACTAAAAACTACAAATATTTCTAGGTAAAGACCCAAAAGAATTGAAAGCAGAGACTCAAAGAGATATTCATAGATCCACGTTCGTAGCAGCATTATTCACAATAGCCAAAAAGCAGACACAACTCAAGTGCCCATCAGTGGATGAATGAAAAAACCAGGTATGCTATACACACAATGGAATACGGAACTTCAGCCTTAAAAAGGAAGGAAATTCTAACATGCTATAGCATGGATGAACCCTGAAGACAGTGTGCTAAGTGAAATAAGTCAGTCATGAAGGGACAAATAGTGTTTGATTCTACGTGTACAAGACAGCTAGAGGAGTCAAATTCATAGAGACACAAAGTACAATAGTGGTTGCCAGGGGCTGGATGGGAGAATGAGGAGTTAGTATTTGATGGATTTGGAGTTTCACTTTGGGATGATGAAAAAGTTCTGGATATGCATGTGCTGTTGATTGCACATTATAAATATACTTAATGGCAATGAACTATAAATCTAAAAGGGTTAAATTGGTAAATTTTATGTTATGTATATTGTACCACACACATCATCAACCCACAAACAAAACATATGTCATCTCGCAATGTGTGTGTGCTAAGTCACTTCAGTCGTGTCCGACTCTTTGGGACATAATGGACTGTAGCCCACCAGACTCCTCTGTCCATGGGATTCTCCAGACAAGAATACTGGAGTGAGTTGCCATGCCTTTCTCCAGAGGATCTTCCCAACCCAGGGATCGAACCTGTAGATCTACCATATTCTTTTTCCATTTTTCTGAAACAAAACAAGCCTTATTATTTGAATATTTCAGTAAATAAATCCACAAAGTGGCAAATCTCAGGACAAATCACATTTCAACAAAAAGTCCAGTGCTCTGAATTGGGATAAAATGGCCAATTAACGGTTGAACCAGAAACCACCAACATTTGAACTTATTTTACTTGTTGCTATATGTATGTAAAATAGGAAAAGGAGTTCGTCAAGGCTGTATATTGTCACCCTGTTTATTTAACTTATATGCAGAGTACATCATGAGAAACGCTGGACTGGAAGAAACACAAGCTGGAATCAAGATTGCTGGGAGAAATAGCAATAACCTCAGATGTGCAGATGACACCACCCTTATAACAGAAAGTGAAGAGGAACTCAAAAGCCTCTTGATGAAGGTAAAAGTGGAGAGTGAAAAAGTTGGCTTAAAGCTCAACATTCAGAAAACGAAGATCATGGCATCCAGTCCCACCACTTCATGGGAAATAGTTGTGGAAACAGTGGAAACAGTGTCAGACTTTATCTTTCTGGGCTCCAAAATCACTACAGATGGTGACTGAGCCATGAAATTAAAAGATGCTTACTCCTTGGAAGGAAAGTTATGACCAACCTAGATAGCATATTCAAAAGCAGAGACATTACTTTGCCAACAAAGGTTCATCTAGTCAAGGCTATGGTTTTTCCTGTGGTCATGTATGGATGTGAGAGTTGGACTGTGAAGAAGGCTGAGTGCTGAAGAATTGATGCTTTTGAACTGTGGTGTTGGAGAAGACTCTTGAGAGTCCCTTGGACTGCAGGGAGATCCAACCAGTCCATTCTGAAGGAGATCAGCCCTGGGATTTCTTTGGAAGGAATGATGCTAAAGCTGAAACTCCAGTACTTTGGCCAACTCATGTGAAGAGTTGACTCATTGGAAAAGACTCTGATGCTGGGAGGGATTGGGGGCAGGAGGAGAAGGGGACGACAGAGGATGAGATGGCTGGATGGCATCACTGACTCGATGGACTCGTGAGTCTGAGTGAACTCCGGGAGTTGATGATGGACAGGGAGGCCTGGCGTGCTGCAATTCATGGGGTCGCAAAGAGTCGGACACGACTGAGCGACTGATCTGATCTGATCTGATATGTATGTAAATAATATAAAGAAAAACTCTAATTCAGAAAAATAATAAAGTGGGAAATGATAAACTAGAAAAAAAAATAATTTAAACCATTTAAAGACCCAGTTTACAACATAGGAAGAAAAGCATCACATTTCTTAATATAAACTGATTAAGAACTAAGTACTCCATCTAGCTTTTCCCCTGCTCTGAGTGATGTCTTCTTGCCCATCTGCTTTGGATGCCCACTGATCCATTAATCAGAACCTTCTGTAGTCCTTTCATGATCTAATAAATAGGCTAAGTGGATAATTTTCTTTTAAAAGAGTACAGAATTTCTGCCCTCTTCATCTCTACTTTCCAAGTATCTTTGGCTTGAGCTTATCTCATTTTTTGCAGCTTAAGAACTCAGGGGAAGTTGCCCATGAAGGCACAGGTAGGAGCTCCCTACCTCTGTGAGGTGACTCCTTGTGCTTTAAGCTGGATGAACCACTGGATAGAAATGTACAGTTCCCCCCATTCAAGGAACAGGAAGAAAACCCAAGAAATCCAGTTTCAGCTTCCCTTCCCATTTTCAGATCACTTCAGCGATTCCACACTGCACTAATTAGGCAAAAACTTATTTAGATCTCTGAGTTCTCTTCCACACCAAAATTTCATATTTTAAATTGTTATATAAACTGTAAGCCTGTCAACTTCATCCTTTCATGCTTTTTTGTATTTTCAATTTTCTTTGGAAAGAGCTTTCCTAATCACAAGATTAAAACAAACAAAAAAAGTCCTCCTGTATTTATTTCTAGTACTTTCATATGGCTTAGTTCCTCAATCCATCTGGAACTTATTTCGGGTCTTTTCTCGAATTTATGGGTGAATTAATCCCTCCAGCAGCATTTCCTCATTTATTTGAAATGTTTCCTTTACAAGTAAAATATTCTTTTATTCTCATGGCTATTTCTGGATTGTATTCTGTCCCAATGTTTTATTCTACTGATTCTATGTCTGCAAATGTTGTTTTTATTACTACAGCTTCAAGGTATATTTTGATATCTAAAAGGACAGCCTCTCATTTTTTTTTTCTTTCCCCAACTTTCCTTGGCTCTTTTCTTCGTAGTTCATAGGTTTTACAACCTGAGGTAAGTCTGAGTCAGTTTTCTCATCTGAAAAGATTAATAGACTATGGGCTCTAGAGTCATTTTGTCTGAATATCAGCAAAGATCCACTCAGGCAAATGGAAAGTCCTCTATTTGAGCAGAGGGGATTTAATATAGGGAACTGGTGACAAGATCTGGAAAGACTAAATATCTTAATGCAAAAATAGGAGGCTAGGGACTTCCCTGGTAGTCCAGTGGTTAAGAATCTACCTGCCAATACTTTTGAACTATGGTGCTGGAGAAGACTCTTGAGAGTCCCCGGGACAATATGGAGATCAAACCAGTCAATTCTAAAGAAAATCAACCCTGAATATTCATTGGATGGACTGATGCTGAAGTTCCAATACTTTGACTACCTGATGCAGAGTCAACTCACTGGGAAAGACCCTGATGCTGGGAGAGATTGAAGGCAGGAGGAGGGGCCGACAGAGGATGAGATGGTTGGAGTGGCTTCACTGACTCAATGAACATGAGTTTGAGCAAACTCTGGGAGATGGTGAAGAACAGGGGAGCCTGGCGTGCTGCAGTCCATGGGGTTGCAAAGAGATAGACACAACTTAGAGACTGAACAACAAGGGACTTCCCAGGTGGTCCAGTGGTTAAGATTCCCTGCTCCCAGTGCAGTCCCCTGAGTGTATTTAGTACTTAATCACTTATTGACATTGCCCCATCTCATTCTCTCAACAAGCACTCTGATGCAGACAGGGCAAGCTTCATTATCCCTGCTGAACAGCAATGGAATCCAAGACTTCAAGAAGATAAGTGGTAGACTCAAAGGCCCCCGGGGGCTTGGGACAAAGCCACCTCACTCACATTCAGGATTCTTCCTACTAATATCCCAGGTGGCCTCCCACAAGCATGTGTGAGATAATGAGCATATACACACGTGTGTGCATCACATACACACACACACACATATACAATAGGTTCAAATTTCTGAACAGAAGGTTCATGCCTTATCAATCTTAGTATTCCTGCCCCATATAAAGCACCTATAAGGTAGAAAAGAAGTAACTGTTGGCCTTAATTCCTGGATAGGACCCTCCTGGGGGATGGAGGAGAGAACATATGTGAGGATTACAGCTAGAGCCAGGGGTCAAGATCAGCTTGACCAAATTCTACAAGGTTCTGGCCCTTGATTCCAGCTTTACCCAGCCCTTTCTCAGGTCATCAAAGAGCAGAGGGCATGGTCACCAGGAGGGACTGAGATGACTAGGGAAACAAATCTGCGCACTGGCTCTGTGCGCCCCTGCACCCAGGGCATGTAACAGCTTCTTGTGGGCAGTGGGCTCCCTGACAGGCTGGAGCTTGCTCTAAACCTACAGTAGTAATCACCCCAGGGCTGCTCATCCAGGGCCTGGCATCCACACTGGTCCCTGACAAACCAGTTGGAGCGGGAGCCTCATTCATGTGTGTATGATCACTGACAGGAAGCATGGGACGCTAGAGATTAGAAGACTAAGCTAATAAAATGGTTGCCATTGGACATAAGTGTTTGCCAGACACTTTCTACATGAATATATCTGGTTCTATTCTTCACTCAGCCAAGGCAAGGCATGGGCACTGCTGGGGTCTGCCTCAGCCTGTTGCTCTGGCTTCAGCTATGAACTTGTTCTCCTCCGACATGTCGAGGATGCTGCATCCTCGATTGGTTTGGCTTGGCTCTGCATCTGTGCTTTTTCTCCTTATCCTGAAATGGGGAGCCACTCTCTCCTGTCTGCCTAAAGACATCTGGAGCAGGGGCATAGGGACGGGCTTGGCGCAGGTGGCCCAGGCAGCTGCCCACGCCACTGCTCCTTGCTTTCAAGAGCTCTGCTGCCTGCCCCGTTCTCCTCTCTGCCCACAGGCGTCCCAGCACCCTTGAGAGTCGACAGGAAAAGACAGGGTTGTGAATTAGACAGTGGGCAGTGAGTGGGAAGAATAAAAGCCAAAGGCCTGGGGGGTTAGTGGTGGGAGGAATTGGGAGATTGGGATTGACATGTATACACTATTGATATTGTGTAAAAAATAGATAACAAATAAGAACATATTGTATAGCAAAGGGAACTCTACTTAATGCACTGTGGTGACCTGAATGGGAGGGAAGTCCAAAAGGGAAGGGGTATATGTATATGTATGGCTGATTCATTGCACTGCAACTATACTCCAATAAAAATTAATTCAATTTTTTTTTAAAGCCGAAGGCCTACATGGGGACTCTGAGACCCTATGCCCTCTGTCCCAGTTACCCCTCAGGACTCATTTTTTTCTTTCTCTCTCTCTTTTAAAAAAAATATTTATTTATTTGGCTGCCCCGAGTCTTAGTTGTAGCACTGGGGATCTTTAGTTGTGGCATGCAGTATTCTTAGAAGCTTCCTAGGTGGTTCAGTGGGTAAAGAATCCACCTGCAATACAGTAGACAAAGATTCAATCCCTGGATCGGGAAGATCCCTGGAGGAGGGCGTGGAAACCCACTCCAGTATTCTTGCCTGGAGAATCCCATGGACAGAGGACCCTGGTGGACTACAGCCCAGAGGGTCACAAAGAGTAGAACATGACTAAGCACATACACAGTATTCTTAATTGTGGCATGTGGGATCTAGTTCCCTGGTCAGGGATTGAACCCAGGCCCCCTGCAGAGTCTTAGCCACTGGACCACCAGGGAAGTCCCAGGCTCACTTCCTCTTCTTCTCCACTCTCATCACTCTTCGCTGTTCCTGGAACATGCCAGGCCCACTCCTACCCCAGGGCCTTTGCACCACTCTTCACCCAGACGGCCCCGTGCTCCCTCCTGCTTCCTGTTCCACACTCTGTTCTGATGTCATCTTCTCGCTGAGGCCTTCCTTGAGCACCTTCCTACAATCGCAAAACCCACTCCCCACACCCTTTCCTCTTCCCTGGCTCCTCTCACCGCCCACCTTACTTATCCGGTTGATTGATTTGGGGGCTCCCCACCTCTGAAGTTTGGTCTGTTTGCTCACTGCTGTGTCTGCAGCACTGAAGCAGCACCTGACACATAGCACAGGCTCAGTGATATTTGTGAAATTCTTGCATGGATGAGGCTGGCCTGTGAGCTGATTCCAGGCAGCCCTGGGTTTGGGTCAGCCCCGCTCCCTTCTGGGCCTGACTCAGTTCCTCTAACGACGAGGGCGCATGTGCCACTGGGTAAGCTGCCTTCCAGTGGTAATAACTGATGAGTCTGGACAATATCCTCTTACCACCCAAGCAAAGCCCAAACAGAAGGCAATGAGGGCAGGGAGGCAGGAAGCAGCTGCCAGTATGACTAACTGGGATCTTAGGTCATCATCCCCCAGTGCCAATCCTTACAGGTCTCAGCATGGCTCAGGATTACTGAGACTCATGTGGCCAGACCCGGTTCAAAAGGGCCACAAGGAGCACTTGGAAAAACAACTCCATTTTAGGGAGCTGACACAGAGGCCTGGAGAAGGAATCGAGATTTGATGAACTTTGTACAAAAATTTTGCAAAACCAGACTTGATTCAGTTCTTTGGGTTTTTTTGGCTTCACTGGGTCTTTGTTGTGGCACTTGGGCTTTCTCCAGTTGTGGCTCCTGGGGGCTTCTTTTAGTTGTGGTTCATGGGCTCTCTAGTTGCAGTGCTCAGGCTTAGTTGCCCCATGGCATGTGGGATGGCATCCCTGACCAGGGAGCGAACCTGAGTCCTCTGCAATGGAAGGGGGATTCTTAACCACTGGACCACCAGGCAAGTCTCTTGATTCAGTTCTCATTCAAGCAATATTTATAAGGGCTCCCCCGGCACCAGGCACTTCTCTGGGGGGGAATAGAGTCGTGAAGCCCATGAGTGAGGTCCAGTCTTGACCTGTACATTGATTTGTGTCCCAGCATGCCATCTCTCGTCAAGGCCTGGTGCCATCTTCCCTGCAACTTCCTGCTCCCAGTATCTTAAGTCTTCCCAGATCTACTGGCTACATCTAGACAGATGCCCTTTATCTCAAAAACAACAGCAGCAACCACTCACACCTCTGACAAACCAATGAGAAAACAGCACTCGTTGTCCCGTAATCCTCTCTGACATCCAAGTCACGTCAATTTTGTATTCTGTCCCCCTTCTGGGAAACTCTAATTCTCTTCCTCATTCTCAGCACCTTCGTGTCTTTGGTCCTACGACTCCCTGACAAAGTCACCTTCTCTACCTGTTGGGTTAATTGCCCCAGTGGCTCCGAAACTAATTGTATGTTTCCTGTATTCAGTGCCTTCGTGCATTCATCCGCATCTGAGCTGTCTCTCCCCTCCCTTCTCTCTGCCTCTTCAGCAGGGCTCATCACATCACCCTCTCACCTTCAAGAGGAGGCAGACTTCCCTCTGTTCCCCAGCCCTTGATAAACTCTCTACCACCCAGAACACCTGCTTTCCATGAGGGCATCATCATCTATACACACACACACCTTTCCATGTAATTACTAGCTGTTTCCTATATGTATGTCTTATTTTTCCCTGAGACTGTTAACTCCTTGAGGGCAAGGACAAATTCCTTTTTTTTTTGGCCTCAAGTTATGTGGGAATCTTAGTTCCCCAACCAGGGGTTAAACCTATGCCCCCTGCATTGGAAGCACAGTCTTAACCACTGGACTATCAGGGAAGTCCTGAGGGCAAGAACAAGTTCTATTTTCAGTGTCCTATACAGCTCAGTACCCACTCACTGTGCTATCAATCTGACCTGGATTTACCAAATGATAATATTTAAGAAGAATGTTGTTGTTGTTGTTTTTTAGTCGCTAAGTTGTGTCAGACACATTTGTTACCCTGTGGACTGTAGCCTGCCAGGCTCTTCTGTCCATGGGATTTCCCAGGCAAGAATACTGGAGCAGGTTGCCATTTCCTACTCCAGAGGATCTTTCCAACTCAGGGATCAAAATTGCACTGGCAGGTGGATTCTTTACTACTGAGACACCAGGGAAGCCCTTAAGAAGAATACATTTGTTGAAATGTGTATTCGTTTTTAGATGTTAAGAGGAAAATATAGAATACAAGATTATGTTATGGTCTGATGACCACGGTATAAACTATGTACTCATAAAGGTAAACCTGGAAGGAGATCAGTAAAAAATAAAAAGTATTTTGTCAGGGTTGTTGGATTATAAGTGATTTGTTTAACAATCTGTAAATTTTGTGAGTGTGTTGCTTGTGCATTTGAAAAGAGGTTTTTTTTTTAAGTACGTGGAGGGCTTTAAATGTCATTGAAACATTCCACTCTTGGGTACAAATTCTTTAAGGCTTTCTTAGGAAAGAAGAGGGGACGGGAGCAGGGTAAGCATGGTTGGCAGTTCTTCAGAGATTTCACTCAAGTCATATTTATACACAAATAGCTAAGTGAAGTGGCGGGGGGTGGGGGGAACCAAAGTCCAAGTTTTGCCTGCAAATGTTTATTCCCTGAGGATGGGACAGAAAAATAAACAGTTTAAAATAACCCACGAAATCACGTGAGCTGTAGAGATTTTTTTTTCCTCTCCCCAAGAAGAAGAAATGTATTCTTGAGTTTCCTGGTGTTTTGTGCTCTGAAGCCCCAGCAGCAGGGGGCGTGACTGGGGGAGGGAGAGGCAGGGTATACCCTCCTTGGTGGATGGCTCTGGGCACAGGTTTCCTCTGATTCCTTAACTTTTTTTGACTTGTATTTTACTCATATCAGACTGTGGGCTCTCAAATATGAAGACCGTCTTTTCTGGTATTTTTTTTTTGGGGGGGAGGGGGGGTGCGGCCCCATTCCACCTGCTAGATCTTAGTTCTCAGACCAGGGATTGAACCTGTGTCCCCTGGAGTGGAAGCACAGAGTCCTAACCACTGGACCACCAGGGAAGTCCCTAGGACCATGCTCTTTTTGTCAGAGGGGTGGCCCCACAGCACACCTAATATAAGGGGAGCCCAAGAGATCATTTGTCCAATGCCCTCATCAGACCCAGGAAGACCAGATTCAGAATGCGGCACGTGCAGAGGCCATACAGCCTGGGACTCCTGGGGGAACTGGTTTTAGAGAGCTCTGGAGTACACAAGCCCAGCCCCCACAGTGTTGCTCAGGTGTTTGGAACATTCCTCTGACAAGTGTGGGTTGAGTCTAAATATACCCCAGCCCAGAAACATGGCAGAAGGGTGACAATGAACAAACTGTGCTCTTAACACTGAGGAGCTTAGGATTCAGAGAGAGAGAGAGATGGGGCAAGTTCACAGATAACCGGAATACCGAGCAGAAAGGAAGAAGCATTGCAAGAGGCACATGCGAAAGAGGAAGGAGCCTCTGACAAAGTGGGCTGAGAACGTCTCCGTTGGCCTGAAGCTGGCATTAAGGGGTTCAGGATGATGCAAATGAAGTCAGAGGCACCGAGACAGTTGCATTCATTTAACAAATCCTTGCTAATCACCAACTACTGGTGCCAAGTAAGGTTTTAGATATTTGGGAAGTAAATCTCTCCCCTTGTGAAATTTACATTCAAGTAAGAGTAGAGACACTACACAAGATATATAAGTATTATAAAAGTTGGTCCCAACCAACTGGTGTGTGTGTGTGTGTGTGTGTGTGTGTGTGTGTGTTCAGTCCTGTTCAACTCTTTACAGCCCCATGGACTGTGGCCCCACCAGACTCCTCTGTCCATGAGATTTTTCAGGCAAGAATACTGGAGTGGGTTGCCATTTCCTTCTCCAGGGGACCTTCCCGATCCAGGGATCGAACCCAAATCTCTTGCATCTACTGAAGTGACAGGTGGGTTCCTTACCACTAGAGCCACCTGGGAAGACCAGTAGGCTGGTGAGAATGTAAAACTGCAGCTGCTATGGAAAGCAGTATGGTAGCTCCTCAAAAAATTAAGCATAGAATTATCATTTGATCCAGCAATTACACTTCTGGGAATATACTCACCCCATGCAGAAACTGGGATAAGAGTGGTCCAAAGAGAAGGATCAGCAAGTGCAAAACCCCAGAGGCAGAAACTGTCAGGAGACCACTGTGCCAGAGCCACCGCCACGAGAATCCATTGTTTAACTTCTGCGTCTCTTTGGTCAATTCCAATGCTACTAGTATTGTGGGAGTCACTCAGTCATGTCCGACTCTTTGTGATCCCATGGGCTGTAGTTCGCCAGGCTCCTCTGTCCACGGAATTCTTCAGGCAAGAATACTGGAATGGGTTGCCATGCCCTCCTCCAAGGGATCTTCCCGACCCAGGGATTGAACCCAGTCTCCTGCATTGCAGGTAGATTCTTTACCATCTTAGCCACCAGGGAAGCCCTGGTACTAGGTACTAGTAGCAATGGTACTAGGGAGACTGCTAATAGTAGAATTGGGAAAAACTTTTCTCAGCTCTGAGGGGCAATACACAGAGCAGAGGGTCTTATTTGGGTGAGGGGTAGGAGGAGTGACCTGGCTTTACTGAACTCAGCAAAGTCACTGTAGACTGTAGCGGTTATACTTATGTGGGGAACGTGATCACTCAGCCCATAGGGCTGCATGTGACCATTAATTCATTTCTCTGGAAACAATTCTGTTAGGACAGGAACTGAGAATTCTTTCTCCATGACTTGTGGCTGAGTTTGTGTTCTGTGAGAACACTGGGTTTTGCATTTCTCATTACATTGCTCTCATAGCTCCTGGGTTTGGAAGCGGTCACTGCCATTAAATTCTTTTATGGCTTTCACCCCCATCAAACCAAGGATAAAGGTGAATAAAGAACTCATCCAGAGTAGACTGCTCCAACACCCCAAGATAATTCCTTTTCATAAAACCTAGAGTTTCATGCCAGGGACATTACATAAAAATAAAGCCAGAGTAACCAAGTGCCAATTACATTGTTATGGACAATGAGTCCATAACATGCTATGAGATGAAATCTTTCTTTTAAGATATTTTAATTGCCAGATGCAAAAGACAGTAGACTCTTTGCTTGTTGAAACTTTTCCAGCCTTGTGGCTAATGCCCATTGTAGCTACATCAAAGGCTCTGGGGCCTCTCTGCCCAGATGTGATGGCCAAGAACCAGTGATGACTTCAGCATGAGCTTTCTCCACCTGCCAGCTCCGCCACCTTGGCCGGGCCTGCATATCAGCTGCCTGACTCCATCTGACTAGGAGGTCCCATTGGATTGTGTGTCCTTGTGTAGAGGCCAATACTCACAGTGAAGTTTTTTAGGAAACAAGCTCCAAGTCTAAGGCTGAGGGATGTTGTGGGCCTAAGGGTGGTCTCTGGAGGGATCGTCTCTGAAATTCCCTAAGACCCGGTGTGTCTAAGTCACAGTATTATGGAAAGCGCATAGGAAGGAATAGAAGACAAGAAGTCTGAGGCTTAACCATGGTTTTCGTCTCGGTGCTGGTTATCTCCGGCTTGCTTAACTTACCCCAGAGCCACACCCTGCTCAACTCTGCTCTGCTCTGTGCCCCTGGAGACTGATCTGTACAGACATCCACAGGCTCCCTGTGCTCTGGCCTAAGGAAAGCCAATGGGGATCTCTAGGAGGAGAGGGAGGTTGGGTGTGAGTTCCCCGACTCCTTCCTGGGTCTCCATGGGCTGTAGTCCCTTCTCCTGCAGGTGTCTCTCTACAAATTCTGGTAACTGCATCCTCTTCTCTCTTTTGCAGGCCCAGGTTGCTGCCCCAAAACTCCACACTGTCTCTTGCAGTTTCCCCACTTCTGTAAAGAGTTCCTTTGTTGAATTCTGCTGAAATGATCCGGTTAGAGTGTGTCCTCTGTCCTCCTGCCAAAACCCTGACTGATGAAGCCATGGATGAGCTGGGTGGCCCTGATCATATCAGCTGAGGCCTTGGTTTTCTCATCTTTATCATGGAAATGAACAAGCCAGTTCTTACACACTCATTCCAGAGTTTTCATTAAGTTTATAGTAGATGTAAAGCACTTAACAAACATGTCTTAAAAATAAATATGTTAAGTTTCATGGTTCCAGGAATGCCTAAAAACATACTATCTTAAAAAAAATTTTTTTTTTATTTATGTATTTTTGGCTGTATTGGGTCTTTGCTGCTCAGGCTTTTCTCTAGTTGTCAGACATGTCCTGACTTTTTTTTTTTTTTTGGTAAGCTTTACAAAATTTCATTTTATATTGGAGTATAATTGATTTATAATGCTGTGTTAGTTTCAGGTGTATAACAAAGTGATTTAGATATATATATATATATATATATATATATATATATATATATATATATACATACATGTATGTATTCTTCTTCAGATTCTTTTCCCATATAGGTTATTACAGAATATTGAGTAAAGTTCCCTGTGCTATACAATAGGTGCTTGTTGACTATTTTTAAAGACTTTTTGATGTGGATCATTTCTTTAAAAGTCTTTCATTGAATTTGTTACAATATTGCTTCTGTTTTATGTTTTGGCTTCTTGGTCCCAAGGCTCGTGGGATCCTAGACCCAGGAGCAGGAATCGAACCTGTGCCCACCCCACACCACCATTCCCTCCCACATTGGAAGGTGAAATCTCAACCCCTAGACCTCCAGGGAAGTCCTTCTATTTTATACACAGTAGTGTATGTATGTGAATCCCAAACTCCTAATTTATTCCTCCCCCCTCACCTTTCCCCTCTGGTAACCATCGGTTTGTTTTCAAAGACTGTGAGGCCATGTTTGCTCTGTAAAACATGTCCTGACTTTAAGTGCCACTTCTGATACACCCTATACGTGTGACCTTAAACAGAGCATTTAATCCCTCTGTTTTCATCAGGTCTTTTAAGTGGGGGTTGTCTGCCTTACTTACGTATGAGATGACAGTGAAAGTTCCTTGTAAATGAAATTGAGCTCTTGGCAATTGATCCCCCAAGGCTTCTTTAAATACGTCATCTCTAATTATTCATCATCTGATTAAGAGGGGGCAGTGAGAGTTACCCTGATTTGAGACTCGGAGGAACGGTGTAGGTCTTGTGCTCAGTCGCTTCAGTTGTATCTGACTCTGCCACCCCATGGACTGTAGCCCACAGGGATCCTCTGTCCATAGCATTCTCCAGGCAAGAATACTGGAGTGGGCTGCTATGCCCCTCCTCCAGGGGGTCTTCCTGACCCAGGGATGGAACCAGCATCTCCTGCATCTCCTGCATTGCAGGTGGATTCTTTACCACTGAGGTCTTGGGAGAAGGAAGTTAGGGAGCAAGACAGATGAGGGCCAGCTGTTGTGACTACCTAGCATGAAAGAGCCACCCTGGGCTGGCAGCAATCCAGACACAGAAGTTGGATTCACAGGCGGAAAAGACCAGTCCTTGCCCTGGAGGACTTTACCCTTTAACCAGGGAGCTAAATGTAACCCACAGAAAATCGTTTAGGGGGGTTAAAATCGCCACATTGGGTGCCTCACAGGAAGCTCCAAGCTCACCATGCACGAGAACACCTCCATCAGGCAGCAAGGAAGAGCTGGGCCTCCAGGGGAGCTGGGTGCAGCCGCTAAGCAGGGGCACCCAGCAGGGAGAAGGGTGGCTGTGGGGAGGGGGAGACAGCTTTAGAAGGTAGGAAGGGGCCAGATTGCTGGGGCCTCTGGGCGGGGCTTGATAATGTTTACATTCAGGCAATAGGAAACAGAAAACCACCACACAGTTTTCAGCAGGGTTCCAAGGTGAAAGTGGATTGTTTAGAAAGATGCATTTTGCACAGATGGGCAGGATGAAGTGATGAAAAGGCTACAGGAAAGAAAAAGAGAGAGGTTTTTTTTTTTTTCACTCTTTTAAAGAAACTTCAATATTTGCAATGGGGCTTCCCTGGTGGCTCAGATGGTAAAGAATCTGTCTGCAATGCAAGAGATTCTTTTTCTGGGGTTTGATCCCTGGGTGGGGAAGATCCTCTGGAGAAGGAAAAGGCAACGCACTTCAGTATTCTTGTCTGGAGTATTCCATGGACAGAGGAGCCTGGTGGGCTACAGTCCATGGGGTCACAAAGAATCGGACACGACTGGGCGTCTAACACTTTAACTTTTCAATATTTGCAATATAACCCATGAATTAGTATAGATGGTTTTACCTTCAGCCAAAGACAGACCCCTCCCAGAATATTTGCTTTCCCTTTAAATGAGGTTTATTTACCCTTCCAAATGAGAAGCTTATACTACTGTGAGGTGACTGTCACAGCCCTGCAGGTCCCAAATCAGATAGGGTTCTTTGCTTGAGGCCTTGTGGATTTCAACCACATTTTCCCCACTTGTCACACTCCAGTGACCAAATGTGTGTGTGCGTGTGTGTGTATTAAAACAACAGGCAGAGACTTTCCTGGTGGTCCAGTGGTTCAGACTCCAGGCTTCCACTACAGGAGGCCTAGGTTCAATACCTGGTCAGGGAAGTTCCACATGCCACTTGGTGAAGCCAGAAAACAAACCCCACATTGTGCCTACACAAAATTGCATGCTCAGTCACTCAGTTGTGTCCAACTCTTTGCAACCCCATGCTCCTCTGTCTATGGGATTTCCCAGGCAAGAATACTGGAGTGAGGTGCCATTCCCTTCTCCAGGGGATCTTTCCAACCCAGGGATCGAACCCTGGTCTCCTGCATTGCAGGCAGATTTTTTACCGTCTGAGCCACCAGGGAAGCCCACAATTAATCTATTGGTTATTTCAGAGATGATCACTCAGGTTCAATTTAGCACTTTTGGGGGGTTTTGTGATCAGCTTTCCCTTATTATCAACTCACTTTGCAGACCAAGCTCAGCAGTAAAACATTTTTCACTATTCCCCACCCCATGCCCTCACTCCACGCCCCAAGCCCCCACTCCATCCCCCACCCCGAGGCTTGGCTTAGCATAGATTCTGAAGCTCCTGGACTGCTTCTCTCAGTAGCCAACAACCTTTTGTCTCAGGTCCAAGTTGTTTATTTATCTTTCCTAGGCTATTTGAGTCACTGAGAGAAATGTATCAGTTTGTTTTTGAGGTGGGGCCCCCAAAGGACGGGTGGGACCTGAGAGACCCAAGCCGAGGAATGGGTTCTGGGTGGGGAGAAGCCCCAGGAGAGGATGCAGAGGTCAACATGGGCTGGCTGTGTCCAACAAACCTGGCATGTGGGATACACTGCAGAAGAGGAGGGGCAGAGGTAACAACAACTCTGAGTCTTCAGGGTCCTGTCGTGGAGAAGGGGTTTGGAACCCCCGGTCTATGGCTGGTTTCAGGGGCCCTGAACGCTGACGGTGTGCTGCATTTGGGGTGCGTTTGTGCAGGCTTCAGCAGAGAGGCTCATGAGTTTGGGGAGAGCCTTTGGCCAAAACTTCGGGATTTTACTCCATCGAAGCCAAGGAGTTTGGGAGCTGAAAGCGACAAATCAAGGGGAAAACAGTTAGCTGTGTATGGGTTTTGCCACTGTTGTTTGGCTTTCATTTTTTAAAGCTTAATTTGGCCGGCAGTGGTGTGTTAGAATGAGGAGGAACTCAAGCAGGGAGATGACTTTAGTCTCTTACGGTTCAGGCATGAGGTAAAAAAGGCCCAAACACTACGATGGGAGGCACAGGAGAAACGTTGTCCAAGACACTTGGTCTTGGATCACAGGAGTTTGTGACCACATGTGATGGGAGAAAAAGAATGTATTAGTGAATCAAAGTGACCAATCAGCCCAAGCTAGGTATAACTAGGTTTACATACAATACTGGTTTACTTATATAGCCTTTTAACAACAGATTTTGCCTACAAATTGCCCCAAAGATCATTTTCTTGAAGGATCAATGTGCCTTTTCCAAAGGAGACATGAGTGACCAATGAACTCTGAACTTCTTCCTAGACAGAGAAACTGGGCACCGTACTGAGCTGACAGCGGCCAAACATGAAAGGATTTCCAGGAGGAAGTCACAACAGGCCCTAGGGATTCATCAGGTCTCGCTGTTGCATCTTTTTTTATTTTATAAAAATTATTTATTTTTTGGCTGGGCTGGGTCTTTGTTGCCGCCCATGGGCTTTTCTCTAGTTGCAGTGCTCTGGCTTCTCATTGCAGTGGCTTCTCTTGTTGCAGAGCACAGGCTCAAGTGTATGTGGGCTTTAGTAGTTGTGGCTCTTAGGCTCTAGAGCACTGCCTCAATATTTGTGGCATGTGGGCTTTAGTTGCTCCACAACATATGCAATCTTCCCAGTCCAGGGATTGAACCTATGTCCCCTGTATTGGCAGGTGGATTCTTAACCACTGCACCACCAGGGAAGTTCTCTTTTTAAAAACTTATTATTATAAGGACCAAAAAATAATCAAAGGGCAACAAAAATAATCAAAAAGAGAAATCAAGGATTTCTCTTTTTGGCTTTGGTAGCTACATGCCTGATTAATCCTGTTGACCAACATGGCAAATGCCCCAAATAAAAGTCCATATTTGTGGAAAGCCTACTACACTCAAGACATTTAGGGATTTTAAAACTAGTAAATTTAAAGGTAACCTGTAACAAGGAAATTAATGGTTTTTTTTTTTTTTTTTTTTTGCACCATTTCTACTTAATCAAAGAAGTATTAAAACTTCTGTTATCTTGAGAAGAAATGGGTTAGGCAGAATGTTGAATCCAAACATTTGTTTGGTTTTCATTGGCCTTTTTGGCTTTGGGTCAACAGAGTTTGCTCCTCTCTGTGTGGCTCTCTGAGTGATGCTTGTGAGCCAGAGACTCCAACCTAGCCACCAGGGGAGATTTCCCAGGTTGCCGGGGCTAGCCTGTCACCTCCTATGCCCAGAAGTAGGGGTCACTGCAGTACAAGCTGACAGGCTTCTTTCTGGCCCTGTTGCAAAGCTCTTTTCCAACAGGTCTGCTAGAACTTGAGGATGAACAGAACAGGGACTGAGGCTTGGGCCCATATGGGAAGCTGGAATCCCTCTGGAAAATCAATTTAGCATTATCTAGACATGTTGAAAATGTGTAAACCTTAAATCCAGAAATAACCCTAGAGAAACTCTTGGGTTTCTCATGGGCCCCAGCAGTCACATACAAGAACGTTCATAGCAACACTGCTGGCGATAGCAAAAAAAAAGTTGCACATAATCCAAAGATCCACTGAGAGTCAAACAGAGGGAAAAAAACAAACATGGCAGAGTATTCATGTAGCAGAATATTATACAACTACAGACCACAGCAGAAAGGAACATCACAAATATCACTCTGAGTGTTGAGAAAAGCAAATCAAAGAATACACACCGTGGGACTTCCTTGGTGGCTCAGTGATAAAGAATTCACCTGTCAGTGCAGGAGACACAGGTTCGATCCCTGGTCTGGGAAGATCCCACTTGCCACGGAGCAACTATGTCTGTGCACCATAGCTGCTAAGCCTGTGCTCTAGAGCCCAGGAGCCGCAACTACTGAAGCCTACATGCCCTAGAGCCCATGCTCAGTAACGAGAGAAGTCACTGCGATGAGAAACCTGAGCACCACATCTAGAGAGTAGCTCCTGCTCACCACAACTAGAGAAAAACCCGTGCAGCAAAGACCCAGCACAGCCAAAAATAAAGTTATTTTAAAAAATTAAAAAAAGAATACATACCATATGATTTGTTTTATATAAAGTTTAGAAGCATGCAAGACCAGTATACTGGTTAGGGATGGATATTTTAGGGTAAAATTATGAAGACATGCAAGAGAATAAGTAACAAAAATTTAGCAGGGGGCTGGGGATTGGAAGAAGTATACCAGAGGGGCTTCAGTGGTACAGGTTGTTAAGTTCTATCTTAAGCTAGGTTGTAGGTAGTTGGGTCTTATGGTAGTTGGGTCTTTTTTCATATGATCTGTTCTTTTATATGCATTTAATATTTACTTAGATTTTGGAAAACAAGATAGGGGCAGAAGTCTCCTGCGAAAGACGTGACTACAAAGCCTTACCCTCATACTTCCGGAACTCACAACTCATCAACTCTTTAACAGTCAGACAAACAAAATGAAAAGGCAAGGACATACACAGAGCAAATGAAGATGGAGAAAAATGACCCAGGAGCCCCACGTTGCTCTGTCTTCTGGATCCCATTTGCCTTTTGGCATTTGTTCTTTTTTGTTTTTCATTCAGTATTGTGGTCAAAAACATTTCTTGGGGGGTAGTGGGAGGCATGGACTACTGAGTGTAAGATAGGCTGCGGATGTATTGTATAACGTGGGGAACACAACCGAGACTTCGTAATAAACTGTAAATGGAAAGTAACCTTTTAAAACTGTATTAATTTTTTTTTTCCCTTTTTTTGGTTGCACTCGGTCTTCATTGCTTCGTGAGAGCTTTCTTTAGTTGCCACAAGTGGGGGCTACTCTTCCTTGTTGTGTGTGGGGTTCTAGCGGTAGCTTTTCTTGTTTCAGAGAACAAGCTCTAGGAGTCCAGGCCACAGTAGTTGCAGCACACAGGCTAAGTAGTTGCGGCTCATGGGCTCTAGAGCACAGGCTCAGAAGTCGTGGGTCACAGCCTTAGTTGTTTCACCGCACGTGAGATCTTCCTGGATCACAGATCGAACCTGTGTTCCCTGCACTGGCAGGTGGATTCTTATCCAATGCACCACCCCGGAGGTTCACATTTTTTTAATTTTTTAAAGAAGATAATAATGCAGATAGTGAAGCCTATGGTAAGAAGATTTTTTGCATGAGAGTATAAACCAGCTAGTTTGATAAGAGGTAGACTGTACAATGAATTGTGAAAAGCAACCTCACGTATGGATAAAATTGTTATTGTCGAAATACAAGGAAATAAAAATGATTGAGAGTTGAAATTGTGAAAGTCTTTTTTTTTTTTTTTTTAAAGGAGCTAAAGAATAACTCAAAAACAAAACAAAACCACACTACATTTCTTAAGTATGTCATAAGCTGGATAGGTTTAGGTTATAAGGACTGGCCAGTGAAAGACATGCTTCCTGCCCTCCGGAGAAGACAGTTACCTAATTAAGCAACAGCGATAACCGAGGCCAGGTGGTACACCGACGCAGGAGGTGAGGGGCGGGGGTGGAGAGGGGAACACGGCAGCAGCAGGCAACTGAGCCTGGGGAGATGTGCTTTGGGGGTTAATAAAAGCAGATGCTACTGTGTGCTGGGCTATGTTCTACGCATTTTACATATTTTTTTCTTTTGAACTTTTTGTTTTGTATTGGGATATAGCTGATTAACAATGTTGTGATAGTTTCAGGTGAACAGCGAAGGGACTCAGCCATACATATACATGTCTCCATTCTCCCCTAAACTCCCCTACCGTCCAGGCTGCCACATAACACTGAGTAAAGTTCCATGTGCTACACAATAGGTCCATTGTTGGTTATCCATTTTATATACAGCAGTGTGTATATGACCATCCCAAACTCCCTAATTATCCCTTGCTCCCCAGCAACCGTAAGTTCATTTTATGTCTGAGAGTCTCTTTCTCTTTTGAGAGTAAGTTCATTTGTATAATTTCTTTTTAGATTCCACATATAAGGGATATCATATGATATTTCTCCTTCTGTGTCTGACTTCACTCAGCATGATGCTCTTTAGGTCCATCCATGTTGCTGCAAATGGCATTATCTCATTCTTTTTAATGACTGAATAATATTCCATTGTATATATTTACCACACCTTCTTTAACCATCCCTCTGTCAATGGACATTTAGGTTCCTTCCATGTCTTGGCTATTGTAAACAGATAGGCACTTAGATATTCTATCCCCATATATGAATTCCTGAGTCCTCTCAACAGTCCTAGTCAGGTAGATGCTATTACTATCCCCATTTCATTTACAGATGAGGGAACCGAGGCACAGAGAGGTTAAGTGACCAGCCCAAGGTCACACAGCTAGGAAGTGCTGAGCCAGGATTTTTGTTTAATATGTGATTTATTTACTCTTTAATGCAATGTTATTTTATTTGTTTTTGGCTGTGTTGGGTGGGGGGAATCTAAGTGTGGGATCTTTGTTCCCTGACCAAGGATGTAACCCAAGTCCCCTACATTGCAAGATGGATTCTCAACCACTGGACCACCAGGGAAGTCCCCTCAGCCAGGATTTAAACCCCAACATGCTGGCCCTCTGCTATCCCTTAGAAAGTGACATCCTGGGTAAGGCCTGAGAGAGGAAAAGCAGCCAGGCAGGAAAAAAGCACAGGGGGATGAGTGTTCTGAGCAGAGCCCATGTATGTATCATTCGAAGGTGACACAAGGAGCTAAAATAAGTATTTAGCCACAAAAAATGTGAAAGACCCTTCCAGCTGAGAGCAGTCCTCTTTCATCGCTCTTTTTTTTCAGACCTTGGCCTAGAAGCTGCAGTGCAGGGATGAGATGAGGTCTGGGGGAGGTGATCCAAGCTCCTTCAGTCTCTCTGGGCGAGAAATAGACTTTGGTGCCACAGCTCCAAGGCTTTCCAAAGGCCCATGGCAACAACTGCCAGGGCTCCTGGGAACAGCCTCAGGCATCCGGGATCCTGCTGCCTTGCCAGTCTCTCTGTCCCCTTTTGGCCTCATTTCCCAAATGGCCTCAACATCAATCAAGGACAAGACCTAAGGCCCGACCTAGCAAACAGCTGGCAAACTATTTTTAAAATCCAATTTAAAATTGTATATGTGTAAGCCCCAGTGTACTTCTCTGGGGGATTCTATCTTTCAAATGGAAATTTTTTTTTTTTTAAGTCAAATAAGGTAATCTCTGTTTTGATTCCCATCAAGCCCAAGTGCAGGGCCCTGCAGCCCTAGCGGAAGTGCTAATCCACTTTAAGCACAGGCGAGTCCGAGCCTGGGAGTCAGGGTGACTCCAGGACCCAAGAGAGAAAGGTCAGAACTGCTGATATTTATCGTGTTAACACTGTTAATGTGTGCTCAGCTTTGTCTGGCAGAAGAGAAGAAATAGAAGATGTGAATTATGGCCGTGGATACGGGGGAGAGCGGGGCCTCTGGGGATCTGCCCATAGGTTGTACAGCTTCCTAACTCTTGGACCCCCGCGAGACCCCTTCTGAGAAAAACAAAGAATAGAGCACTGAGTAGAAACAGGAGGGAGAAGACAGCAGGGTGCTGGGACAGAGAGCAGAATAGAGAAATCGAGAGGGAGGGCAGAGAGGGGCGGGGACTTGAGTCCTCAGCCCTTCACAAGGCCTGCTTGTCTAACTCAGGCCACTGTCTTTTTGGTGATTCTGCTGCTGCTGCCAGGCCTCAGGCCTCAGGCGCCAACAGTGAGATAAAGCATCTTGTCCCAGGGCCAATCCCACGGCTTATCCTGGGAGGATGGCAGTATTTTTCTTCTCCTGACAAACACCTTTTGCATTCAGCCTCCCAGATTTATTTGTCTGGGCTTTTCTTCTTTCGGAGACCTAAACTGGATGGCTACGTGTAGAAAAAGGGTTTCTGTATTTTTTTTTTTCCAGATATTTTTTAAATTTCACTGCTTCTACCTCACTCTTTTGGACTCAAACAAACGTGAGGGTAACTCAGAATGACCTTTGGCTGCCTGAAGGGTCAGGCCTGAGGTGGCCACAGCCCTGGCCAGAGTCATCATCCATGCAGGTGAGAGTTCTGAGTCACTGGAAGGAGAGACATCCCGGGGGTGGAAAGGACAGGGCCCTGGCCAGGCCAGGTGGGCTTGGAGTGGAAGGAAGCTCCTGGCAGAAACACCTAATAACTTGTTTGCTGTGAGGGGACCCACAGAGGGGATGCAGGAGCTTGGTCTCAAGAAAGAAGACGGTTCTAGGAAGAAGGAAGGGGGTAAGGCAGGGAGACAAGTCAGAGGATGGCTTTTCACTAAACTGTGAGCCTATAAATATAACTTCCCAGGCCTCACGATCACTGATGTCTGAAGCCATGAACTCACCATGGTTTCATCAAGCAGCTCGTGCTCAAGTCTCATCCTATAAAAAGCCATTTTGGTGACCTTCCCGGGTGGTCCAGTGGCTAAGACTCCACGCTCCCAATGCTGAGGGCCCAGGTTTGATCCCTGGTCGGGAGAATTAGATCCCACGTGCTAGAAGTAAGCGTTTGCATGCTGCAATGAAAAGATCCTGCATGCCGTAAAGAGAATTGAAGATCCTGTGTGTAGCAACTAACACCAATCCTGGTGCGCCCAAATAAATATATATTAAAAAATAAAAAGCCATTCTTATATTGAACTCATGGATACCAAGCCCTCAGCATATGCCAGGGTCTGGTTTATGGCAAGTGCTTTCTAAATATGAGCCAATATCATGATTATTATTGAGCAGAAAGCTGCCTCTCTCAAATATTTAGCCATTGGTCCAGTTCTGTCTTTAAAAGCAACCAGGTCCATGTCTGATTGCCTTTGTTCTCGTTTCCATAATAAACATCTTCGGTGGCTGCCACTGCGTGGCTTCCAGACAACCACCATGGTTGTCCTCAATGGACAATGAGACCTATCAATGGGCCTGTAAAACATTTTAAATTTGGTACCCAGGCTTGACTCTCATATCTCAGGTATTATCATCTGACCACCCAAGAACACAGTGGAAAAGTACTCCGTGAGCTCTCTAACCTGCTCACACACAAACCATTATACTAAGCATGCATGAAATGCTGGAGATGCAGAGATAAATAAAACACACTGCCTGCTGTTTGCAAGTGCCCCAAATGGGGCATTTGACTGGATCAATAAATTGTGGTCTAGTCACACAATAGAATATTATTGGGCAATGGAAATGAACTGCCTATGACTGCATGCAACAATATGGATGACTCTCATGGATGTGATGATCAAAAAAAGCCAGATACAAAACAGTACATATTATTTAAGGTCTATTTCAAAATTTTCAGAAATGAAACTAATCTATGCTGTTTAAAGACTGGACAGCAGGGGTAACCTGGTGGCTCAGTGGTAAAGAATCTGCCTGCCAATGCAGGAGACTCAGGTTTGATCCCCAACCTGGGAAGACCCAGCACAGCTAAATAAAATTTTTTAAAAATCAAAAGTAAAGACTATACACTGGCTCCCCTGAGGAGGGAGATGGAGCATGTAAAAGAACACAAGGAATGCTTTGGTTGCTATAATGCTTGGTTTCTTCACCTGGGGACTGATTGCATGAGTGTATTCAGTTTGTGGAAATTCTGTGAGCTATACATTTAGAATATGTACATTTTTCTGTTTGGATGTTATATATTAATACAATGTTAAGGAGAAAAAAATCAGGCTTCTCAGGTCACATTAGTGGTAAATAATCCACCTGCCACTGTAGGAGACCCAAGAGACTTGGGTTATATCCCTGGGTTGGGAAGATTTCCTGGAGGAGGAAATGGCAACCCAGTCTACTAATCTTGCCTGGAGAATCCCATGAACAGAGGAGCCTGGCGGGCTACAGTCCATAGTGTAGCAAACAGTCAGAAATGACTAAGCAACTGAGCACAGCACAAGGGGGAAGAGTATTATGAGCAGGATCAAGCTAATTGGAGGAGACAGAGTGAGATAACTTTTTTCAGCAAGGTAAATGTCATGATACTGAAATAAACAATGTTTGTTACAGCCATACACACGGAAGGAGCAAGTAGCCGACGCTCAGGGATGGAATACGGTCAGTGAAATGTCCTGGAGGGACTCGAGAACTAAAGAGGAGCTGAACATCATTCTCTAAGACCGAATACTTGGGAAAGAAGGTAAATCTTGTTTTAGATACACTTATAGAGAGAGGGCTGAGATGTTAAAGGCACTCAACCCTGAGCACCTCCTTTGTTCCCTGAAGTAAGAAGGCAAAAGAGGTCACATAGATGAGAGTGGGAGTAAAGTGTGAGAAGTGAACATGGTGAAAATTTGGAATAACTGGGGAATGAGAGCCAGAGGCAACCAAGGATAGGTAGAAATAAATCGATGGGTGGTACAGGAAGAAGCCAGCAGAGCTATGAATCCTGATCCTGGAGTGGCACGTTCTCACTGGTGGGTGGCCTTTTCCGGACCATAAATAGAAAACCCAAGGTTGGGATGTTGCTGGGCAGATGTGGCAAAAGCAAGGCAGTTGGTACTGGTGAAGGATCAGCTTTAAAAAAATCAGCCAAGGACATCCTTGGTGGTCCACTGGTTAAGAATCTGCCCGCCAATGCAGGGGACAGGGGTTAGATCCCTGGTTGGAAAACTAAGATTCCACGTGCCACAGAGCAACTAAGCCCATGAGCCAGCAACTGGAGTGTCTGGCACCTGAACAAAAGATCCCGCAAGATGCAACAAAGATCCTGAGCGCTGTAACTAAGACCTGACACAGTCAAATAAATAAACATTTTTTTTTAAATAAAGACTATCAGCCTCCCTTTTTAACAACTCTCCTATTTGAAGCTGTCTTTTCCACCTTCACCATCACCTCCTCAATTTGAACCCCACTCTTTTGCAAAAACTTTTGACCAGTCCCCCTGACTCTGGTCATACCTCCCCTCCACCCTCCAGCTTACTGCCCTGGAGGTCTTCCTAAAACCCCAATGATGGGTCACAATGTTTTCACTAATACAGAGAAAACAAGTTTGCCCTGTGTCAGGAAAAACCATAAACTCCCACCTAAGGGATCCTTCTTCTCTCTCTCATTTATCCCTTCATGTTCCTTTTCTGCTTTTAAAATACTTATTTTTTTAAATCTTACATTCACATGACATTAAAAAAAAACCAAATAGTATAGAAAAGCATCAAATAAAAGACAAAAGTTATCTTTTCTCCTGCCGACCCCTAAACCACTCTCCAAAAGTTACCACCATTTCTTATATACTGTTCCTGAAAGAAAAAGTCTATGTAGATCTATTTTTCAATTTAACACAAAGGAGATCACATGGCTGTGCACATTGGTTTATTTTTTTAAACAAAACACATTTAGATCCTTCCATATCAGCATATACAGTTCTATCTCATGTTTTAAAATTGCATACTTTTCCATTACATGGGTGTATTTAACTGGTCCCTTGTTGATGGATGTCTAGGTGTGTTCCAACTTTTTGTTATTACTGACAATGTGGCCGTGAACATACTTGTACATGACTTTGGCATAATTTTGCCAGTATATCCCGAGGGCAAATTTCTACAGTAGAATTGCTAAGTCACTGAGAATAAGCATTCAAAATGTTGCAGATGTTGCTACATTGACCTCCAGGAGAGGTGAATCTGTTTATACTTCCAGGAATAGTGTATGAGGGTGCCTGTTTGCACATAAACTTGTGAACACTGGGCATTACTAGACTTTTGTTTGCCAATCTCATTGCTGTGTGATGCATTTCTTGAACTGTGAGCAAGGCTGAATACATGTCTAGGCTAGGCTAGGCTAGGTTAAGTTGCTTCAGTCACGTCCAATGCTTTGCAACTCTATGGACTGTAAACTGTCAGGCTCCTCTGTCCATGAGATTTTCCAGGCAAGAATACTGGAGTGGATTGCCATGTTCTCCTCCAAGGGATCTTTCCGACCCTGGTATTGAACCTGCATCTCTTTGTCTCCTGCACTGGCAGGCAGGTTCTTTACGAGCACCACGAGCACCACCTGGGAAATCCAAATACATGTCTATTCGCTATTTCTTTTTCTTATAGATTCATATCCTCTGCCTATTTGCTGGTTAAGGTTCTGAGTCTGGGTGTGTGAACCAGTCTCTCCCAGAGAAGTTAACAGATGGATAGAATACCATGAATTTCAATTTTGTCCAAATAGAAGCCTCAACCAATCAAAGATGATGGGGTGGTTCCCGAAAGTTTAAGTTAGGATATACTCTTGGAGCTTTCTGTCCACTGATGCTTGATCAGCTGACCACTCCCTACTTCTTGTGCAACCATCATTCCCAAAAGAAGCCCCATATCTATTAGCAAATCATTTCCATTCCTTTTCCTCTGTCTCTGGACACCATTAATCTACTTTCTGAATTTATAGATTTTTCCTATGCCGAACATTTAATATAAATTGAATCATAATACGTGATCCTTTGTGACTGGCTTCTTTCACTTAGCATAATGTTATCAAGGTTTGTTCACACTGAAGTATGTATCAGTATTTCATTCTTTTTTTATGGTCAAATAATATTCCATTGTATGGATATATCACATTCTGTTTATTATAGATATACATTTGGTTTGTTTCCACCTTTTGGCTGTTAGGAAAAAACCTCTATGAACATTTGTGTATAACTTTTTGTGTGAACATATGTTTCAACTCTCTTGGGTATATATCTAGGAGTGGAATTGTTGAGTCACATGGTCATTCTACGCTCAACTTTCTGAGAAACTACCAAACGTTTTCCATAGCATCTGCACCATTTTACATTTTCACCAGTAATATATGTTCCATATAATGGAGTGTTCCAATTTCTCCACTTCCTTCTCAACACTTGTTATTATCTGTGTCTTTTATTGTAGCTTTGCTAATGAGTGTGAATTGGTATCTCATTGTTTTGATTTGCATTTCTCTAACGACTAATGATTTAAACCATATTTTCATTTGGAGAAATGTCTATATAAACTCTTCACTCATTTCAAAATTAAATTTCTTGTCTTTATTGTTGAGTTGTAAGAGTTCTTTGTATATCCTGGATACTAGACTCTTGTCAGATATATAACTTGTAAATATCTTCTCCCATTCTGTGGGTTGTCTTTTCACTTTGTTGACAAGTTTCTTTTAATGCAGAAAAGATTTTAATTTTGATGAAGTCTGATTTATCTATTTTTTACTTTGGTTGCTTGGGTTTTTGGTGTCATATCTAAGAAACTATTGCCTGGTTAAAGACCATGTAGATTTACTATGTTTTCTTTTAGGAGTGGTGTAGATTTAGCTCTTACATATTGACACCTTTGATCTATTTTGATTTAATTTTTTGTATATGGTGTGAGGTAGGGGCCCAATTTCACTCTTTTGCATGTTGCTCTCCAGCTGTCCCTGCACTGTTTTTTGAGAAGACTACTCTTTCCCCATTGAATGATCTTGGTACCTTTGTCGAAAATCAATTTACCATAGATGTATGAGTTTGTTGATGGACTCTCCATCCTATTCCTCCAAATTTTCTTTAATGTGTTATATATATATATATATATATCCTAAATGTGTTTTATATATATATATATGTGTTATATATATATATATATATAAATGTGTTATATATATATATATATATATATATATATATATATATCCTAAAAAATGACTGTGAAGAGGAAGGGACAGCTGTATCCATGTTCAGCTCCCAAAAGTAAAACCTACATAGGGTCCATATACTATAAAACTATCTTTGGTGATTTGGCTGCTTGTTGTTGTTCAGTCGCTAAGTTGTGTCTGACTCTTGGTGACCCCCACGGGCTGCAGCACGCCAGGCTTCCCTGTCCTTCACTATCTCCCGGAGTTTGCTCAAATTCATGTCCATTGAGTCAGGGATGCTATCTAATCATCTCATCCTCTGCTACCTCCTTCTCTTTTTGCCTTCAGTCTTTCCCAGTATCAGGATCTTTTTCAAAGAGTCAGCTCTTTGCATCAGGTGGCCAAAGTACTGGAGTTTCAGCTTCAGCATCAGTCCTTCCAATGAATATTCAGAGTTGATTTATTTTAGGATTGACTGGTTTGATCTCCTTGCAATCCAAGATTGTTTAGAATAAAAGTTGAGTGTTACACAAGAGTCTAATACACACTGCCTTCACTGTGCTCCCAAGTGTTTCTGAGGGAATGTCGGGATGGAAGCATGGCCAGAGGCCAAGGGGAGATGGTCAGAGCCTGGCAGTGTCATTGGTGGCAGCAAAGGGCCTGGCATGGGTAAAAGTCCAAGCAGAGGGCAGAGTCTGTACATACCAGGCCACGTTTGCAAGGCTACCCCTGGGGTAGTTAGTGAGAAGTGTTTCTTAAGGCCCAGCCAGAGTCTGGAAACCATGAATTCAGTCCAATCTCCAAGTTAAAAAAAAATCTTAATTCTCAGTCCAAAAGAATGCCTGGGGTAGTATCTCTGGAATAGGATATCAGAACACTGTAAATTAACCTGGGACTGTGGGCAGTATCCAGGATATGTGTGTGTGTGTGTGTGTGTGTGTGTGTGTGTGTGTGTGTGTGTGTGTGAGGTTAGGGGGTGAGGAGAAAGGGAGAGAAAAAGAGTGGGGAGGGGAGAGATATCTATTTTGGACAGTATTTTGTAAAGTTTGTATATTTAAAAAAATTTAAATTCAGTCGTCTCCCTAGGGACAAATGACTTCAAAGAATAAATTAATGGAGCATGAAGGGACCTGTCCTTTTCATGAGGGCTCTTCAGTGGCACTGACACCTCAGAAGCAGGTCGTCTGGTATCTGGAACCTTCCCATGGGAGCTGTGCCATAGAAAATGACTACTCAGCCTGGGGGCCTGACAAGACAGAAGCAGGCTCATCCACCATAATCCACACCCTAGAGATAACTCACTTCTGTTCGTTGCTGTTAATCTTTTTTTTAACTTATAGAAATAATTCTTGCAAGTTTTTACAACTTCAAACAACACAGGAGTGAATACATGAAAAGAGTAAATCTCACCCCACAGAAATAGCTGCTATAAATTTTGGTGCTTAGACTCCCAGAATATAGTCTATGAAACAAAAAATATTATATATATATATACACACACACATACACATATTTGTATTTACACATGTGCAGTAATTTTTACAAAGACAAGATGATACTTTATGTTGTTTCAACATGTTTGTCTGTTTGTCCTCCCTGCTCAGCTTGAGGGATCTCAGTTCTCTGACCAAGGACAGAACCTCTATTGTGACAGTGAAAGCTACCACAAATTCAGCTACCACTGAATTTAAAATTTTTTAAATACACAAACCTTACAAAATACTGTCCAAAATAGACTTCTCACTCCTCCCAAATCTTTTTCTCTCCCTTTCTCCCCATCCCCAAACCACACACAAACACACACACACACTCTGGATACTGCTCCCAGTCCCAGTGAAAGTCCTAATCCCTTGACCACTAGGGAATTCCTTCAACATGCTTTTTTTATACAGAAGAATATCACAGATCTATTTTGAATCTGTACTTATAGTTCTATCTCAGTCCTTTTAATAGCTGTGTAGTATTCTGTTATGAATGAATGAATGAACAATATTTCAATTTCCCTGCTAGCATCCATTTAAGCTCTTTCTATATGCTATTTCCTTTGCTATTATAAAAATGCTGTTACAAACACACAACATACTTGCACATCAAATGCTAATATTTCTTTAGGTTGCTAGAGGTGGGTCTGCAGGATACTAGGGAACATGAATTTAAATTAATGAGATATTATAAAGGATTCTTAACTTTCAATATATGATTGAGCTTCAGAAATTATGTACAGAATTGTGTGTATGTATATATGCTGCATGTTTCTAGGGAGAGATCCCCAGTATTCTGCAGACCTACAAAAAAGGTTATCAACCACTGAGGTGCAGGGAGCTGGCATTTCCCTGTGGCTCTAGAACACAGTAGTGAATTTGCAGGTTTTAAGCAATTTTATTGAGCAAAGGTTTATCCAGCAAGGGTTACTTCTTGTCCAGGTCCAGGGCCACCTGCAAGAAGAGCAGTTCGTGGCACAGACGAGAATGTCTTGGCCCTAGAATAAAGGTTGGAGTGCCACAGACACACAGGCATGGCCACAGGCCTCCTGTGTGTCCAGATGGTTAGGGCTTCCCTTGTGGCTCAGTGGTAAGGAACCTGCCTGCCAATGCAGGAGACTCCAGTTTGATCCTGGGGCAGGAAGATCCCCTGCAGAAGGAAATAGCAACCCACTCCAGTATTCTTGCCTGAGAAATACCTGGCAGTCTACAGTCCATGATGTTGCAAAAGAGTCGGACACAACTTGGTGACTAAATCACAACATGTGTGGTTGGCTGGTGTTCTTGGAGCTCAGGTTGGGAGGCCATCTCCACGGCACCTACAGCTTCACCTCTAGGCAGTGAGGGCAGTGGCCAGCTTCCAGTCTGCTTCACCACCCCTCCTCACCCATGTGGCTCCAACATCCAGGGTCAAAACTCTAGCCAAATGGGACTATTCCCTGTCAGGCTATTCTCAGAGACTCAAGTCAATGGTAGTCCACAGATAAGGGCCTTTCACCCCGCAAGGCTCTGGGCTTCATCAGGGAAGACTTTTAGGGACTTACAAGTTCATCCCAATCCTCAGAGAATGCAAGCAAGGCTGCCTTCTAGACAAAAGAAAGAAAGAAAGAAAGTGTTAGTTGCTTGGGTTGTGTCCAACTCTTTCTGGTCCTACAGACTGTGTAGCCCGCCAGACTCCTCCGCCCATGGGATTTTCCAGGCAAGAATAATGGAGTGGGTTGCCATTCCTTCTCCAGGGGAATCTTCCCAACCCAGGGATGGACCCTGGGTCTCTCACATTGTGGGCAGACTCTTCACCGTCTGAGCCACAGGGCACAGATAATTTGGACGCTGACTTTAGAACTTCAGCATCAACCATAATCCTGCAACGTTTCCAGTAGCTCAGTGGTTCTCAACTTGGGAGCCCATTTTCAATTGTCATAGCAATTGGGGGAGGGGGTGCTACTGGCATCTGGGCTTCCCAGGTGGCTCAGTGGGCACAGAATCTGCCTGCAATGCAGGAGACACAGGTTTAGTCCCTGGGTCGGGAAGATCCCCTGGAGGAGGGTATGGCAACCCACCCCAGTATTCTTGCCTGGAGAATCCCACGGACAGAAGAGGCTGGAGGGTTACAGTCCGTAGGGTCACAAAGAGTCAGACGTGATTGAAGTGACTGAGCACGCACACACTACTGGCATCTGGACGGTAGAGGCCAGGGATAGTGCTACGTGCCCTACAGAACACAGAACAGCTCCCTACAATAAACAATTCTCCAGCACAAAATGGCACTGACACCAAGGTTGGAGAAACTGCAAAATATCTGATTAGCAGCATCTACACACTAATTTGGACTAGAGAGTCACCACACTTTTGATGCTTCACAGGCTACCTGGACTTGGCTCACGTGAAGTTTCTGCTTTACAATCACTTTTACATAAACTTAGAGAAATCTCTTTCCTTTCTTTTTCTTTTTAAATTGAAGTATAGTTGATTTATAATTTTGTGGAGAAATCTATATCTAAACAATTTAAGGATGAATTCTCAGAATATCTTCTTATCAAATGGATCTAGGTAGGTATTCTTTAAATTTCTATGGTTTTTTGACTCCAAAAATAATTTTTTTTCAAAAATAATTGTTAAAAATTATATGCTACAAGCATGTTTTTAAGCAGACATGTAATTTTCTTTCCATCATTAAGTAATGGCTGAAAGGTTGTAACTTTCAGCATATTGTAAATATTGGCATTTAAAATATAATGTGCCATCACTCTTAAATAGATCGAATGGAACCTATATACCATATAGAGTTAATACCCACAATCATTCATTTAAAAATAACATACAATAGGGAATTTCCTGATGGCCCAGTGGTTAGGACTCCATGCTTGCACTACCAAGGGCCTGGATTCAGTCCCTGGTCAGGGCACTAAGATCCCACAAGCTGTGTGGCGTAACCAAAAAGTAAATAAATAAATAAAAATAATGAATAATTAATAAATAAAAATGTAAAATACATGAACAAATTCTTCAATAGTGTACAAACTTGTATTATTCCTTTTTCTCTGTGAATTCCAATCTACTTAGAATTGTATACTAATGTAATATATTTTATCTTGAAAGTCTTTTATTGATCACCTTATCACCTATTCTGTACCAAAACATGCATAAAAGTGAAATATATATATTAGAAAATGTTTATTACTTTAAGTTTCTCAGAGTTAGCAAAATTTCCTTTGGCTTTGTCAGGCAAGTGTATTTCCCTCAGTTCTGTCTCATCACAACAAAGATTTGGAGTGACGGACATTAAAGCCCTCGGCGTGTCACAGCTCTCGGGTCTTGGACAGACCGTGTTATAGCTCTCAGGTCTCAAACGGACCGTGTTATACCTCTTAGAATAATCAGTGTTATAGCTCCATGTTACAGCTGTATTTTATTTAGATAATAGCAGGAAAATCCATCCTCAAGGCGTGAGGGCATGTCGACCCAAAGACGTGAAGAGAAGAGCACCCCAGCATGTGGGGGAGAGAGAGAGAGAGAGAGAGAGAGAGAGAGAGTGCTTTGGCTCCTCTTTTTATGTCTTTTTTTCCCCCCTGGGCCTGCCCTATGTAAATTGGGCTAGCCAGGAGTGTTGTTTGCTCTAACTGAGGTTCTCACTCTGGTCCTCGGACCTTCCTTTGTTCTATTTTCGCGGGCTTTTCCCTTCCTTGTCTTTTAGCCATCACCATTCTGGACTCCTGTTTCCTATTCTAACTACCTAACAGCTTGATTTATTAATAATCAGTATACAACTGAGCAAAATAAATATTAATACACTCTAATTTTTTATAATTATCCATCAAAAAAGGAAAAATATATAAACATATACGTGTATATGTATTTGTTCGGTAGTTAGAATAGGAAATAGGAGTCCAGAATGGCGGTGGCTAAAAGTCAAAGAAGGGAAAAGCCCACGAAAATAGAACAAAGGAAGGTCCAAGGACCAGAGTGAGGACCTCAGAACAAACAACACTCCTGGCTAGCCCAATTTGCATAGGGCAGGCCCAGGGGGAGAAAAAAAAATATTAAAAGAGGAGCCAAAGGGTTAGGGGGTCTCTCTCTCTCTCCCGCGCACTGGGACACTCTTCTCTTTGTGTCTTTGGGTCGGCATGCCCTCACGCCTCGAGGATGGACTTTCCTGCTATTATCCAAATAAAATAGAGGTATAACATGGAACTGTAACACTGATTTGTCTAAGAGTTATAATACGGTCTGTTCGAGATCTGAGAGCTATAACACGGTCTGTCCAAGACCCGAGAGCTGTGACACGTAGAGGGCTTTGATGTCCGTCACTCCAAATCTTTGTTGTGACGAGAGAGAACCGAGGAGTATACCCTTACCTGACATATTGATACACTAGTTTAAGATCCATGAAAGAATATTACTTACTGCTAGGAGGGACAGGATACATTACTGATCTATTTTTCATTTTTATAGATATAAACACTAAGTAACCTTTTTTATATAAACAAGTAAATAGGGAAGGGATTTTGTTAGGGAAATTTTACTACATATCTTCAATTCTTTTTGAGTTAAATGCCCCCAAAATAAACAATAAAAAACCACATAAAGATCAGAACAGATCAGATCAGATCAAATCAGTCGCTCAGTTGTATCCGACTCTTTGCGACCCCATGAATCGCAGCACGCCAGGCCTCCCTGTCCATCATCAACTCCCAGAGTTCACCCAGACCCACATCCATCATGTCAGTAATGCCATCCAGCCATCTCATCCTCTGTCGTCATCAGAGTCTTTTCCAATGAGTCAACTCTTCGCATCAGGTGGCCAAAGTACTGGAGTTTCAGCTTTAGCATCATTCCTTCCAAAGAAATCCCAGGGCTGATCTCCTTCAGAATGGACTGGTTGGATCTCCTTGCAGTCCAAGGGACTCTCAAGAGTCTTCTCCAACACCACAGTTCAAAAGCATCAATTCTTCGGCGCTCAGCCTTCTTCACAGTCCAACTCTCACATCCATACATGACCACAGGAAAAACCATAACCTTGACTAGACGAACCTTTGTCGGCAAAGTAATGTCTCTGCTTTTGAATATGCTATCTAGGTTGGTCATAACTTTCCTTTCAAGGAGTAAGCGTCTTTTAATTTCATGGCTGCAGTCACCATCTGCAGTGATTTTGGAGCCCAGAAAAATAAAGTCTGACACTGTTTCCACTGTTTCCACATCTATTTCCCATGAAGTGATGGGAACGGATGCCATGATCTTCGTTTTCTGAATGTTGAGCTTTAAGCCAACTTTTTCACTCTCCACTTTCACCTTCATCAAGAGGCTTTTGAGTTCCTCTTCACTTTCTGCCATAAGGGTGGTGTCATCTGCATATCTGAGGTTATTGATATTTCTCCCGGCAATCTTGATTCCAGCTTGTGTTTCTTCCAGCCCAGCGTTTCTCATGATATACTCTGCATATAAGTTAAATAAACAGGGTGACAATATACAGCCTTGATGAACTCCTTTTCCTATTTGGAACCAGTCTGTTGTTCCATGTCCAGTTCTAACTATTGCTTCCTGACCTGCATACAAATTTCTCAAGAGGCAGATCAGGTGGTCTGGTATTCCCATCTCTTTCAGAATTTTCCAGTTGATTGTGATCCACACAGTCAAAGGCTTTGGCATAGTCAAGAAAGCAGAAATAGATGTTTTTCTGGAACTCTCTTGCTTTTTCTATGATCCAGAGGATGTTGGCAATTTGATCTCTGGTTCCTCTGCCTTTTCTAAAACCAGCTAGAACATCAGGAAGTTCATGGTTCACATATTGCTGAAGCCTGGCTTGGAGAATTTTGAGCATTACTTTACTAGCGTGTGAGATGAGTGCCATTGTGCTGTAGTTTGAGCATTCTTTGGCATTGCCTTTCTTTGGGATTGGAATGAAAACTGACCTTTTCCAGTCCTGTGGCCACCTCAGGGAGTGTGAAATATCTATCCTTTGACATGTAACAAAGGGCATGAATTCAGAGCTCAGATCCAGGCTCAAGTCCACTACGTGGGTGAATTACACGTCAGTTTTTTCATGTATAAAACAGGAAGAGAAACAGCATCTGCCTCATTGGAATTGTAAGGCACAGAATTGGAATTCCTCATCAGAATTGTAAGGCACAGAAAAGATGCTTGAACAGTGCTTGTCCCAATAAATTATAGATGCTGTCATCGTTAGAGTATAGTCTCCATCAGTGTTTTCTGCATTGTACCCTATGCATTCTTCCATCTCTCACTACTTAATAGGTTTGTCAAAAGATTTGATTATCAGAAGAGAAAAACAGAGAAACAAAAACAGGTTACGAGAAGCGTCACACTGAGGGGAGTCACATAGTATTGGACTGGCCAAAAAAGTTCATTTGGGTTTCTCTGTAAGACGTTACAGCAAAACCGGAACTAACTTTTTGGCCAACCCAATATTTGTTTCAGAACCCATTAGAGTTTCCCAGGTGGCACAGTGGTAAAGAACCTGCCAGCCAATATAGGAGATGCAAGAGACGCGTGTTTGATCCCTGAGTCAGGAAGATCCCCTGGAGTAGGAAATAGCAACCCACTTCAGTATTCTTGCCTGGAAAGTCCCATGGACAGAGGAGCCTGCAGGCTGCAGTCCACGGAGTCTCAAAGAATTTGATGCAACTGAGCACATGAGCAGAGCAGAGTTAGTTTGCTTCTGAGGCCATGTCTGAATTTTGGTCCTGAAGAACTGGCACCATTTTGGAGATAGCTGGCCTAGATTTCCTTCTTCTTTGCCTGTTATCACATAGAAGGTAGTCTGGAGCTCTCTTCTCAACATAGCACCTTCGCTATTACTTTTTGATACACACAGGGTCATCTCCCTCTCTTTTCCTGCCAAATCAACAGCTTCTTGCACTGCAAATACTTTCTCTTCCTTACTGGTACTCTTTCCTTCACTGGCAGATGGATAAGACCTGGAGTCATTATACCTGCTGTCTAGGTTGTCCACCCACTGGTTTTGCCTCTTTCGTGGAACTCCTGCTACATTAATGTTCTTGAGGTTGAGATCTGGAGCCTTTAGGTGATTAAATTCTTCTATGTGCTTTACATTTCACATTCAACAAATCTCATTCACGTTGAATATGAAATAAACCAGCAACTCCTCCTAGTTTATTTTAGCCTTGGAATACTAACATATGCATGCTTACATGCATGCTCAGTGCCGTCCAACTCTTTGGGACACCATAGACTGTAGCCTGCCAGGCTCCTCTGTCCATGGGATTTCCGAGGCAAGAATACTGGAGTGGGTTGCCATTTTCTCCGCCACAGGATTGACCCAACCTAGGGATTGAACCCATGTCTCCTGCAGCTCCTGCACTGCAGCCAGATTCTTACCACTGAGCTGCCCAGGAAGTCCACTAACGTATAGAATCAGAAATTTCACTCCTCTCAGAACAGGATGGCAATGAGCTCCCCTGTCAGTAAAGAGCTTTCAGTGTTATTAATTACAATTCTGGTGACGAAAAGAAAGCAGCAGCTCTTTTCATTGATTTTATATGATCCCTGGGTTTTTTATTTCCCTATCTCTTTGTGCCATTTCTTATATTTATCCTTTCATCTCTTTCTCCCTCTCTCTCCTTCTCATATATACATTCTTAAACACCTTCTGTGAATCAGACTCTCAGTGATAAAGCCTGAGCAAAACTGACCACCTTCTTATTGTCACAGGGCTTACAAATCTAACTGGGAGTTGAGACATTCATCAAATAATGCCCAACTCTGTAATTTCAAAGAGCCCTGAGTGCCATGTAGGAAAACACAGGATCCTGTGAGAAATCTGTGCAGGTGACCATTTCATCCAGAAAAAGGCAGCTGAAGGCTACATCCAGGAAACAGCAGCTGAGCTGAGATGGGAATGATGGGGAACGATTAGCCAGACATCTCCCCTCATATAGAGCTCTGGGTGGGCAGAGACCAGGACTGTCATAGCACCCATCCTGGGTCCGCTGGACAGAAATGCTCATAAATATTTGTGGGAAGAAAGGACCGTGTGAATAATATAAATCAGTGAAAATGTGCTCTGCTTTGTTCTGAGGGTAATCAATTAAGAAATTTAACTGTTAACAGTTCAAAGAAATTCAAAGCAGAAGACCGGAGAAAGCGGCACAAATGAGGTTAAAGAAATAGCAGGTAAATCACACTGAGGCCTGTAAAGGTAGGTAGGGATTTGGGTCTTTATCCTCACACAACAACTGGAAGCCTCTGAAGGGTTATTTTTTTTACTGCTGTGCTAAAGAGTTTACTTGAATGATTTTGTTTCATCCTTGATGCAATTCTGTGATAGTACAATTATTATCCCAATTTTACAGTCTTGAGGACTCTAGGGTATAGAGAAGGTAAGTTGTTTGCTCAACACTGTTAATAAGTGGCAGAGGCTTGACTCGAAAACCCCTACTCTTAACCATTAAAGTACAGATGCTAAGAACAAGAATGAGGAGGTAAGCAAGTATGAACAGCTGATTCTAATCTCCTTGGAAAGAACAGCCTCACTGTGGAGTTGGTAGCATAGGGGTATATAAAGGCTTAATGACCTAATCACTGAATTTAATCCCCTTGTTCTGACTCCATATTAATTAAATAACTTTCTAATTATATTCTGGATTCCCCTATAGATTCTTCTGCTGGAAGATCATGCACTGACCGGCCTACACAGGCAACTTGTTTCTGTTGGAAATTTTATTACACGTTGTAAGATAACTGGAATTCTGCTTTAAAAAAACAAAAAGGTGACTCTAAAACACACAATAAATTATGAAAGTCTTACAGTTTATTTTTCCACGAAGTTAGTCTGGAAAATATAAGCCAATAAAACAGCATATATGTTGCCTCTTTTGTGATTTAGCCTTTTCTTGTTCCCTGCTTTGAGGGAACATGGATGTGGTCACAAAGTCTGAAGATGAGCCCTTTTTTTAAGTTCTTTGTCAGAATCCCTAGTGCTTCCATTGTTTCCCAAACAGCAACCTCCCCCCGCCCCAACCTCCTTGCCTCTCGCAAACCGAAGAGAGGATTGTTCTTCTGAATTTTCCTAATTCTCTGAGCCGTAAGCAGCTGGAGCTGCTGCAAGGGGTCTTATTCGTCTCCCAAGGGTAACGAGCATTCTATCCTAGGAGCAAGCGGTTTCCTAATAACATCATTAAAGCCAATGTTCACGCGCTCGGGGCCACCGCAACAGCGGCAGCCATCCCCACCCCCCCATCTTCGGCCCCCTCTCGGCCCTGCACCGTGTCCGCCGCCCTTGGGGCGGGAGGAAGTGACACGGGCCCACCCGCCACTTGTGGGTCTTTCCAAACGGGAGCCATGAAGCCAGTCCCCGACTCCCTGCCCCTAGCTGGCTCAAGTTTGGTTTTGTTCTTTTTTCTTTCCCTAGAATTCCTTTAATGGGCAAAATTGGCACAAACGCAGGTGGACATTATATAAAGTGAAAGCTTCAGGAAACAGACCATTCGTTTCACCTTGATCTGCTGAATCACATACAAGGGCGAAAGACTCCCGCCGCCCCCACCCCCCTCCCCCACACACCGATATTCAACACTCTCTTGCACAGAAAACTGAAACAACCCTCTAAACATCGACTCTTTCTGTCCCCTCCAAGACATTAAAGTCAGCAAGTGCAAGGTCAGCCTCGTGAGCAGCCTTTCTCGGAGGACAGGCTGGAGCCCGAGGCCGAGTGCAGCCTCTGCCGTAGGGTGTGCAAAGGGTAAGGCCTGTCTCCGAAACTCTAGCGCGGGGGGCGGCAGTCATTGAAATTGATGCCAGAACTCTCGTTATTCCGTTTTTCGGCCATTTTCATCACAGAACCATTAACTAAGACATTGCTAGCAACAGGACGGCCCCCTCACCCCCCCGTCCCAGAACTGCCAGCCGCCGGCAGCGCGCAGGAAGGGGAGGCACAAGGCCGCGCGAAGGCTCGTACGCTGACCGGCCAATATGGCCACTTTCACGTGGCTGTGGGCTACCGCGGCTCCCCGTCACCCGGGCATCCCCAGGCTGGGCAGCCGGAAAGACCCTCGGGGAGCGCCAGAGGACAAAACCCCAGTCGATTCCCTAGGCCACCGCTGGGGGACGCGACCTTGTGGCCAGACAGCCGGGCCAACGGTCGGGAGGGAGGTGCCATGTCACAGCACAGGGGAGAAGGCCCATAAACCCCATGTCTGTCTTCCTCCCCCGTGGCTCACGGAAGGGTACGGTGACCCTGTATTCTTGTCTTTCCCCTCACCCCTTGTTAGTAGTGCTTAAGATGGCGAATATTCGCAGGAGGGGCGCGTTACCCCCGCTCCCTCCCCCTGCCAGGGACAGTGGTTCGGCCCGAGCTCCTCTCTGCGCACCGCCCCTTCCCTCTTCCCGCGTCCCCGCGCGAGTGGCGCATTGGCGCCGGGCGCCGAGGGGCGGGGCTCGGCTCGGGCGCGCGCGGGCCCCGTATATAAATACTGGGCCGCGCCGCCCGCCGCCTCGTTCGCTCCGCGCCGCCCGCCTGAGCTAAGTAGACCGCCGTCTTCTGCTCGCACACTTCGCAGTCGCCTTGCCGCTCCCTTTTCTCCTCTACTCAACTTTGACTTACTACCACCACCATGAACGGGCAGCTCAACGGCTTCCACGACGCGTTCATCGAGGAGGGCACGTTCCTCTTTACCTCCGAGTCCGTGGGGGAAGGCCACCCAGGTGAGGTGACGGGCCCTGGAGCGAAGCGAGGGGCGGGGCGCGGGATCGGGCTTGGTTGGTAGGACCCGCTAGTCGCGGTGTCCACGCCAGTGACCCTTTCCCGGCTGGTGGTGGGAAGAGCGGCGGCCGCGCGCCTTCCTCGTGGCGCCGCCGGTGCCGAGCGCGTGGCCGCCGCTCCCTCCCCCGCTTCTCTTCCCCTCTTCCCATCCGGCCGCGCGCCCCGGCATGCGGAAGATTCCAGAAAACGAGAAGGGTGGGGGCCGCGGCCGCTCGTGCTCCTGCCAAGGAGGGCACTATTTCCTCCTCTCCGCTCTGCGCGCCGAGCCACCTCGAGTGGGCGATCCGCCCCGCGTGCTCGCGTCCGGCCCGCGGGAGCGCGCGCCCCGCATTGCAGCCGCAACCACGTGTCTGCCGCATGTGGCTTCTGGGCGAGGGAGCCGGCCGGTTTGCAGAGCGCGGTCTAGGCCTCAGGGGGTCCGCGCTCCCCATTAATTCCTTGGCTACGGTGAAGGATAAGACATGCCCTTAGCCGGTATATGGTTTGGCGTCAAGGTGACAGCCTCCAACTAAATATAGCGCTTGTCTGAGGATCCCTGCCTTATTTGGATCGCGCGTGAAAAGGACAGGAAGCATGAATTGAGTGCGAGGCGCCATTGCAATGGGGCTGACCGTTAAGCAGGGTTTTACTCCACACGTCCTACGGGCTTTGTCCAGCGGTCCGCCATTACGGGGATCAATTTACAAGCGAAGGAGTGAAGCAATACCAAGGAACTTTCATTCGCAGCCTGAAAACCTCGTATGGTGAAGATCACTATTTTACTAGTCTGACCCAGACCTTTCTTAGGATGACCACAATGACAGATGTCGTCTGATGGCTTAAGGAGCCATTTCTCTCCAGAAAGCCTACTGTGCCGATGGTGAAACACCACGAGCAACCTAGTGGTCTACTGAGGCCCTAATGAGTGACGGTCAGATGTGGTGTGGTGGTTTTGTTTGTATTCTCCCAGTGTTGGGAACATGTGTGTTTGACCCACCTTTTATTAAGTTAAAGCTGCAGGCATTCGGAAATGTTTAGATTGTTTTGGTCTATGGCATGAGTGCGGTACACGTTTTACTTAAGATTTTTTTGGTTGGTTAAAGAAAATTTAGGAAAGTAAGATTTGGGGAGCTGTATAGATGAGGGGAATATCAAGGATTCAGAATACATTTGGGTATTTTCCAACCTATTCAGCTCTTGATCCTGGATTACCTAACACAGAATCAAATTGTTGCCGATAATCAAATCATTATCCCCTTTGTTCGTGAGGTGTCCTTGCTTTTATCATTTAACTCTTTAAGTGACATTTTCTCTCACTTCCCTAATTGGTGTTCCTTAGAGGATCATGGAGAAATTGATAAACAGACCACACTTTGTGTTAGATTTATAATGAGAATTTTAAACTTGGGGGATAAAATGTTAAGTATTGTTGTCTTTGAAAATTAATGCGGTAAAGGTGAATGTTGCTTGTTTTGCTTTTGGTTGGAAGAAAGCCACTTTTTCTTTGTACTTGCATTTGAATCTCTGTTGTGTGGCTGTTCTGTATAACAATGAAAATTGGTTTAGCCTGGGAACTTTAGTTTTTCAAAATGTTTGAAATAGTGGAAAGATGGGACTCATGTCCTTGTAAAAAGCTGTAAAGTGCATATATCAAAATGAGCTTAAATGTGTTAAACATGCTGTTCTGCTGGCTTACCTGAATTGGTGATCTTGTTGTACAGTTACATTAAAAAACCAAGGTGTCAAGTTTGGAAATACGTATCACTGTATGCAGGATTCTTCAGGAAAATGGTTTCTGCAGAAGGAATGCTTTACTTAGATGGCAGTTAGGTATGCTGTTGAAAATGGTTAAATTGATATATTTTTATGTTATATAGGTTTTGCCACAATTTGTAGGGGGTGGGGTACTGTGCCAAGCAGCATGTGGGATAGAGCCCTTGCCCCGTCCTGTGGAATAGTGGAGTCCTAACCACTGCATGGAGGGAATCCCTGCCACAATTTTAGAAGAAACCATTCACAGAGATCTTAACAGCTGTAGTTATAGGGAGGGAGGCATGACATACTTATATTAGTAGTAAATTAAAGAAATTGAGCCAGGAATTTTTTTCCCCCCAGATAAGATCTGTGACCAGATCAGTGATGCTGTCCTTGATGCCCACCTTCAGCAGGACCCTGATGCCAAAGTGGCTTGTGGTAGGTTCAGAACACTTCTCACCTGATGAAAAGATAACATGAAAATTAACTTTATAAAGTGATATTTGAGTGTGAACATCTCTTTTATTAGAAACTGTTGCTAAGACTGGAATGATCCTTCTTGCTGGGGAAATTACATCCAGAGCTGCTGTTGACTACCAGAAAGTGGTTCGTGAAACCATTAAACACATTGGATATGACGATTCTTCCAAAGGTATGTTTTAATGAGTTGACTTTCTAACCTCATTTTTCCAGATACTTCCTTCAGTCCTCTTTAGTTCTATTTTCTAGAGTGTTCCCGGGAATATTTAATTCCACCCGTATACTTTTACTGTCCTTTTGTTCTGGCCCTATGCTTTTCTCTAAAAGTACTACATTTAGGTATATTTTATTTCTTTAGCAGCATTTAGAATTCCAGATAATTGTAAATTTTAAAATATTGCTATGGCCCTTAAAAAAAACACACATTGTTTTGTTTATAGGGTTTGACTACAAGACATGTAATGTGCTAGTGGCCTTGGAGCAACAGTCACCAGATATTGCCCAAGGTGTTCATCTTGACCGAAACGAGGAAGACATTGGTGCAGGAGACCAGGTATCTGGGCAGACATCTGTTTGCATCTCTTCTTCTAACAAATTTTGAAGCTTGGATTGATTGCATTGGTGACTTTTCCTTTTATAGGGTTTGATGTTTGGTTATGCCACTGATGAAACTGAGGAATGTATGCCTTTAACCATTGTCTTAGCACACAAGCTCAATGCCAAACTGGCTGAACTGCGCCGGAATGGCACTTTGCCTTGGTTACGCCCTGATTCTAAAACTCAAGTAAGTGATGAACATCGTAAAGCCACACCCATTACACTGGCACAGGACATCAGTAAGGTTGTTTGATTAAAGCTAAGAGAAGAATAGCATTTATTTTCTGTACTGTAGTGTAGGGTAGGGAACCAAGAACAAAGCTATTGTTCAGTAGACTGATGTTCTGATGTTTGGCTTTCAAGGTGACTGTGCAGTATATGCAGGATCGAGGTGCCGTACTTCCCATCAGAGTCCACACAATTGTTATATCTGTTCAGCATGATGAAGAAGTTTGTCTTGATGAGATGAGAGATGCTCTAAAGGAGAAAGTCATCAAAGCTGTTGTACCTGCAAAGTACCTTGATGAGGACACAATCTATCATCTACAGCCAAGTGGCAGATTTGTTATTGGTGGGCCTCAGGTAAAGCCTTACAATTTCAGTTAATTTGCCTTTTTTTTTTTTTTGTAATCTGTCATGGTTACTTGGAAAAACCTGGCTACTTTCCACCTTTTTCCTAGGTTTTTTGAAGCCTGCGTGTGAATCTTCTGAGGATGTTTGCCAAGTGATACTGAATAAGCATTTAACAGGCAGGCCTGATCTAGAACCACTGGAAAGGATTGGGCATAAAGTAACTTAAATTATGTAATTTCAGGGTGATGCTGGTTTGACTGGCCGGAAAATCATTGTGGACACTTACGGTGGTTGGGGAGCTCATGGAGGAGGTGCCTTTTCAGGAAAGGATTATACCAAGGTGGACCGTTCAGCTGCTTATGCTGCTCGTTGGGTGGCAAAATCCCTTGTTAAAGGAGGTCTGTGCAGAAGGGTTCTTGTTCAGGTATATATTTTCCTATAACTGGGTTCACTAAAAGGTGTGTAAGTGGGAGGATGTTTAGCAGTTAACTACTTGTCTTTTTTTTTAATACCAGTCTGTTACACAGTGCGTGTCTTTTGCTCACCGACTCTTAATGATATTTAAATTCTTTTAGGTCTCTTATGCTATTGGAGTATCTCATCCATTGTCTATCTCCATTTTCCATTATGGCACCTCTCAGAAGAGTGAGAGAGAGCTATTAGAGATTGTGAAGAAGAATTTTGACCTCCGCCCTGGGGTCATTGTCAGGTAAAGATGGTAAAGCCTATTGCTAGTGAAAAACATTGAGGGTGTGGGTGTGTATATAAACTTGATATATTCAAATCTCAGAAGGCGAAGGTATGAAGAAAGACTCAAGTGGGGAAACATCTTAATTCCTAGAATGTGTTGATATCATAAAAAATTGCCTTCAGTAGAGGCTTAAATTATTAGGAAGAATCTAAAATTCTAGTGCTCCATGGCTTAGATTAACTACCCTAGAAAAGTTCTCCACATTTGATACAGACTTGTGTTCCTGTTACCTGAGGGATGTTTACTTAAAAGAATTTTTAGTGCAGATAAATGAGACGTACATGGCTGTTGTAAAGAAAATAACCATGGTAGGGTGTGGGCATGGGACCTTGGTAAGTATTCCATGACTTTAGATGAGTTTTTGACACTTGAAATTTCTCCAAATAATGACAAGTTTTCATATTTGTTGGAGCCAGGGACGGAAAAACGAGAACTATAGTTACTGATAAGGACTGTGCAAGGAGTTTTGGACACCAGGGAAGTAACAAACACTTTTGCCACGAACTTCTTTCCTAGCATACCCCAGAGAACTGAACTCATTTGCCAGAAGTCTTGAAAATGAGTCTTGCTGATTGTTTTGCTTTACTTTAATTGAATGCTACATATTAAGTTACGGACTTGTATATTCCAGGGATCTGGATCTGAAGAAGCCAATTTATCAGAGGACTGCAGCCTATGGCCACTTTGGTAGGGACAGCTTCCCATGGGAAGTGCCCAAAAAGCTTAAATATTGAAAGTGTTAGCCTTTTTTCCCCAGACTTGTTGGCGTAGGCTACAGAGAAGCCTTCAAGCTCTGCGGGAAAGGGCCCTTCTTCCTAAATTTTCCTGTCCTCTTTCAGCTCCTGATCAGTTGCAGTCACTCTATAGTCAATGACATGAATTTAGCTTGTGTGGGGGACTGTAAGTTGGGCTTGCTATTCTGTCCCTAGGTGTTTTGTTCACCATTATAATGAATTTAGTGAGCATAGGTGATCCGTGTAACTGCCTAGAAACAAATCAACAGCATTGTAGTAAATAATGCTTTGAAATTGAACCTTTGTGCCCTATCACCCAACCTTCTAAAATCCTAATTGCATTGACTTTCCCACCAAATGCTGAAAATGTCCTTGTAATGTGCACGTAAAGTACTTGTAGTTCCATTATAGCTTCTTGTCTGGCAATGCCACAGCCCTGTCAGCATGAATTTGTAATGTCTTGAGCTCTATTATGAATGTGAAGCCTTCCCCTTATCCTCCCTATAACTTGATCCACTTCTAATTATGTAGCTCTTTGTCAGGGAGTGTTCCCTATCCAATCATTCTTGCATGTAACGCAAGTTCCAGTTGGAGCTCTAGCCTGACATAAGAAAAAAAAAAGGCAGTTACCATTAAACCATCTCCCTGGTGCTTATGCTCTTAATCGCCATCTCTTAAACAGCACCAAATCAGAATCTCTCCACTTTCAGCTGTCTTTTGGAGGACGTACGTAATAAGGTTTTTATTTAGTAAACCAATCCTATGCATGGTTTCAGCACTAGCCAAACCACCAATTCCTAGCTCTAGAAAAACAGGCACTTGGCACCCTTGTGATGTCATACAGAGAAGTCACAGGGCAGTACCTGAGGGTCTGTAGGTTGCACACTTTGGTACCAGATAACTTTTTTTTTTTTTCTTTATAAGAAAGACTGAGTACTCCACACTGCACAAGAACTCCTCCCAGGGTTTTAACTTTGTTTTATTTTCAAAACCAGGTCCAATGAGCTTTCTGGACAGCTGGTGTAGCTACAGAGAAACCAGCTTCCTTCAGAGAGCAGTGCTTTTGGCGGGGAGGAGGAAATCCCTTCATACTTGAACATTTTCTAATTGCTTATTTATTGTATTCTGGGGTATGGCGTAAGTACAGAGAAGCCATCACCTCAGATGGCAGCTTTTAAAAGATTTTTTTTTTCCTCAACACCATGATTCCTTTAACATGTTTCCAGCATTCCCAGGTAGGCCAAGGTGTCCTACAGAAAAACCTTGGGTTAGACCTACAGGGGTTCTGGCTGGTGTTAACAGAAGGGAGGGCAGAGCTGGTGCAGCTGGCCATGGAGAAAGCTGACTTGGCTGGTGTGGTACAGAGAAGCCAGCTTGTTTACATGCTTATTCCATGACTGCTTGCCCTAAGCAGAAAGTGCCTTTCAGGATCTATTTTCGGAGGTTTATTACGTATGTCTGGTTCTCAATTCCAACAGTTTAATGAAGATCTAAATAAAATGCTAGGTTCTACCTTACCTGTGTGCATTATTATTTGTATTTTGGCGGTATGTGGGATGGTTTCCCAACCAGAGACTGAATGTGGACCTTTGCAGTGAAAGCACTGAATCTTGGCCACCAGGGAACTCCTCCCTCCATTATTCTTGAGTGTTTCAGTATGAGTATGAATGAAACATATTTTAACCCTGAGTAATTGTAATCCCACCCATGGTTTAGGGAAATCACTTCAACTATAGGCCTCTAAAAGGTTCTTAGTGTCAGGGATACGGTTTATGAAAGTTCAAGTTTTGTCCAGCACTGCCTTTTTTGGCCAACACAGTGGGCAAAATTCACGTCTTATTACAACAGCCATTTCTGCACTATCAGCAGTGCTTTAAAGGCAAAAGAACAATTAAAAATGAGTATCATGTGAGAAGAGTGATACTTTACATTTTAAACCAATTTTCATTGTTTTGAAAACAAAAGCAATTTAATGCCTTAAATTTGTCTTCTGTATAAATGGGTTAAAGGCTACAAATTACTGCAGTTTGAAAAGTGTTTTTAAACAGTAGTGAAGGACCAGTGAGGATCCATTATATAATGGATAAACTAAAGTTTAAAACCAAAACCACAATGAGGATGTGTATTCTGAATTTGTGGCAGTTATCAACCAGCTCTTGAATCATCCTTTCTTGAGCTACATGGCCCATGTTTACACCAGCAAATATGAAATCAAATGGTTGAAATGCTTTGCTCTTGCAAATGAGGCCCAAGCAGTGCCTGCTTATATCTGTATGCTTGGAGGGTTAAAAGTATAGAAACCAGTTTGGGGGGAAAGGCAAGGTTAAATCTTAGGGGAGTATAAACTCTTGACCTGCTGTGAAACTTCAGAACTTCAACTTTTCATGACATTAAAAAGCTCCAAAATACCAAAAAGCTTTCAGATGGCCAAGACACTGTTGTCTCAGTTCAGTTGCTCGGTCGTGTCTGACTGCCACCCTATGAATTGCAGCATGCCAGGCCTCCCTGTCCATCACCAACTCCCGGAGTTCACTCAAACTCGAGTCCATCGAGTCAGGGATGCCATCCAGCCATCTCATCCTCTGTCGTCCCCTTCTGCCCTGAATCCCTCCCAGCATCAGTCTTCCAATGAGTCAACTTCACATGAGGTGGCCAAAGTATTGGAGTTTTCAGCTTTAGCATCAGTCCTAAAGAACACCCAGGACTGATCTTTAGAATGGACTGGTTGGATCTCCTTGCAGTCCAAGGGATTCTCAAGAGTCTTCTCCAACACCACAGTTCAAAAGCATCAATTCTTCGGCGCTCAGCTTTCTTCACATTCCACCTCACATCCATACGTGACCACTGGAAAAACCATAGCCTTGACTAGACGGACCTTTGTTGGCAAAGTAATGTCTCTGCTTTTTGATACGCTATCTAGGTTGGTCATAACTTTCCTTCCAAGGAGTAAGCGTCTTTTAATTTCATGGCTGCAATCACCATCTGCAGTGAACCATGGTCAAATAATGACTGTGAGGATGAAGCATCTGTAGGCTGGTGAAGCAGCACCAGAGAAATAATGGCCTTGAGGTTTGGTTCAGCATTTACTAGGATGACACCTGTTGTCAAGGAGCTTGCAGACTGAGGAGAGTGACAAAGGTGGCTTGTCCTCTGCCTAGACCTGGGGTAGAGGTTGGGGATTAACAAGCCTAGGGAGGCTAGTAGGTGCAAAGGCATGAAACTGTGATGGTTACAGCTTGAGAATCAAAAGCATAAAGTGCTAATGAAAGGGAATGTGAAACATGTCACGTTTAAGTTGAAAATCATACTTTTCTACAGTTTCAAGGGGGATGACACTGCTGCTGCTGCTGTGTCACTTCAGTCGTGTCTGACTCTGTGCGACCCCATAGATGGCAGCCCACCAGGCTCCCCCATCCCTGGGATTCTCCAGGCAAGAACACTGGAATGGGTTGCCATTTCCTCCAATGCATGCATGTCCGACTCTTAGCCACCCCATGGACTGCAGCCTACCAGGCTCCTCCGTCCATGGGATTTTCCAGGCAAGAGTACTGGAGTGGGGTGCCATTGCCTTCTCTGGCGATGACACTGGTCAGGGACAAAAGACCTAAATGCTGGCCTATGGTAGGAAGCAAAGCCTTCTGGCTAAACAAACATTGATTACCAGGGTCTGAATACTGAAACCTGGAGAACCCAGATTTCCTCCAGTGAACAGCTTTTCTGAACAGTATTAGGTACCCACAACATTGTCACTTGGAAAATGAGACAGGTGGTACACTAACAGTTGGGGGAAAGTAACATCCTTGCCTGTATCAAGAAAAATACTGGAAGAGTTCCCTTCCAAAATGAACTACTTTTATTATTTTCACCAAGTAAAAAGGGTGGGGCAGCAGTTATGGGAAAGGACACAGTGCCAAGGTATATTGTGTCATTGAGGGTATCTGCAAAAGGACTGAAAACCAGTGTTTCCCACGCATGGTTCTTAGCAACGTGCCCTGTGCCGTAGCTATCTCTAACCCACAAAATGCCTTGTGTGAATCACAGGCACTTACTGCCAGGCTCCACTTGGATCAGTTGAGTGCACTTAGGCCCAACCTGCATAACTTCCTGGCAGCCCTGCTCTGATCTGTCTCTAACTGGATTCCAGTATAAAGGCTGAAAGGACAGAGGTAGGAGAGATGAGTTCAACAGGTCCAAAAAGTAAGAGGTAGAACTGATGGGCCTTGAAATCTTAAGAAATGGAAGGAAAATGGAAGAATCAAAAAACAGCTGCCATTCGGTAATAAGCAGTTGTGGATGAATGCATCTTCCGTTTATGACAGTTAAAAACTCTGGGATAGCCAGGTGGAGCTAGATAAAGTTCTAGAGCACAGGAAAGAAATCTAAGCAGCGGCATCCTTGAAAACCATGGAGTGGACATAATCAACCCAAGTGTGTATGGTGAAAAGCAGCCGCCTCGGAAAGAACCCTGAGATTGGATGGAGTGGAGCATGGGAAAAGAAGGCTGAAAACACATGCAATCCTTTATCAAAGTAACTGGGACTGCCAGCCTGCTGCCACCGGTCTCTGCCTCCACACAGGGTTCCCAATAGGGTTCCCAAACAGGGCCTGTTTTTTGTTTGTTTCTGTTGCTAATTATGCATTCTCACTTCCTAGGCCAGTGCCAGGCCTTTGAATTTTCACAGAATTTAGGATCTTCCTGAATCACATCCAAATCTTATACATCATGACTGTAAACATCCCCTGATTTCATTACATTTGGTTAAATCTCACTTTATATCACCTCGTGCTCATTGAAAACTAGAATAATGCTAAATACTAAGCTTGTTTTTTAGATGTGTATCACTATTAATCATCTAAATTCTGTTATCAGTTTAACTCTCTGCTATTCTATGCTCATAACCCCTAGTGAAAAACTGACTGTATAAATAATAGGAACAAAAAAAGAATCAAAATTGCAGTGAAGAGAAAATTACCCTGCATCTAAAACCTGATCACCATCCTAATCACACTTTATAATCAGACAAGTTTTAAGCTATGTTATTTCAGAATTACTGTCAGTGATTCTGAAAATTTTAAGAGGCAGTGTGCAAGACCTTAAGCCAAACAGACTTGAGGTTCAGACCATCAGTCAGTCCATCTCTTATTAGGCATATGTCTTTGAGCAAATTATACTACCCCTCAGCCTCAGCTTCCCCAACCACAAAATAAGGCTTATGGCTCTTAAGGAATAAGTGTAATAACGCTGGCACAGGGCTTCACACAGTGCCTGTATAGGGCAAGCACTTAACAGCAGCTGTTATTTTCATGGAACATTAACTCTCTTTTGGCAAGGAGCAAGTCACTTTAAACCTGATTCTTACCCCTTGAAAGACATTTTCACATTGTTTTTTAACCCCACTGCCCAAGCCCCTCAACCTTGGAATTGATAAATCTTATCCTTGCTTTATTTCCTTGGTCCCTCTAATCTATCCTCTCTGAATTTATTATAGCTAGGATATGGAGGAAAAACAAAAAATCTGAAGTAGTTTTTTTCACATGTCCACTGCCTATGTAATGGTCCTATGACTGGCTGCTGCCACATTTGTACTCCACATCTGGCCTCCCTCAGAACTCTGAGTGGACAGGGTGAGAATCCGGCTCAGGAGGGTTAGGATTAGAAGAATCTGTGTTTACAGGACTCGGCTCTCCCGCTGGCTCAAAGGGTCGCAAGTTGGCATAAGTCACTTCTTGGGCCAGCTGCTCCAGGGAAGGGCGGCCAAATGCCAGATTTCGAAGTGAGATACAAGTCATGAGAAAGCTGAAAAAGATGGGAAAAAGCCAGCTGTCCAAACTCCTATTTCAACACAGGCAATCCTGCCAAAGCCCTCAGAGGACACCTGGTCATCTGGCCTCTCACCCACAGATAAGAATCTCCCCCCAGACACCCCCATCCCAGCTGGAAGGGCACCCCACTCTTCACACAGTCTGACTGAGGATTCCAGGGTGGGGTAGGAATAACGCACAGGAAATAAGCTGAGTCGGAACAAGACAGTGCCCATCAGACATACCATTTACTCTCCCAATCAATCAGGGAGAGGAGCAAGGAGAGAGGAAAAAGGGAGAAGTTTAGCACTGGATTGTCCTCTCCTGGGAAAGAGTCCCTAATGTTACTCTCACCAGAGAACAGTGACCCAGCCTGCAAACATCTGATGACAAAGTACTATAGAGTAAAGCTTACCTGCGGCGAAAGATAAAGAGCTTTCGCAGCAAGAAGCGGACAAGTCGCTCGTGGAAAGGGGCATTTCGCCGGCGTTCAATCTCCTGGAGCCTTTGCTGGCGTCTAAGGAAGGTCTGGACCAGTGGTGTTGGCTCAGGGCCGCCTTTGACTTCCCCTTCGAGCAGAGGTTGCAGCTCTGGAGGCAGAGGCCCTGTTTCTGTCCGGAAGAGGGCAAAAAGAGGAATCACTGAGAAAAGAGCATTCTCTCTTCTAGAACTCCTCTTTCCCCAGCTAGAAGCTTCAAATTCATTCGTTAAGTGGGCAGATCCTCGATCATGACCCCGACTTCCTATAAAGTGGGCTCTCTCAGCCCAAATCTTCAGATACTCACCACTTCCATTCTCCACCTTCTCCTTCAATTCTTGAAGATACGCCAGGTCTTGCTCGAGTGCAACCTCTGTAGTGTTGACGTAGATGTACATGTAGCAGGAAGGACTGGACGACACTGTGTACACCTTATGGTACTCACCAGCCGGCAACTGAAAAGGGGGAAGAAATGCATCTCTCATGCTCTAGCCTTTCGCTAGCCAGCCTGTGGCCTCCCTCCACTTCCCCAACTCCATCTTTTTTCTTATATATTGGAATCCAAAGGAACTGACCTCTAGAATCCTGAATGAGGCTATTTATAGCCCCCAGGGCCCTTGCTTTTTCAGCCCCACTGCATTGTTGTTATTTAGTCGCCAAGTCATGTCCAGCTCTTTCGTGACCCCATGGACTGTAGCCCACCAGGCTCCTCTGTCCATGGGATTTTCCAGGCAAGAATGCTGGAGCGGGTTGCCACTTCCTTCTCCAAGGGATCTTCCTGACCCAAGGATTGAACCTACATCTCCTGCAATTGGCAGGTGGATTCTTTATCAACTGAGCCACTAGGGAAGCCTCCCACTGTGTTACTGTTACGTTAAAGGATTTTGCATTTATACTAAATCAACTACACTCATCAAAAGTTTTCTATCATTGTTAATTCAAGCCAAATACCTGCATTTTTTCTCCCTCCTGAAGAGTCTGGTTCTTCTGTTCTGCCACCAGCTCCACGGTCACCTCCCCCTGCAGCAGCTGGATGCTAGTGTTGCCCAGGTCTTCACTCACGAAGTTCTCCAGGTGCAGCCCTGCCCGGGGCAAGAGTTCCCATCCCACCCCAAGGTGGCGTGAACTCACTCCCAGTCAGAACAGAGAAATCACACCTTCACCAGCACCTTCACCTCGGGTTTCAAAAACCAGCCTCCCACCAGGAGCAGACCCTCCCGGCTCCATCACACACTGTGTCCCTGGCCTAGGAGGCCAGAAAGGAGACAGCAAAGCCTTTGTGCTTTCTTCCATACCAGGGAAATCTGCAATGAAGACCACTTCGGTGTGGTTGTCCAGGCTGCTCTTGATCTCCTGTAGTTTAGTTCTCCAGGGAGACAGGTCCATCAGCAGTGGCTGCAGCCAAGGTGTACGCTGGAAGGGCGACCAGGCAGCCTGCACGATGTCCACACGAGGGTCAAAAATCCTTAGGGAAAGAAATCATGTTCTAAGGCCATAGCCACCTACATACCGCAATTTCCAGTTCTGTTCATCACTGTTCCCGGATAGAACAAACAGGGTTTTCCAGAAAGAAGAAACAGCCTATGTCAGCATGTTACTGCCAGTTGGGGACAGAGAAACAGAAGAGGGGAAAGAGGTTCTGGAGCACTGGGAAGAATGGGGGTTAGTGGCCGCCTGAGGAGAGTTAACAGCTTCTAAGAGAATGAGTTCCCTTTTCTTCGGGATGACGGTGCCCTCTGCTGGATGCAATCGGCTATGCCCACAACCAGGTCAACAGGGACATGCACCAGTGGACAGCCTTGCAAGCAAGACAACACTGAGGAGCACAGGCTAGTCATCTGGGCCAAAAAAAGCTGGACTTCACGTTTTCCCCCTTCTCTGCTCCCCTTGCCCACCTCTGCTGGAAGCGGTCATTGATGGAGACCCAAATATCAAAGTAGATCTGGGGCTCAGTGACATTGTACTTGGGCAGCAGGCGGCTCAGGCAAGTGGCATATTGCTTCAGCATGTCTGCATGGTCCTTCCAACGCCGGCTCTGTGTGAATACCTGCCCCAAACCCCCACATTAGTCCCACCTCGTTGTTATTGAGCTTCCAGACATGTCATGCAGTGCCGAAGGCACAAAAAGATCCCTGTCTGCTGCCAGTCTTGACAGGGAAGAAAAAAAAATGAGAACCAAAAAACTTTATGGAAGAATTTTTTTCATTGCTGGGCTAGCGGTACTCACCTTTCTAAGTCTCATCTCAATTGAGGGACGTGAATGACACTGCCCCATTTCAACCCCCACAAAAGAAGGTTCCACCTGGCTCCAGAGAAAGGGCAAAGTGGACCCACAGAGACCAGACCCCAAAGCTCCAGGGGTCCTCTGAAGGCCAGGAAGTTAGTGGCATCTCACCCCAGGGTTGAGGTAGCCCAGTTCACCGGTGCGGCCATCACGGTAGGTGATCTTCACGTGCTGGTGGGAGCGGGAGTGCACCATCATGTCCCAAGAGTAGCCGTATAGCCCGTTGGTCCAGTTGTTGTACCCCTGAGGAGGCAGGGTGGTGGGAATCAGCTCCATGCTCCTCATGCTAATGCCGTCCTCTGCCCAGAGAGGTCCCCAGACCTGCCCGCTTCTCTCCTGAGCACTGTCCCCTCCACCACTATCCAAGCGGACCCTCAGCCCACACGCACCTGGGTGAGGAAGTGGGAATAAGGCAAGAAGAGCTGCTCCAGGAGGTAGAGCAGGGTGAAGGCAGTGCTCAGCTTGTGGCGCAGCCCTGGCTTCTGACTGCCTCTGGCCCGGCTCCTCTTATACATACAGGAAGTGCTGGGCTGAGGGGCAGTCCTGAGGGGCAGCAGCTCTTGCAGCTTTTTCGGGCAGTGAGCTACCAGCTTCCGAGGCCATTCAGGAGAGCAGAAGAGAGGGCTGCTGGCCAGCATGACGTAGGGGAACATGCCTAGAACAGCGGGGAAGAAATCAGCACTTCAGGAGTTGGGCTGGAAAACGTGGCTCATCCCCTCCACACCTCCCCTTCTCCTAGGCAGCCTCTCCCAGGTATTTCACTTATGAAGAAAGAAATTCTCAACTGGAGCCTATTACTTCCCACAGAAACAAAACATACTAGCTGAGCCCAAAAGCCCTGGGCCGCTTTCCCATCTGTTTCCATCTCTCAGAGATGACGTCCGGCTCAGCTTAGCTCCTGCTCCTGTCACCGTCTCCCCCTGCCACATGGGCTGCTGGTTCGTCCTTCCCCTGCACACCTGTGGCTTCCTGTTTCCCACCAGATTATAGGAACTGACCAATGCTGAAAAGCTGGGAATTCATGCAGTGGAAGTAGGACACGAAGACGAAGCCGATGGGTCTTGAGGCATCAAAGAAGAGCAGGAAACCGGCTGAGAGGTCGAGCAGCAGTCCGCACCAGTGCACCACCAGCAGACTCGTCATCTCCTCGGACAACACAAGTCTGCAGACACCAGGGTCAAAGCTCAGGCACTAGCACACATGGAATACTCACAGTTGAGGCACCTCTGCTACCCTCTCCATGCTGCATGATCCACCCCGGCAGAAGGGTAGAGAACTCCACCCAAAGACATCCTCTGGGAGGGTTTTCCAACCCCTTTTCATTCCCACAAAATTAAGAGTGTTAGTCGCTCAGTTGTGTCCAACTCTTTACGACCCTAGGGACTACAGCCCACCAGGCTACTCTGTCCATGGGATTTTCCAACCCAGGTATTGAACCCGGGTCTCCTGCATTGCAGGCTGGTGGTTCTTTACCATCTGAGCCATCAGGGAATCTCACATACTTCAGGTGTCCAATTTCTTTCAACATGCCCTAAGTAATAAGCAAGGGCAGAGCTCCCAGAGCAAAATTTGACTGAGCAGTGTGTGTGTTGTGCAAGGCAGGTTCTTCCTGGAGGTATACCAGAAGAGAAACTTTAAAAGGGGAACGCTGGGCTGATATAATGATGTCAAACTTCCAGAACTGGGAAGTGTCAGGGCAGAGGGAAGAGTACAAAGTAAGACAAGAAGGGAGTTCCCTGTTGGTCCAGTGGTTAAGAATCCGCCTGCCAATGCAGGGGACACGAGTTCGATCCCTGGTCTGGGAAGATTCCACAGCCATGGAGGAACTAAGCCCACTCGCTGCAACTACTGAGCCCACACACCTGGAACCCATGCTCTGCAACTAGAGCAGCCACAGTAATGAGAAGCCCACACACCACAGCTAGACAGTAGCCCCTACTTGCCACAACTAGAGAAAGTCTATAGCAACAAAGACCCAGTGCAGTCAAAAGTAACATTAAAAAAAGGAAGGCCAAAGGAAGAAGAGATGGGAGGAAAAGAGAAGTCAGAGAGAAGCAGCTCTGCTTTGGGAAGAGTTATTAACAATGGTTTTGTTTGGGAAGGGGAGCTGACTGTCCATATCTTGGCATGCCAGTTGAGGAATCTGGGCAAGAGGCTGGGGCAGCCACCCAAGGACAGAGGCCCCATCACAGCAACTGCTGGGGCACTGACTCACTCTCCAAGTCACCTAGTGCTGGCACTTCCCTTTCCTTTATTTCTTTTCCCTTCATTCCGGCCCATGCTGTAAGTCTCCCAGGGGCAGCTAAGCCTAGATCTTTTGACATCATCAACTCTGCCTTCTGCTGAAGAGGGAGATGAGTGGACAGAGTGAAGCATGCAGCAAATTTAGGCAAAGTGGGAGCAGCAGCTAGGACCGTAGACCTGAAGGAGGTGAGCCCCCCAACCCTGCACCTGGCCGCTCTAGGCCTCTGCCCTGCCGCTCACTTGAAAGGGCTGAAGAGCCAGTGCCGTGACAGGTATTCCATAGAGTAGCCTTCCACCCAGTCTGCGTCCAGCTTCTTTATGCCCGCAATGAAGTACACGATGAAGATCTGCAAACACAATATGCAAAACGAATATTCACACAAAGTCAGAGCCTCATCCTCCACAGACAGTCACAAATCAGTTCTGACCTCAGTCCAGGGCCTGAGAGACGAGATCTACTCATTCATCTCAGACGTTCACTCACCTAACATCCTACAGATATCAGGCACAGTATTAGGCAAAGTCAGGACGGAAAAGTCGGGCTTCCCTGGTGGCTCAGATAGTAAAGAATCTGACTACAATGCAGGAGACCTGGGTTCCATCTCTGAATTGGGAAGATCCCCTGGAGAAAGGAATGGCAACCCACTCCAGTATTCTTGCCTGGAGAATTCCATGGACAGAGGAGCCTGGCGAACCACAGTCCATGTGGCTGCAAAGAGTCAGACAGGACTGAGCAACTAACACTTTCACTTTACTTTCACTTTTGAAGGCAAGTCATGAAGCACAGAGGTTACTCTTTCTTCATGAGGATTCTAATCTAGTGGGAATAAAGCTCTTTCTTTGTATGACAAGGTGAGAGATCCCAGAGATTAGGAAGTAGCTTAGATTAGAAAACAGGGAGAAGCCAGGCCAGCTTTCCAGCAAAAAGGGAAAAAGGGATGTCCCTGGTGGTCCAGTAGATGAGAATCTACCTACCAATGCAAGGGACATGGCTTCAAATCCTGATGTAGGAAGATCCTACATGTTGAGGGGCAACTAAGCCCATGCACCACACAACTAGTGAGCCCACACTTTAGAGCCCACAAAGCTCTCTTGCCTAGAGCCCATGCTCTGCAATCAGAGAAGCCCCCACAATGAGAAACTGGGGCACAGCACTCAAGAGTAGCCCTTGTTCTCCACAACTAAAGAGAGACTCGTATGCAGCAACGAATACCCAGCATAGCCAAAAATAAAATAAATAAATAAAAAATTTTTTAAATAGTTGAGTTTCAAAAAGGAGGAAGGAGGAGGAGAAGATTCAGGGAGGCCAAGCAGAGCGAAGTCTGGCAGTGGGCGGCCATGCTGCCAACGGCTGTGAAGAACACCCCCTCTCTCCTGCAATCTGGTACCTGGCCACGCAACACAGCATAGTTCCAAAGGGGCACGTGGGCATTCCGCTTCCGGGCTCTCAGCAGGCCATCCACAGACCTGCAGTTGAGAGGGAGAACGGTAGGGGACGGGTTCTTAGTCCCGTCCCATTTCTACCTTGCTTTTTAAATGTAATCCTCTCTCTATTCCAGGATATCTCTGTAGTGATCTCTCTATTCTAGGACGTCTCCCACATCTTCTCAGTTCTCTCTGAGGCCCTTGCGAATTATTTGAGCACCTTGTAATGATCATTTCAAGTCATAACAGAAACTACTAGTCGTAACTACTAGTGAGTTATAACAACAACAAAATATTCAGTGTTTAACATCTGTTAGTTAGCAAATTAGTCTCCTCATAAACCAGGAAAAAGACTACAACGCTAGCTCCAGAAGAAAGGGGCTGTAGACCCTCCATTCCCCACCCCATGGCCACAGGGCAGCTGGCAGTAAGACTAGTATATACTGACCTCGTGTTACCTGCATGAGGGGAGGTGTACTTCCCCCTGCTCCACCTGCCACCCCATCCACTGCATGGGACAAGGGCATAAAGAATCACTGCTGCTGCTGCTAAGTCATTTCAGTCGTGTCCGACTCTGTGTGACCCCATAGATGGCAGCCCACCAGGATCCCCGTCCCTGGGATTCTCCAGTCAAGAACACTGGAGTGGGTTGCCATTTCCTTCTCCAATGCATGAAAGTGAAAAGTGAAAGTGAAGTCTCTCAGTCGTGTCCGACTCTTAGCGACCCCATGGACTGCAGCCTACCAGGCTCCTCCATCCATGGGATTTTCCAGGCAAGAGTACTGGAGTGGGGTGCCACTGCCTTCTCTGAAAGAATCACTGATATGCAAAAAAAAAAAAAAGATTACAGTGCTAAAAGAGGACTAAATTTGAAAAACAAGGAATTTCAGGGAATGTTTGCAAAGCTGGTGTATGAAAATATACATAGTGCATTTAAAGCAAAGTTTCAGTTTTCAAGACAAACTGACATTTCACAGACCTGGATGCTAGGATCTAGCTGAGAACGGACAAAACCAGGCTACTAAGATTAGATGTATTCTGGGGAGGCAGAAGCAAAGCAGGTTTTCAATAAGACACAGAATGAGCAGAGAAGCCAGGAAAGGGGCAGGTTATTATATTTGTGCTCAGGAGCACTGGAGTCTGCCACTAGGGAGACCTGGAGTCTCATTTATGCCTCTTAACTGCTCAGTGACCTTAGACAAATCCTCTATTTCTGTAAGCCTTAATTTCTTCATTTATAAAATGGGAACTCCATGTTATAACCATGGGGTTATAACATGGAAAAAACAAAAATGTTTAGCATAGTGCTTGGCATGTGGAAAGCCTTTAGTGAATGATCAGTCGGTATTTTTTCAAATTGTGCAAAAATTACAAAAATGAGATTTTCTGGGGTATTCTGTCAAAGAGTGTTAGTCACTCAGTCATGTCCAACTCTTTGTGACCCCATGGACTGTAGCCCATCAGGGCTTCTCTGTCTATGGAATTCTCCAGGCAAGAATACCAGCCATTCCCTTTTCCAGGGGATCTTCCTAATCCAGGGATCAAACCTGGGTCTCCTGCATTGCAGGAGGATTCTTTACCATCTGAGCCTCCAAGAAAGCCCAACTACTTCTCAATTCTTTATGATGAGAGCTGGCCACTCTGAATGAATGTAAAGGTTTACAAAAAGGGGATATCTGCATAGGTGTACTGACGATTGACATGTGATTAATGACTGATAAATCACTAACAAATCCAGTGTTTGAGGTTTTCTTCCCACGCCCATGTTACTGACAGCTCATACTTGCTTTTCACTTAGTAATAGAAGGATTCCTTAAAAATCATCAGTTCTGCAACCCTGTCTCCAAATCCCTTTTCCACCTCCCCTGAAAGATGGTCACATAAGCCAGAGGTGGGAGAGGGTTACCTCCTCCAGGGACAGCACTGCTGAGCAGCCCTGGTGGGCCCTCTCCTTCTGACATGCCTCTGCCCCACATCAGTGTCTACTCTTGGCTCTAATTCTGTCCCTCACAGAGAAAGTCTGCTCCCTCTTCCACATGACCACCCTTGAAGTATTTGAAAATAGCTATGTCTGGCTTTAGTCTTCTCTTCTTCTAAGAGGATTACAGGAAGTGGACAGATCAAGGCACCTGGGGAGATAGGGAAAGAGTGAAGGGGTGGGAATGGAGCCACTCTGCTTGTGGTCACCCTCAGAACTCCCACCTCGCTGACCGTCACCCCTCCGGAATCCATCCAAGTCACCTTTGCTTGTTTACAAGTTATGTTTACTCTGCAAAGCACGGCTGAAGATATGCTTGCTGGGACAAGTGCTAGGACCTTACTGGGCCCTACCTCTGGTGACCATCCTGACACAGCCAACCCCTCCCTCGTTCCCCCAGACTCATACCAGTAGTGGTGTGCATCCACAAATGTCAGCTGAAAGGCCAACAAGCCATACAGATAGGAGTGGTTGTTCCACGACGTCTTGTCCAGGAGAAACACATACCAGTATGGCAGCAGGAATAACACACAGCTTATCCGGTAGCACAGGCCCAGCATCATGCCCAGTGCCCCTGGGATTGGTAGGGGAGAGGATTAAAAGGTCAAAGGGTCACCACAGGCCCAGCTCCCCCGGGACAGCCTATGGGTGGGGTTAAGAAACTCATCAGACATTTTACAGTCAGATAAAAATAAATTTCAACTAAATGTTATTTCAATATTTTAAAAAGAGTTAAGGGGTCACAGCTCAGATGACACACAGGATATTATAATATCCTGCTTATAATTTCAGCAGGATGAAATTATAAGTTATAGAATAAGTGAAATAAGAAAACCTAGAGAATTCCCTGGCTGTCCAGCGGTTAGGACTTAGTGTTTTCAATGCCAAGGGCCTAAGTTCGATCCCCAGTCAGGGAACTAAGATCTCGCAAACCATGTGGCACAGCCAAAAATAAAAATGAAACCCAAGACCCTGGTCATTCACCAGCATGCTTCGGATTTCTGTGTATTAAGTAGGCCAGTCAATACGCCCGTCTCTCCTGCAGTTTCTCTCACCCAGAAACATGATGGTGTAGATCAGATACATCCAGTCAAGTGGCAGTGGCTGCAGGGCGTCCAGTAAGGGGAAGCGACACACCTCCAGGCCATCCAGGTATCTTCGGTCTAGGGAGCTGAGACCACGCTCCTGGGGTATGTCCAGCACCATCATCAGCCCTGAGAAGGCAGAGAGAGAAGGTGCCGATAGGCCTCAGCAAAGGCAACCATGGAACATACTGGAATATAGTCAGGCACACCCAGCTCCAGAAATAATTCATTCAACAATAATCATGCTTGCTAAGTTGCTTCAGTCGTGTCTGACTCTTTTTAATCCCACGGACTGGAGCCCTGTCCATGGGATTCTCCAGCCAAGAATACTGGAGTGGGTTGCCATTTCCTCCTCCAGGAGATCTCCTGACCCGGGGTTCGAACCCGCATCTCCTGCATTGACAGGCAGGTTCTTTACCACTCGTGCCACCTGAGAATTGGTTGAGTGCCTACTCTGTGCTAGGCATTGTGCCAGTTGTGGGATGTCAGCCACTGCACCTCCCTGAGCCAATTCCCCATTTGTGAGAAGGGGCTCATAATATTTTGCAGGGTCTCAGAGAAGATTAAATGAAAGAAGCATACAAAGTGCTATCGAAGCTATTCAGGTTTTGATAGTCATGTTTGTAAAGGTCTGTCCTATTGGCTACACAAAGTGCTCTGGGGTGATGCGCCCTCAACCTCTTTTACTTCCTGGCACAGCAGTATCTGGCCAGCACACTAGGGTAAACAGAAGGGCTACTCAGGTCAGGAAGCCAGCTCCAAATTAAGGTAGGATTTCTCAACCCCAGGACAATTCAGTTTGGCCTGGTTAATTATTTGCTGGAGGTTTACCCTGTGGTTCATAGGTCATTCAGCAGCATCCCTGATTTCTGTGTAGATGCCAGTAACCACTTCTTCCCCTTCCCCCACACCTAGTTGTGACAAATACAAACGTCTAGAGACATTGCCAAATGTACCCTGGAGAGTAAAAGCGTCTCCAGTTGAGAACCACTGGGTTAGGTAGATTAATATCTCGGCATGTCTGTAACCCATTCCAAACATACATGCTGTGGCCTATGAGTTAGAAAGGTCTGGATTAGGGAGTCACAGCCTAAATGGCTGCTTTGTCACCCCTGCCATTTCTCTGAAGTCTAGTCCTTAGCGTAGTTACTGGAAAACTTCATTCCACAAATAAAATGGGTTCCTGTTCCCCTGTCTCTGTATTTCCTGTAGCCTTGGATCAAAGCACTTCTGATCTCCAAGCCCTAATCAGAGGAGACAAAACTGGGTTACAAAGAGTTCTTCCAGGATATTAGTCACTTCAGCTTTTAGAAAAAGGAAGGTTAGTCCACTAAACAAGAAAGTATCCAAGAAATGGACAAGGAACCATTGTCATTCTCTCACCCCCAACCATGCTGGCACCTCCCAGACACTGGACTTACCGAAGAGAAAACGGAAGACTGCCAGGCCTGCAGGATCCGTGGGTCTATTCAGCAGGGTCACCAGCCTCTCCCAGCTGGACACATCTGTCCACTCAAAACCCAACAGTTTCCCCATTCGGCTGCCCTGACGGGGCCCTGAAGTCTGTGCAGCCTTGTCTTTCTTTACTTTGTCTGCAACCAATAAATGGAGAGAGTTGCACGTGCACGTATGGGAATGGAGATGTTTTAAAACAGACTCCTTCTCAAATCAGAGAAATCTCCGTCTAGGGCTTCTGCCTACCTGGGTTCACCCACTGATCTCTGACTGCTCGAAACATCCCTGCAGTGCAGCCCCTCCTCCAGGATCCCCCAGTGCCCCAGAACCTTTCTCAGACTGCAGCCCCCTAATCGCAAAGCGTCCTGAATGTCATCAACCCACCCCGAAACAGAAGACTGCAAACTCTCTCTACAAAGCCCTTCCCAACCGAGGCTCCCTTCCCCAGGTTCCGCAGGGCATCCCTGCCCTACCCCTCTGAAAGTTGCGCCCCTCTCTATGCGCCACAAGGCGGGGCTCTGAGCCTACCTGAGCCCCGCGGGGCCCGCGCGGGCCGAGCGGAGACCGCCATGGCCTCCGCGAGGTAGATATGCCACAGCAACAACCTCCGAGCCCGGGGGCGTCGCAAGGGGCGGCTCCCCTAAGCCCCGCCTCCCCGACACATCAGCACGCACGAGGCCGGCCGGAAAGCGCCAGGACTGTCGTGAAGGGCCCTAGTCGGCCGCGCTGGACTCCCTGCTTGGCGGTAGAGGGCGGAACGAGGGGTCTGGGGGCGGGGCAACGAGGTCGCGAGGGGGCGTGATCAGACTCCGCCTTCCCTGGTGACCGTGGAGTGGAGGTGTACGCGGACCTGTCTCTTTTCTGTCAAGTACCTAGTCTCGTCCCTGAGGCCTCCCTAGCCTTCTCCGCTCTCTCAACCTAAAGAAGACTGGGCGCCCACGACCTTCCTGGGTCCCTTCCCGCCCCTATTAGGTCGCTGCAGATCTGTGAACGGTGCGGGCGCAAAAGTCAGACTCTTTCCAGGGAGTTTCCCGCCCAGTTGAGGATGCACCGGGGAGGGCTGTCCCGGCCTGGAACCAGAGATTTGAAAGCAGCAGGAAAACCGGAACGACCTGACCGCAGAAGGAATGCAGAGTAGGGGCAGTAAATAGAGTGTGTTTGGTTGGGGAAGGTGAGTCTTGAACAGCTTTTTCATTGTTTCTCTGCCCTGGAATTGACAAGCAGGATCAGAGGACGGCATCTTAGTGCAGGGGTTCTCACATTTTTTAGTCTCAGGACCCCTTTATGTTGCTACACACATTATTGAGAACCCTAAAGAGCTTTTTATGAATAATAGATTATATTTTTCCGTATTTACCCTATTGTAAATTTACCCTGAGAAATGTTTGAAATATGCGTTGATTTACTAAAAGGAAAAAAAAAAGTCATGAACCCATTACATGTTTACATAAATAACATTTTTATGAAAAAATATATTTTCCACACTAAAAAAATATATGAGAATAGTATTGTTTTACATGCAGATCTCTTTAATGCCTGGCTTAATTGAAGAAAGCTGGATTCTCCTTTCTGTTTCTGCATTCCATCTGTTGTGATTGAAGTATATGAAGGAAATCGGGTCTCACAGATACTGTTGGTAAAAAGAGAAGTATGTTATTAGGCTCTTTAGATAATTGTGGATATTCTTTGATACTACACCTAAACTTACAAGTGGTTGTTTTTTTAAAAGTTAGTTAGATGTGGGCGTTTCCCAGTTGGCGCTAGTGGTAAAGAACCTGCCTGCCAAGGCAGGAGACATAAGAGCTGCTGCTGCTAAGTCGCTTCAGTCGTGTCCGACTCTGTGCGACCCCATAGATGGCAGCCCACCAGGCTCTCCCGTCCCTGGGATTCTCCAGGCAAGAACACTGGAGTGGGTTGCCATTTCCTTCTCCAATACATGAAAGTGAAAAGTGAAAGTGAAGTCGCTCAGTCGTGTCCGACTCTTAGCGACCCCATGGACTGCAGCCCACCAGGCTCCTCCATCCATGGGATTTTCCAGGCAAGAGTACTGGAGTGGGGTGCCATTGCCTTCTCCGGAGACATAAGAGACAAGGGCTCAATTCCTGGGTTGGGAAGATCCACTGGAGATGGGCATGGCAACCCACTCCAGTATTCCTACCTGGAGAATCCCATGAACAGAGGATTCTGGCTGGCTAGAGTCCATGGAGTCGCAGAGTCAGACACGACTGAAGAGATTTAGCATGCGTGCAATCAGATGTGGGACTGGAAAACATAATGAACTTTACACTCTACTGTATTAAAATCAAGCTTTCCTGGGTGTCTTAGACATTAAAAGAATCTGCCTGCAATTCAGGAGACCCCGGTTTGATCCCTGGATGGCCAAGGATCCCTGGAGGAGAAAATGGCAACCTACTTTACTATTCTTGCCTGGAGAATCCCATGGACAGAGGAGCCTGGTGGGCTACAGTCCACAGGGTCACAAAGAGTCGGACACGACTGAGCGACTAATACACACATTAAAATCATTGGTATATCTTGCAGAGGGAAAGGATGAGTGGAAGGACAGTTAGGGACTTTAGAATCAACATGTACACACTGCTATATTTAAAATGGATAACCAATAAAGGCCTACTGTAGAGCATAGGGAACTCTGCTCAATATTATGCAATGACCTAATTGGGGAAAGATTTTGAGAGACAGTAGATGTGTGTATGGACTTTGCTAATAGCTCAGTTGGTAAAGAATCCACCTGCAATGCAGGAGACCTGGGTTGGATCCCTAGGTTGGGAAGATCCCTAGAGAAGGGAAAGGCTACCCACTCCAGTATTCTGGCCTGGAGAAATCCATGGACTGTAAAGAGTCAGATACGACTGAGTGACTGTCACTGTCACTTTCACTTCACAGGTGCATGTATAACTGAATCACTTTGCTATATACCTGAAACTAATACAACACTGTTAATCAACTATACTCAAGTATAAAATAGAAAGTTAAAAAAAAATTGTTGGTATATCTTGCACTTGAATGGATCTTTTACTCCTGACAATTTTATAAAATCATACATATGGTCCTTTGGAAAATACTGACCATCTAAAAACTAAGCTGTGCAGCTCTTCTAAATGTAAAGTTTCTTAAGTGTTGGGAAGCTGCCAGGCACATAGTGGCAGATACAAGTTTTCTCAAATTTTAATTTTCACCTGAAAGCTCAAATTTTACCACTGGCAACAAATACCATCTATTGTTTTCCTTGAATGGAGAGGTTCCTTTCATTTTTGATAAAGTATTTGCTAAATGCACCAGTTTGAATAATCATAGTTCGTCTGTCCAATGTCCTTTCAAGTAATGGTACTTCATTTTAAAAGAAAAAAGGCAAAAACAAAGATGCTTAATATCCTATTAGGATATTGCAAATTTGGCAATTCCCTGGTGATCCAGTGGGCAATTTCACTTTCATGACCTGGGTTCAGTCCCTGGCCTGGGAACTAAGATCCCACAAGCCCCACAGCATGGCCAAAAAATAAAAACAACAGTGAGATTCTAGAAATCCAAGGCTCTGAAAACAACAAATGCTGGTAAGGAAATGGAGCAACAGAAACTCTGCTTACATTGCTGGTAGGAATACAAAACAGTTGGAAGACAGTTTGGCAGTTTCTTACAAAACTCAACATACTCTTACCATATGATCCAGCAATTGTGCTCCTTGGTATTTACTCAAATGAGGTGAAAATTTATGCCCACGCAAAACCTGCACAGGAATGTACCTCAGCTTTATTTATAACTGTCCGAACTTGGAATCAACCAAAATATCCTTCAATAAGTAAATGGATAAAATAAACCAGCACATCCATATGATGGAGTATTCAGTAATGAAATGAGCTGTCAATCCACAAAGACATGGAGGAATCTTAAATGCATATTGCTAAGTGAAAGAAACCAATCTGAAATGGCTACATACCATGTGATAACCTGGAAAAGGCAAAACTTTGGAGATAGCAAAAAGATAGATGTTTTCCAGAAGTTGTGGGGGAGGAAGAGAGAGATGAATAGATGTAGCACAGAGGATTTTTAGAGAAGTGAAACTATTCTGTATGATACTCTAATGGTGTCATGATGAATTCATGTTGCTATATATTTATCAAGACCCATAGAATGTATAATATAAAGAATGAACCCTAGGGACTTTTCTGATAGTCCAGTGGCCAAGACTCCCAATGCAGAGGCTCTGGGTTCAATCTCTGGTCAGGGAACTAGAATCTATACACTGCAACTGCAATCCATACACTCAACTCTGTTGAGCATCCATACAACACATGCTCAACAGAGATCAAAGACCCAGTGTGCTGCAACTGAGACCCAGCAAAGCCAAATGAAAAATAAATAAAAAAGATTTTTTTAAATAAAATTTAAAAAATAGTGACCCCTAATGTAAACCATGAACTTTGTTATTAATATTAGCTCATCAGTTGTCACAAATATATCACACTAATACAAGACGTTAGTACAGGAAAAACAGGGAGAGCATAAAGGGTGTATGGAACCTACTACTCAAAGAAAAATCTATTAGTTTGAAAATGAAGGTGAGTTGAGTTCACAGTTTAATTGCACAAGTGTTTTTTCTTAGAACAACTATGAGACTATCATTGTATTTGGGTATACAGAAGTATTGTATTTATATTTTCCAGTTCTTCACACAAAATAGTAAAATGATCTGTATGCCTGTGACAGGAATTTATAAAATTAATAATTTTATACTGCTTCACTAACAGTATTCTTTTTATAAATTTTTTTTTCCCTTTTTCTTTCTTTCTTTATTTTTTTTTTGGCTGCATCTCCTGGCATGAGAAACTTCCCCAACCAGGGATCAAACCTGCACCCCCTGCAGTGGAAGCACAGAGCCTTAACCACTGGACCGCCAGGGAAGCTCCAAGAGTATTCTTACTTGACATTGGCATTTTTTAAATGTGGTAAGTGTGTGGCAGAGAGGAATGCAGTGACTACTACTACAGTTGGGTACCACGGTCTCTCTCCTGCTAAGTTGCCAACAGTTTTGCCCATTTTTCTTTGCATTATCAGTTCAAATGTTAACACAGTTAAAAAGGCAAATAACATCTCAGTATTATTATAGTAAATTTTGCCCCTAAAGACTTCAGGGGTTCACGGACCATGTGCTGAGAACCACCATCCTAAAGGAAAAAAATTGGCAGGGGTAGATGTGGTAGAGATTATTGGGCACAGATGCAGGTGGATTCACCAAGTGTTCCTGCTGTTGAAGTCTGGCCCACTTCTAGGTCATCCTGATACAACACTTTGGAAGCCATAGATCTATTAATATTTAGGGGATGCATCTCTTAATCCACTGTCAAATCCCAGTCCAGATGAATACATTGTGGATTGGGAAGTTTAGGCCAGATTTTCTAGGATCACTCAAAATTAGATGGCTCCGGACTTCCCTGGTGGTCCAGTCATTAAGAATCCACTTGCCAATTTAGGGGATATGGGTTCAATCCCTGGACTGGGACGGTTCTACATGCCTCAGGCAACTGGGCCTCAGCGTCACAGCTACTGATCCCGTGTGCCGCAGCTACTAGAAACACTACTGGAGAGGAGCCCCTCCTCTCCACAACTGAAGTCCGAGAGCAGCAATGAAGACCCAGAGAAGCCAAAAACAAATATATAAAAATTTTAAAAATACTACTAGATGGCTCCATTTTTGTTTTATTTATTTTTTTAAACTATTTATTTTTATTTTATTTACCATCTGAGCCACAGGGGCTTCCCTGGTGGCTCAGATGGTAAAGAATCCGCCTGCAATGCAGGAGACTCCGGTTCGAGCCCTGGGTTGGGAAGATCTTCTGGAGAGGGGCATGGCAACCCACTCCAGTACTCTTGCCTGGAGAATCCCATGGACAGAGGAGCCTGGCGGGTTCAGTCCATAGGATCGCAAAGAGTCGGACATGACTAAAGTGACTTGGCACACATACATGCACATGCAGTTAATGGTAAAGCTTATTGTAGATTTTATAAAAGATACAGTGTGATGGTGATCAGAAAAGGAAGAAGTTGAATTTCAGTGGGGAAATCTAGAAGACTTCATGGAAGCAATGATGAATGAAGTGGGATATTCTCTTGTCTCAATGACAAAAGTCCACTTGAGCAAAGATGTAAAAGGAGATGGTTTATTTTGGGAAGGACAGGTAATTTAGTATGGCTAGGGGGCTGGAAGGTGAGTCTCTTGAGAGATAATCTTCAAAAAGCAGGTTTAGAACAATCTTGGCATGCCAAACTAAGGAGTTTAGGCTTTACCCTGGGGGTAGGGTGCTGCATTCTCAAATTGGTGTTTTAGGAAGATAAGGAGCAACCATAGAAGGAATGGGTGGGAGAAGATAGTCAGTTTGGAGGTGGATCAGAGAAGAGATCATCCTGGCATTACCTAGGAAGCAGAAGCTTGTATGAAAAGGATGTGGTATATTTGAGAGACTAAGACTTAGTGGTGTCTCAGATATGTAGATGACACCACCCTTATGGCAAAAGCAAAAAGGACCTAAAGAGCCTCTTGATGAAAGTGAAAGAGGAGACTGAAAAAGCTGGCTTAAAATTCAACATTCAAAAAACTAAGATTATGGCCCCTGGTCCCAGCACCTCATGGCAAATAGATGGGGAAACAATGGAAACAGTGACAGACTTTATTTTCTTGGGCTCCAAAATCACTGCAGACAGTGACTGCAGCCATGAAATTAAAAGACTCTTGCTCCTTGGAAGAAAAGCTATGACCATCCTAGACAGCATATTAAAAAGCAGAGACATTACTTTGTCAACAAAGGTCTGTCTACTCAAAGCTATGGTTTTTCCAGTAGTCATGTACAGATGTGAGATTTGGACCATAAAGAAAGCTGAGCACTGAAGAATTGATACTTTTGAACTGTCATGCTGAAGAAGACTCTTGAGAGTTGCTTGGACTGCAAGGAGATCACATCAGTCAATCCTAAAGGAAATCAGTCCTTAATATTCATTGGAAGGACTCATGCTGAAGTTGAAGCTCCAATACTTTGGCCACCTGATGTGAAGAACTGACTCATTAGAAAAGACACTGATGCTGGGAAAGATTGAAGTCAGGAGGAGAAGGGGACAACAGGATGAGATGGTTGGATGGCATCACTAACTCAGTGGACATGAGTCTGAGTAAATTCTGAGAATTGGTGATGAACAGGGAGATGGACATGCTGCAGTCTATGGGGTTACAAAGAGTTGGACATAACTGAGCGACTGAACTGAACTGAACTGATTGATTGTGTGTATAGGATGTCTTAGGGATTGCCGGGAGAAATATCAATAACCTCAGATATGCAGATGACACCACCCTTATGGCAGAAAGTGAAGAGGAACTCAAAAGCCTCTTGATGAAAGTGAAAGTGGAGAGTGAAAAAGTTGGCTTAAAGCTCAACATTCAGAAAACGAAGATCATGGCATCTGGGCCCATCACTTCATGGCAAATAGATGGGGAAACAGTGGAAACAGTGACAGACTTTATTGTCTTGGGCTCCAAAATCACTGCAGATGGTGACTGCAGCCATGAAATTAAAAGACGCTTACTCCTTGGAAGGAAAGTTATGACCAACCTACACAGCATATTCAAAAGCAGAGACGTTACTTTGCCAACAAAGGTCCGTCTAGTCAAGGCTATGGTTTTTCCAGTGGTCATGTATGGATGTGAGAGTTGGACTCTGAAGAAGGCTGAGCGCCGAAGAATTGATGCTTTTGAACTGTGGTGTTGGAGAAGACTCTTGAGAATCCCTTGGACTGCAAGGAGAGCCAACCAGTCCATTCTGAAGGAGATCAGCCCTGGGACTTCTTTGGAAGGAATGATGCTAAAGCTGAAACTCCAGTACTTTGGTCACCTCATGCGAAGAGTTGACTCATTGGAAAAGACTCTGATGCTGGGAGGGATTGGGGGCAGGAGGAGAAGGGGACGACAGAGGATGAGATGGCTGGATGGCATCACTGACTTGATGGACGTGAGTCTGAGTGAACTCCAGGAGTTGGTAATGGACAGGGAGGCCTGGTGTGCTGCAATTCATGGGGTCACAAAGAGTCGGACACGACTGAGTGACTGAACTGAACTGAACTGAGGGGTTCCTAACTTGGGACAGTGGTAGAATGGGAGTACTATTCAGGAGGAGGAACATGGGAAAAAGATAAAGGGTTTGGTTTGGCTGTCGGATGTGTCTGTGGATTGTCCAGGACATTGGAGAGGCAGCAGTGGCAATTAGAGAGAGGTATGGCATTTGGAGGGGGGCGGTCCTTCTCAGGTAGCTCAGGGCTTCCCAGGTGGGAGCTAGTGGTAAAGAACTTGCCTGCCAATCCATGAGACTAGAAGAAATGAGGGTTCAATTCCTAGGTCGGGAAAATTCCCTGTAGCAGGGCATGGCAACCCACTCCAGTATTCTTGCCTGGAGAATCCCAGGGAGAGAGGAACCTGGTGAGCTACAGTCCATAGGGTTTCAAAGAGTCAGACACGACTGAAGCGACTTAGCATGCATGCACTCACAGATTTGGGGATCGTCCTTAAATGGCTGTTGAAACTGTAAAGGCACTGAGTACACTTCCCTAGGGAGAGCAAGGTTTCTAAACCTTGGCAGTATTGTCATTTGGTCTGTATGTTCTTTGTCTTTGGGGTGGGGGTCGTGGGCTATCCATGACATTGTAGGAAGTTAAGCATCCTTGGCCTCTACCCACTAGATGCCAGTAGCACCACTCCCCCCATCAGTTGTGTCAACCAAAGATGTCTCCAGACACTGTCACATTCCCTGGAGGGCAGGATCAACCCCACAGAGAACTATTGCTCTAGGAGAGAGGGTGGAGTCAGAAAATCGCCAAGGGCAGAACCTTCCAGTTCTAAGGGCAAGGTCAGAAGGAAAGAGAGCACCTTGGGAGAGATGGGGGTGACTCGTTGTGTAACAATCTGTAAAGAGGAAGACAAAAGAGGCCTTGGCAGCGATGAGAGGTTTATGATCTTTCAGGAGCAATTCCAGTTGAGCCTCCTGAATGTGCTTCCTCCTTGTTCTCTAGCCTTTCCCCTGAAAGGTACAAGAGTCAACTGCCCACTAGGGCCATAAATGCGACTGGGGTATATGCCAGTGTACAGCAAAGCTTGCCTGATTGCTTTGCAGGCTGTTTATATTCCTCTTCCCTTCTGTCATTCCATTTGTTCTACTAGTCTCCTTTTTCATTTGTAGTATGCTTTAGCAGAAATATAGACATATATACCCATACTATTTAATCCTAACAATAATCCTGTAAAACAGCTTTCATTATTGTTCCCATTTTGCTGATGAAGAAACCAAAGCTCCCAGAGGGAAGTGATTTGCCTAAGACTCCACAACAGTCGGCTTCCTAGGTGGCTCTAGTGGTAAAGAACCTGCCTGCCAGGCAGCAGGAGAAAGAAGTGAAAGTGAAGTTTCTCAGTAGTGTCTGACTCTTTTCGACCCCGTGGACTGTAGCCCACCATGCTCCTCCATCCATGGGATTCTCCAGGCAAGAATACTGGAGTGGGTTACCATGCCCTCCTCCAGGAGATCTTCCTGACCCAGGGATCGAACCCAGGTCTCCCGCATTGCGGGCAGATGCTTTAACCTCTGAGCCACTGACGCCCAAATCCGATCACACAGGGACTGAGAAGACTCTTCAGCATAGTCCAATTGCTTCTTTGGCTGCAGCTCCTACTACATAGAGTCTTTTCCTTACAAAGTGACTGACACTCCCCTCCTGGGATAGAGCCTTCCTTGACTAAAGGAATCAGTGACTTCTGTTCTCTGCTCATTGAGTACCATTCAGTACCTTACTGAATGTTTAACCTTGTGAGGGTGGTAGCCAGATGCTCTTCCTTTTTTTTGGCCACACTAGCTTGTGGTATCTCAATTCCCCAACCAGGGATTGAACTCAGACCACAGTAATGAAAACCCAGAATCCTAACTGCTAGGCCATTAGGGAACTCCCAGATGGTTGTCTTTGGGTCCTCGTTACTGTGCGGGCTTTTCTCTAGCTGTGGCTCGTGGGGGTGACTCTGTCTCAGTGGGCAAGCTTCTCATTGCTGTGGCTTCTCGTTGCTGAGCATGGGCTCTAGGACTTAAGAGCTTCCATAGTTGTGGCTCCCAGGCTGTAGAGCCCAGGCTCAGTAGTTGTGGCTCATGGGGCTTAGTTGCCCCAAGGCATGTGGAATCCTCCCAGACCAAAGATTGAACCCACATCTCCTGCATTGGCAGGCAGATTCTTTGCCACTGAGCCACCAGGGAAGCCCCCAGATAGTTTTCTGATAAAGGATCACAATGCAGTGTTTATACAGGTGAGGCTAAGCCTGTAGCAGTTCCGTAAGGTGAAGACGAGGACGAACAGGTTACAGGCCCAACCATCGGCACTGCTGAATCTCCCTGACAGTTGCTAGATCTAGGCCAAGGGTCAGCTCCCTCAGGGACATCAATGTATGTCCAAGGCTTGTGGTGGTGTACCAGACCCGATAGCTCAACTGCTGTAACTCTCCTTACAACAAGGAACGTCCAGGGAATTCCCATCCAGGGAATCCTCTTCCATTTCTTCCTGTTCCCCTCAAACATCCTACTCTGGTCTTTGTTTCTTGGCATCTCTCATGCTCCCTTGCCTACCAATTCACTTAGCATCTGAAATTCTGAGTAATCACAAAAGCCACCATTTACTGACAGTTTTTTAAGTACCAGGCACAGAATGGAGGTAATTGAAGCTTAGAGATGTTACATAAATCTGTCCAATATCACAAAAATGTTAAAGTATAGATCAGTGTGTCTGTAGAAATAGAATTTGAGCCACATTGGTAATTAATCATTTTCTATTAGCCAAATTGAAAGAGAAAATAAACAGGTGAAATTAATTTTACCAATATTTTTTAAGTTAACTCAATATATCCTAAGTGTCTATTAACATATAAATTGATAAAGAAGATGTGGTATGTATATATATATATATATATATATACACACACACACACACACACATACACACACACACACACACAATGGAATATTACTCAGCCATAAAAGAGAATGGAATTTTTCCTTTTAAAACAACATGAATGGACCTCAAGTGTATTATGCTTAGTGAAATAAGTCAGACAGAGAAAGACAAATACTGTATGATATCATTTATATGTGGAATCTAAAAAATATTAATACAACAAACTACTGAATTTAACAAAGAAGAAGCAGACTCATAGAGAACAAACTAGTAGTTAGCAGTGAGGAGACAGAGGGGAGAGGAGCAATTTAGGAACAGGAGATTAAGAGGTATAAGCTGCTAAATCACTTCAGTTGTGTCCGACTCTGTGCGACCCCACAGACGGCAGCCAACCAGGCTCCCCTGTCCCTGGGATTCTCCAGGCAAGAACACTGGAGTGGGTTGCCATTTCCTTCTCCAATGCATGAAAGTGAAAAGTGAAAGGGAAAGCTACTATGTACAAAATAAGCTAAAAGGATATATCATGCAACACAGGGCATACAGCCAACATTTTATAATAACTATAAATAGAGTATAACCGTTAAAAATTGTGAATCATTATATTGTATACCTGTAACAGCGATCAATGCAAAGAAATAGAGGAAAACAACAGAATGGGAAAGACTAGAGATCTCTTCAAGAAAATTAGAGATACCAAGGGAACATTTCATGCAAAGATGGGCTCAATAAAGGACAGAAATGGTATGGACCTAACAGAAGCAGAAGATATTAAGAAGAGGTGGCAAGAATACACAGAAGAACTGTACAAAAAAGATCTTCATGACCAAGATAATCACGATGATGTGATCACTCACCTAGAGCCAGACATCCTGGAATGTGAAGTCAAGTTGGCCTTAGAAAGTATCACTATGAACAAAGCTAGGGGAGGTGATGTGCCGGGGTCCAGCCCCAGTGGAGTCGGGGGTTTCGAACGGGAGACGGCATCGGCGATCAGGAAACAACAGCTTATTTAAATGTTAATTAAAGATATAAAGAGTGGTTAAATAAGGATAGCTCAGTGAGAAAATTTAGTGGAGAAAAGAGGCTGAATAATTCAGCCAAAAGGTGAGAGAAAGAACGACATGGGGAGACCAAGTTTCGGTGAACAAGGCCCGCACTTTATTTTCCAAAGTAGTTTTTATACCTTAAGTTATGCATAAAAGATAATGGGGGAAGGGGTAGAGTCAGCAGTAAGGCAGGCTTTCTTCCTGCAAACTTATCATATGTAAAGGTTTAGGTGATTTACATCATCTTCTGGCCCGGAGGCCTGTTAACATTTTAAGACCCTTTCTTCAGAAAACTTATTTTTCTCTAAAGGTGATTAGTCAGGCGCCACCCTCCAAAAGCATTAGATAAAGTTGCATTCTTATAGGGCAAAGGTGTGGTGGGCTATAACAAGAAAAAGAATTAACTCAAGGGTCCAAGGTTACAAACATTAAAGCTACTACTTACACCAATTATATTAATCAATACACTGCCAGGGACACAGTAGGTAAGGGATATGGAGACTTAGCAGCAAACATTGGCCCAACAAGTGAAAAACCCTTCACCAATACAATTTCTAATCAATCTTTTAACTGCTCAAAGGAATCTGTATTTAGACAGTTCAGAACATCTTATGCCTCTCACAGTTGGGAGGCTCTAAACAATCACATGTGGCCAGAAGAACCTATTCAGGAGAGAGATGGTGGTTGGGGACAGCCCTCCGTAAAGTCAGAGGTGTAGGTGAGAGCACAAAGCAGTAAAGTAGGCAGACTCTGGTTTTGGGGTAGATGCTCGAGAATATCCAGGGGGACTCCTGAGGCTCGATCCCACCTTTGCATATGCCAAGCCTTCTTCATGACCTTTGCCACGGGTGTAGTTCCTCATGCTGGCTCCCGGCATCTCCCCCCTTTTTATTTCTTAAAACAGCCAGATGCAGCTCAGTCGCGAGCCTCTGAATGTTCTGCCAAAGAATCCTTCAAAGATGTCACGCATATCCACCGGTAATCAGCGTGGCATGACAGAGCCATTTTCACTTTTAAAGCCTATAACTCAGTCCCAATATGCATTATTGCCTCCTCCAAGGCATCTACCCTCATCTCCAACTTTCTATCTATAGCTTCCTGTGTTGCTAGAGTTAGCAAAACATTTTTAGACATGGTATCAACATATTGGGCAGTATGCACTTGTTGAGTCAATGATATTGCTGCTGTAGTAACAGAAGTAATTGCTGCTATTAAAGCTGATATTCCTAAAATAAGTAGGCCCACAAACCGTCGCGATCACATTAAATCTTGTAGTTGTTATAACACAGCGAGACCATAATTAACATATCAATAAGTGGTTACATCATAAGATAAGGTGGACATTGTAACACTACAAAGGAGCAAACATTATATTGAGGGTTTAAACAAGATGAGAGCATGCATTGTTCACAAGTCACTACATTGGGTCCACCAGTGAAAGTCATACGTACATTAAGTTTTCCAGAATCGTTGGTAAAGAGAAAAACATAAGGAGAGGGTAGACAAGCCAAAACAGAATAAGTAGAATTATTTTCTGGTTGGAGTTCGTGCTGCAGAAGCCCTGTCGGTCTCGCGGAGATCTCGATGTTTATCTTGCCTCCCCTGCTGGCGGGCACCGCCCCTGCTCCCTCGCTGAACCAGCCTGGGGCTCAGCTACAGCCAAGCCAGCGCAGAGAGATGCTGGCAGGGCTACCGGCTGTGAGCACTGTGCACTGGGCCCTGGCACCCAGGCTGGTCCGGCCGGCGGCTCCCAACGGGCGGCTGTTCTGTGCTGCGGCTGCAGGGGCAGAGGAGTGCCCCTCCTCTTTTGTGATGGAAGCAATGGGGGAACCGGATGTCTGGGGGACTGCAACATGGCGAATCAGCCTGTCCAGGATCCAAATTGGAGAATCTGCATCCTGTGGAAAAATACAAGCACATCCTCAACCGCTAGTTAATAATGGGTCAGGACCCTTCCATTGTCCTGAGAGGAGGTCCTTCCATTTGACTAATCATTTTGCATTCAATTGCTCCGGGCACCAATGGCGAAGCATTGCAGTAGTTCCAGCTGAATCAGTATTTAAAATATTTATTACGAAAAGAGCATGTTGCGAGATTTGATGGGGAGAACTATACTTAAACTCCCCTTCTTTTAATTTTCAAATGTGACCTACCTTCAAAAAGCCTGTCCGGGTGCCACTTGCCAGGGTCCAGCCCGGGTAGAGTCAGGGGTTTCGAAGGGGAGACAGCATCGGCGATCAAAAAACAACAGCTTATTTAAATGTTAATTAAAGATATAAAGAGTGGTTAAATAAAGATAAATCAGTGAAAAAATTTAGTGGAGAAAAGAGGCTGAATAATTCAGCCAAAAGGTGAGAGAAAGAACGACATGGGGAGACCAAGTTTTGGTGAACAAGGCCCGCACTTTATTTTCCAAAGTAGTTTTTATACCTTAAGTTATGCATAAAAGATAATGGGGGAAGGGGTAGAGTCAGCAGTAAGGCAGGCTTTCTTCCTGCAAACTTATCATATGTAAAAGTTTAGGTGATTTACATCATCTTCTGGCCCGGAGGCCTGTTAACATTTTAAGACCCTTTCTTCAGAAAACTTATTTTTCTCTAAAGGTGATTAGTCAGGCGCCACCCTCCAAAAGCATTAGATAAAGTTGCATTCTTATAGGGCAAAGGTGTGGTGGGCTATAACAAGAAAAAGAATTAACTCAAGGGTCCAAGGTTACAAACATTAAAGCTACTACTTACACCAATTATATTAATCAATACACTGCCAGGGACACAGTAGGTAAGGGATATGGAGACTTAGCAGCAAACATTGGCCCAACAAGTGAAAAACCCTTCACCAATACAATTTCTAATCAATCTTTTAACTGCTCAAAGGAATCTGTATTTAGACAGTTCAGAACATCTTATGCCTCTCACAGTTGGGAGGCTCTAAACAATCACATGTGGCCAGAAGAACCTATTCAGGAGAGAGATGGTGGTCGGGGACAGCCCCCCGTAAAGTCAGAGGTGTAGGTGAGAGCACAAAGCAGTAAAGTAGGCAGACTCTGGTTTTGGGGGTAGATGCTCGAGAATATCCAGGGGGACTTCTGAGGCTCCATCCCGCCTTTGTGTATGCCGAGCCTCCTTCCTCATGACTTTTGCCACGGGCGGAGTTCTTCACACTGGCTCCCGGCTGTGATGGAATTCCAGTTGAGCTATTTCAAATCCTGAAAGATGATGCTGTGAAAGTGCTGCACTCAACATGCCAGCAAATTTGGAAAACTCAGCAGTGGCCACAGGACTGGAAAAGGTCAGTTTTCATTCCAACTCCAAAGAAAGGCAATGCCAAAGAATGCTCAAACTATTGCACAGTTGCACTCATCTCACATGCTAGTAAAGTAATGCTCAAAATTCTCCAAGCCAGGCTTCAGCAATATGTGAACTGTGAACTTCCAGAAGTTCAAGCTGGTTTTAGAAAAGGCAGAGGAACCAGAGATCAAATTGCCAACATCCGCTGGATCATCGAAAAAGCAAGAGAGTTCCAGAAAAACATCTATTTCTGCTTTCTTGACTATGCCAAAGCCTTTGACTGTGTAGATCACAATAAACTGTGGAAAATTCTGAAAGAGATGGGAATACCAGACCACCTGACCTGCCTCTTGAGAAACCTATATGCAGGTCAGGAAGCAACAGTTAGAACTGGACATGGAACAACAGACTGGTTCCAAATAGGAAAAGGAGTACGTCAAGGCTGTATATTGTCACCCTGCTTATTTAACTTATATACAGAGTACATCATGAGAAACGCTGGGCTGGAAGAAGAACAAGCTGGAATCAAGATTGCCGGGAGAAATATCAATAACCTCAGATATGCAGATGACACCACCCTTATGGCAGAAAGTGAAGAGGAACTAAAGAGCCTTTTGATGAAAGTGAAAGTGGAGAGTGAAACAGTTGGCTTAAAGCTCAACATGCAGAAAACGAAGATCATGACATCTGGTCCCATAACTTCATGGCAAATAGATGGGGAAACAGTGGAAACAGTGTCAGACTTTATTTTTTGGGCTCCAAAATCATTGCAGATGGTGATTGCAGCCATGAAATTAAAAGACGCTTACTCCTTGGAAGGAAAGTTATGACCAACCTAGATAGCATATTCAAAAGCAGAGACATTACTTTGCCAACAAAGGTCCATCTAGTCAAGACTGTGGTTTTTCCAGTGGTCATGTATGGATGTGAGAGTTGGACTGTGAAGAAAGTTGAGCACTGAAGAATTGATGTTTTTGAACTGTGGTGTTGGAGAAGACTCTTGAGAGTCCTTTGGACTGCAAGGAGATCCAGCCAGTCCATTCTAAAGGAGATCAGTCCTGGGTGTTCTTTGGAAGGAATAATACTAAAGCTGAAACTCCAGTACTTTAGCCACCTCATGTGAAGAGTTGACTCATTGGAAAAGACTCTGATGCTGGGAGGGATTCGGGGCAGGAGGAGAAGGGGATGTCAGAGGATGAGATGGCTAGATGGCATCACCAACTCGATGGACGTGAGTTTGAGTGAACTCCGGGAGTTGGTGATGGACAGGGAGGCCTGGCATGCTGCAATTCATGGAGTCCAAAGTGTCAGACACGACTGAGCAACTGAACTGAACATATAATATTGTACATCAATTATAATTCAATAAAAAATAAAGCACTTGGGACTTCCCTGGTGGTCCAGTGGTTAGGAATCTGAGCTTTCACTTCAGGAGGTATGGGTTTGATCCCTGATTGAGGAACTAAGATCTGGCATGTGGTACAGCATGGCCAAAAGTATAAATAAATAAAGCAAATTACAAATTTTTTTAAAAAAAGAAAAAGATTAAAAATATTATTTCAATTTTACATATTGATGAATATATAAAATTACTAAAGTGATATTTACAGTCTCTCTCTCATAATAAGTCTTTTAAATCTGGCATGTTTTAGATCTCACCTCAGTTGGATGAGCCACATTTCACATGTTCAACAGCTGCTTGTGGTCAGTGGCTACTATACTGGACAATGATCATATATATCAACAGGGACTTCTCTGGTGGTCCAGTGGTTAGGACTTCTAGTTTCCAATTCAGGGGATGCAGGTGTGATCCTGGGTTCAAATACTAAGATCCCACATGCCGAGGGGTAACTACTGAGCCCCCACACTCTAGATCCCATGCTCCGCAACAAGAGAAGCCTGAGCACTGCAGTGGAGAAATCCCCACATCCCACAGCTAGAGAAAGCCCACTTGCCCCAAGGAAAATCCAGTGTAGCCAAAAAATTTAATAATAATTTTAAAAAGAAAGAAAGGATAGATCAAAGATACTGATCCACCTCTGCTTGGCTTCATTGTTGCCTTTCTAAGAATGATGAGGAGTTGGGTACCACATTTTAGGTGAAAGCAGGCTGTTACTATCCATCAAAATTCAGGTGTGTGCATGCTAAGTCATTTCAGTCGTGTGTGACTCTTTGCAGATCATGGACTGTAGCCCATCAGGCTCCTCTGTCCATGGGATTCTTCAGGCAAGAATACTAGAATGGGTTGCCATGCCCTCCTCCAGGGGATATTCCGACCCAGCGATGGAACCTGCATCTCTTTATGTCTCCTGCACTGGCAGATGGGTCCCTTACCACTAGCACCACCTGGGAAGCTAGAATAAAGGATCTTCAAATGCTGCTGCTGCTGCTGCTGCTGCTAAGTCGCTTCAGTCGTGTCCTACTCTGTGCGACCCCATAGACGGCAGTCCACCAGGCTCCCCCGTCCCTGGGATTCTCCAGGCAAGAACACTGAAGTGGGTTGCCATTGCCTTCTCCAATGCATGAAAGTGAAAAGTGAAAGTGAAGTCGCTCAGTCGTGTCTGACTCTTAGTGACCCCATAGACGGCAGTCCACCAGGCTCCCCCGTCCCTGGGATTCTCCAGGCAAGAACACTGAAGTGGGTTGCCATTGCCTTCTCCAATGCATGAAAGTGAAAAGTGAAAGTGAAGTCGATCAGTCGTGTCTGACTCTTAGTGACCCCATAGACTACAGCCCACCAGGCTCCTCCGTCCATGGGGTTTTCCAGGGAAGAGTACTGGAGTGGGGTGCCATTGCCTTCTCCGCTTCAAATGCTATGGAGGTCCAAAGTTTATTAAGCTCTTTAAAAAAAGTTTGTCAAAAAAAAAAAAGAAGCATTTGTCAAGAGAAGCTACCATTTCCCTCTTGGAACTGTTACTTCTGGGGTGGGACAGGAATGTTTATTTCCTTCTGAACAGGTCTGTTATTGTTTTTCTGTCTTGATAAACACCATTTGGGAAGGGTGGATTTTCTCTGGCCTGCAGCCAGGTCAGTGGAAAAATCCTTTGCCCTGGGCCCCCTCTCTGGTCCATAGGGCAGTCATCTGCTCATTTCTGTTGGGGTTCCCTAACCCTCGAGGTGGCCCCCGAAGGGCAGTGCAGGACGGTTGAACTCTAGAATAGGAGAGTTGGTGACCCAGCATTTCCTGATTTGAGCAGTGGGCAGCTCTTTGTTCCAGGCTGTGCTAGGTACATGGTGTAAGCTTTTCTTTTACTCCATACCACCACCCTCTGAGGTCAGGATCAGTACCTGCAAAGACCAGAGATATGAAGAGGTTCACTCAGGGTCTGCAGCTTCTGACACCAGAGCCCAGGATCACAGTATTTCAGACTTTGGGGGTTTTAGTGCTTTCTGCACTAAAACAACTTGGGAACAAGGGTTGTCCAGTAAGCAATGTTCATATCTGCGTTCTGTTTCCACATGAACAAGGTCTGACAGAGTGCTTAGGGCTGATTTTATTCTTTAACAATTGGGGATCAGATACTGAGGACATTATAAAAACGTTTTTTTAAAAAAAGTGAGGGACTTCTTTAGCCCTGCAGTGGTTGACTCTTCGCTTTACTGCAGGGGGCGCGGGTTCGAGCCCTGTTGGGAAACTAAGGGCCTGTATGCTGCGTGTGCGACCCCCCAAAAAATAATAAAAAATTTTAAAAAGGAGACGGCTGCCTTTTTACATCCGGAAACCAAGGAGGGCTGCCTGATCTTTTCTTGTTTCTAAGTGAGAAGAAATGTGGTGCCCGGGAACCCTGTCGCTTTAAGCCTAAGCCCCGGCTCCGGAGGAGACTGGGAGGGCAGCGCAGGGTGCCCGCCTACCTGGAGAACCTGAGCGAGGTGTGGCCGGAGCCGCTGGGATGCGAGGTTGGCGGGGGCGGGCTGAAAGTTGGACAAGCAGGAAGTGAACCGACGGCCGCCTGGGAGGAAACCGAGTAGTCAACGAGTTCAGCTGCCGGCAGGCCCGAGCTGCTTGGAAACATGGTGAGAGAGCTGGAAACGAAGAAGGGGCCGGGGATTACCCAAGGAAAGTTGGTTGGCAAAGTCGAAGGGCTGGGCCAGCGGCTGCCAGAGAAGTTTCTTCTTTGACAGCTTGGCTGCAAATAGGTCTGAGCTGCCTGGGTGGGTGTTCCTGCTCCTTCTCTGCTCCCTCCCTCTCCTGACCCCTGAGCTGATCTGGAGTGGGCTTTGGTGCTTCGGGTGGCTGGAACCTAATTCATCTCCTTCTCCAGCCGCTGCCGGCCGGCGGGTTTTGTGACATTCCTGGGCTGTGCCTGTGCGGTTCCGAAGGCAGAGCCCAGCCTATCGGCTGGAATCCCCCTCTACTTCTCACTTTATCCCTGTACAGAAACCCAAAGAATTTGTCTCTCTACTGAGTCCAAGGAATCTACCACCCCGGGGGAAGAGAGCTGAGGGTTTGTAAAAGACTCAGAAATTGGTTCTCTGCGACAGTTTCGACCCCCACCCCTGATCTGTTTCTGGAAGTCGAGTGGGTCAGGGAGGGAGGAGCTTAACAGTGTTTTCCCCTCCCTGTTCAAAAACCTTATCCTGAAGCCTGGGGACGAGGCTACAGCCTGGGAGGACTTGCCCTCCATTTCCCCCAACGCCAAGGCTGTCTGTTTTTTTTTTATACTTGCCTGAGTAGGCCATGGCCTGGTGCTTGCGCGTGGTGCCAAGTGGTGGGGAAAGCAGAAGTTTGTGGCCCAACTGTTCTCTCTCCTGGGGCCTTGTGAGGGACTTGGAGCCTGGTTGCCACAGCTATCAGGCTGCCCAGGAGGCTGGAGCAGTTCTCCAGCCACTGTCTGAGAGAGAGGGTGGGCTTGGTGAGGGTGGTCCGTGCCCAGCACAGGCATTTTTAATGAGGACCTGTGGGACCTGGGAATTTCTTACATAGAGGTGGAGCTGTGCATTGGGAAGTACTGGCTCAGCTGTCTCCTCTTACCCTCTCTGAGGAACAAGGAAGCAGTGGAGAGGGGTTTGGTGGTTGCTTCTTGTTCTGTCAAGGGCCCTGAGAATCCACAAAGAAGTTGGGTCCTGTCTGTCTCCTAACATGGATGGCTTTCACCATCTGGGGCTTATAAAGGCATTTGGTTTTGATTACCCGAGTTCTACAGAAAAACATTTTCTTTGCAAACAGTTCAAGCATTGCAAAAAGCTAAAGTCCACCTCAGGCCTCCCCCTCCTCTGGCCTCTGAGTCTGGATCTCAGTCCCTCCAACTCTTGGCCTAATTAACCCTTTGTGTGGCTGCCCAGGAGGCCAGTGGTGGAGGAGGAGATGACCGTGTGCGGAACCTCAGGGATGAAGTGGAAGGGGTCAAGAATATCATGACTCAGAATGTGGAGCGGATCCTGGCCCGGGGAGAGAACCTGGACCACCTTCGCAACAAGACAGAGGATCTGGAAGCCACAGTGAGATGACAGGGAGCCCCTCACCCTACCCCCCGGGGAGCCCCCCCACCCCCACCCCGCACTCACTCCCAGGGGATGAGAGGAAAAGGGGGAAGGAAGATTACTGGGGGTGTGGTGATCATGGTGGCAGAGTGAAGGAGGGAAGTCTGTCTTTTCATGTGTGCTGGGAATTGACGTGAGCTGAGGCCCCACTTCTGATACTGCTGTACTCCACTGATTGGAATTGGGTTTAATGACAGATTTGGGGGTGCGGGGGTGGATCCATGGAGGCATTTTCTGAGACGGATGGCTCAGTCTGCCTGTGCTTTCTTAGGTTTCTCTCCTATGAAACTGACTTTCCTTTTGAAGGCTGCCCTTGACTCTCATTTGGATCTGGCCATCCCAGGGCAAAAATATTGGCCCCAGAACATCCTCTTAGGGCCGTTGGCCTTCCCCAAGGTTTTTAGGCAGGCGGTGAAAAACTGTTAGAGTCTTGCTGAGCCGGCTTTAAAAAGAAGCTGGGAAGAGCAGTAAAAATCTTTAATCCCAGGCTCTTCTGCTAGCTGAAGGCTAGAATAATATCTCCTACACATCTGGCTAGATATTCTCCTGTCTCTCCAGCTAGAGGCCAAAGCCAGCTGCTCAGGGAAGGAGTGACTCTAATGTTCAGCAGACAGCTGGAGCCTAAGATTCCATGTCCACAGGGAGAGACTGACATGGCTTTTGGAGTCCTGCGTGTAATCTTGAGTATTGCTCATTTAACTTCTGGAGACTTAATGTTTCTGTCCTCAGCCTGATCTGGCGAGCAGGGCCCAAGAAAACAATTTTTGCAACTCATGCTGGGAGAAGGAAGGACACTTACCCTTAACTCCAGCCCCTGTACTGCCCTGACCCCTTCCTCTGGCTTCAGCAGTCCTCATGGGGCCAGAAGCCATAGAACCAGGAAGATATGTCCCCCTGGAGCCTGCACCCCCTCAGCCCGATTGTCTGCCCTCCTAAGGGCAGGTTGTGCTGCCCTTGTCACAAGCCTGGGTAGAAGCACGTGTCAAAAGCCCAGTGTGGAGGGCAGGGCAGGGGTGAGAAAAGAAGGGGGAGGGCAGGGGACCACGAATTCTAAATTTGAACTTGGCCCACCAGATGGTTCTGAAGGTACATTTGTCAAGATAGGAGGACATAAGCTGTCTTACTTAGCAATCTGTTACCTCCACTTAGCACTTCAATATTTAGATGGACGGCATGTGGGTCTCTGTCTGCCTTATCCCCAACAGTCAGAGCACTTCAAGACGACGTCACAGAAGGTGGCTCGGAAGTTCTGGTGGAAGAACGTGAAGATGATTGTCCTCATCTGTGTGATTGTTTTTATCATCATCCTCTTCATCGTGCTTTTTGCCACTGGCGCCATCCCAACTTAGGGAACCCCTCCCTCCCTGCCCTCCTCCTCAGCCGCCATCTTCCCTGGTGCATGCCAAGGGGGACCCTGTCTCCTGTCCTTCTTCACGTGGAATGCTGCTCGATCCTGCCGCCCCGCACTCTGAAGCCCCCTGTCTGCCCCAGGGAACACCTTGGTCCCCAGAAAGAAAGAGCTGGACTGTGGCTGCATTTCAGGGGTCCTCAGAGTTGGTTGGAGAGACCCAGAGGGCCTAGCACATGGCTGGAAAACTGATGGAACTGAGGGTGGCCAGTGGGCAATAAAGACCTTTCGGTATCCCTATGCGTGTGAGGTCCTTTCTCCCTTTCCACTGTGCCTTTGGCCCTTCTATTTCATTTCTCCCCAGGACACTTTCTGGCAGAACTCTCCCATTGGAGGCCCAAGCTGTTGGAGGGGTAGAGAGCATAGGATTGGAGAAGAAAGATGGAAACTCTGTTTGTTTTTTATCGCCCCTCATTCCATCATGGGTCTCAAGAGCAGGAATTTTCTGGAACTCTTGGAGTATGGAAAATTCAAGGCCTTCCCAGCATTTTAGGGTGGTATATAAAACTCCTAAGTGTCCTCTCTGCATCTTGCCATTGTCTTTCATTCTTTTTCTTTTTTTTGTAAATTTTTGGCTGTGCTGGGTCTTCATTGCTGAGTGGGCTTTTCTCTAGTTGTGGCAAGCAAGGGCTATGCTATAGTTGCGGTGTGCGGGTTTCTCATTGCAGTGGCTTCTCTTGTTGTGGAGCATGGGCTCTAGGGCCTTTGGGTTTCAGTAGTTGCGGCTCCTGGGCTCTAGAGCACAGGCTCGATAGTTGTGACACACAAGCTTTGTTGTTCTGTGGCATGTGGGATCTTCCTGGATCAGGGATTGAGCCCGTGTCTCCAGCATTAGCAGGTGGATTCTTTACCACCAAGCCACCCGGGAAGCCCCTTGCCATTTTTAAAAATTACTTTTTGCTGGAAATGTTAGCTGAGACATGCAGTGTTCCTAGGCAGAGCATTTAGAAATCTAAATCCTCCCCTCCTCCCACCCTCCTACCCCACTATCATCGGCATTTCTCTTCCATGGCCCTGTTGTAGTCTGGAAGGGAGGGGTGGGGGAGGGTAGAGGAACTAAATTGCTCTTCCTTCTCCTGTGGTTCTGCAAGTTCTATTTGTCTTTTGTCTGCCACTGTCCTTCTGGAATTTAGCAGAGCCTCTGGGTCTTAGCAGTCCTGAGGGGGTGAGCATCTCTCACCGTGTCGTGTCGCGTGGCTGGATACAGTCAGTGTCACAGGACAGGGCCTGTGGCTTTCCTTCCCCTCCTGGACAATGGCCCTCTCTGTCTTTGGGCCTCCCTCCTCCCCACCAGGTCCCACCATCACTGTTACTCTCTCCAGTGCCCAGTGCATCTTGGTTTGGGGGGAGGGTTCTTGTCATCTCTGCCCTGTTTGGGGGAAGAAGTCTGGAAGGGGCGGGGTTGGGAGACAGGATTGGGGACTAGTACTGGCCAATCCAGTTCTAGAAGCATGCTCTGAAAACTAGGAAGGGAGGAAAGCACCGAAGAGCCCGTGGGGGGGCAGTCTTGGTCACCATCATGTCCATCCTCTCCCTTCTCGGTCCACTCCTAGACTCAAGGTCCAAGCAACTGGGGTGAGTGGGACCTAGACCTTCCAGGGTGAGGGTGGGGTCTGCTCACAGGGGCCTCAACCTGGGAGAGGGAAGTCAACACCCCCTTCCTCAAGAGGGGCCACATTTGAGACGTTGGGTTGGTATGAGGCCAGGTAGAGAACTGGTTGGTGTTGGCTTCTGTGCAGCAGTTAAAGGAGAGGGTGAAGATGGACAGATTCAGCTCAGGAAGGCTCTGGACAGACAGACAAGCCAGCCTCCCTCATCTTCCAACTGAGGAAGCGCATCCCCTCAGGGCAGGGCTGCCATGGCCCATGCAGTGAAGGGGAAATAAAAAGCTAGGGCTAGCACCTTCCCCACTGGAGTCTGTCTTATTGAGGTGAAATTCACAAAACATACAATCAACCCTTTTCAAATGTACAATCTGAGCTTCCCTGGTGGTTCAGATGGTAAAGAATTTGCCTGCAATGCAGGAGACCTGGGTTTGATCAGTGGATCAGGAAGATCCCCTGGAGAAAGGAATGGCTAACCACTCTGGTGTTTTGGCCTGGAGAATCCCACAAAGGAGCTTGGTGAGCTACAGTCCATGGGGTCGAAAAGAATCAGACACAGACCGTACAACTATCACACACACAAATGTACTATCCAGTGTCAGGCAGTGCATTCATGATACTTATTGTGAATAAACTTTATTCAGTTTCAGAACTTTGGAGGGGTGGGGGTCGGTTTTTGGTTATGGGTGAGTTGCACTCACTAAGGTGGCAGGGACACTGGCCGGGCTCTTCTCTGCATCTCCAGTCCCCTAGCACAGCGCGGGACAATGGCGCTCCTTCGAGCGCCTGTTGAATGAACAAATGATGCCTGTCCAGGTGAACTCCAGGTGAACTCTTCTGCCTGATTTGGATGCAGTTCCAGAGAGGACCCGTTGAGCCCGCGTTCCCGAGCCCACTCCACTCTGACCATTTCATACACAGGACTCCTGAGGTGTGGATCTGACACCAGGCTGATTAGGTGGAGCCCCCACTTCACGATGCAGGGGAATCCTCCCAAGCCGGGCGCCGCCAGCCCCGCGAGAGGCGCTGTGCCCGGATCCCGGGAGCCATAGCCGGCAGCTTTCGATTTGACCCGGTCTCCGTTGCCGCTCAGAGGAGGCGCGCCCCCCGCCCTCTCCGGGCAGGCCCCGCCCCGCCCTCCGCTTCCTCCCGGGCCCCTGGCACTGCGGCCACTTGGGCAGAAGAGCTGGAGCGGGCGAGGCGGCTGCGGCGATGGTGAGGGCCCGGGGCAGGGCAGGGGACAGAGGGCGAGCGTGAGGGTGCGGGGCGGCAGTCCGAAGTCCAAGGGCGGGGGCGTCCTTCGCGACCCGCGCCCGTTCCCCGGCGAGGTGACGACGGCCGGCCGGGAGCCAGGACCCGTCCGGACCCTTCGCTCCCCGCGTGCATCCCGGGAGGGAAAGTACGGAGCTTGCCGGTCCTGGCTGCCCCGCGCCCAGTGAGTGAGCGGGACTTGCGGGAGCAGTTACGCATTGGCTTTCGGAGTGAGACTCCGTGCTGACGTCCTGGTGGCGGCCACTTACACGCTCTGTGACCCCGGGGCAAGTCACTTAGCCTCCCTGAACCTCTTTTTCCGCATGGTGAAGTGGGGTCAGAAGTACCTGCCTGGCTGGGTCCTTAGGAGGTTGAAGGAGATACAATGGCAGAGATCTGTCTGGCGCTCAGAACCTGCTCCTGAGAAGTGGTGGGTAATATGATGACCTCTGCAGCCCTTCCTGGGGCGGTGAGGAGCCAAGTCTGGCCCAGGAGTTGGAAACCTGAGCAGATGGGGTGGTAGAGGCCAGGCCAGTCCTGTGGCAGGGTGTTGGAGGGCAAACTCCTTCTCCTGGGGAAAGAGAAAGGAAGATGTTTACAATAAAATTTCCACGGAAGTTATTAGTGGGGCATAGCTTGACTCCCTTCTAAGCCTTACCTAAGGGACACATTCTTGAGTTGAGTCATCCCCTACTCTGTGCTGTAGACTCTGGCCTCTGTCCCTGCTTGTCATTTCCAAGGCAAAGGTGTCAGAAGCAGGTGGTGTCAGTCGCTTCTCCCCTTCTCTGGAACTCACAGGAAGTTGTGTCCAGCAGGAAGCAGGCTTAGTGCCTTAAAATTCTGCCATGCAGGGACTGCCCTGGTGGTCCAGCAGTTATGACTCTGACCTCCCAATGCAGGGGGCATAGATTTGATCCCTGGTCAAGGAACTAAGATCCTTGCATGGTGCAGCCAAAAAAAAAAAAAAGATCCTGCCATGGAGAAGCAGCAGAGGTGTGATGGATGTGGTCTGGCTGGGGGTTGAGATGCCAAGATGGCCTCATCTCCAGGGAACTGGAGACAGGAAGAGGAAGCCGGGCAGGAAGGTAGCAATGAGCTCTAAAGCTGGGCCAGGAAACCGAGGGAGGCCTGGAGAATGGGACAGAGCCTGGAGCCCGTTTCCCAGCATGCAGAGCAAGGAATCAGGCAGGGTTAGGATGGGCTTGCAGCTGGCCCTTAGCACTTGGTGAGAAGAGGAAACTCCTGAAGTGAAGGCTGAGGATGGGATCATTTATTGGGGAGTACTGGAAAACTCTGGGACTCTCACAGGTTCATCTCAGGCAAGTAGTGGATCTGAGCCTGAGACTTGATCTTTCTCCCAACCATCTCCTGGCCCCTTCCCTTCTGTGTTTTCTCTCACTCCTGCCCCTTTGTCCACCCTCGCACTTTCCCTTTCTTCTTCCCATCTGATCCTTCCCTACCTGGTCCTTCTTCCTTTCCCTTCTTCTCCTTTTTTTTTTCTTTAATGTTTATTTATTTATTTTTTGCTGCTCTGGGTCTTTGTTGCTGTGCTCAGGCTTTTCTCTAACTGGGGAAAGCAGGGGCTACTCTCTAGTTGTGGTGCACAGGCTTCTCATTGTGGTGGCTTCTCTTGTTGCGGAGCATGGGCTCTAGGGTGTGTGGGGTTCAGTAGTTGGGGTGCATGGGCTTGTTTGCTCTGAGGCATGAGGAATCCTCCCAGAGCAGGGACTGAATCCGTGTCTCAACCACTGGACCACCAGGGAGGTCCTTTTCTTTTCTTTGCTGATTCATTCAGTTAATAAGTGTTTCTTGGGCATTTCCCTTGCTAGTCATGGTGAACCAGTACAGGGAATAATAGAGTAGGAATGAAATAGTGATGGGAAAGGTAGAAACTGAGTGGGGAATGACTTGATTCATTCATCTTGTAGATGGTCCTCACTTATGCACTGTGCAAACAGTTCGGGTTTTTGAGCCACGGGCCTTCCTCATTTGCACATAAATTGAGTTGGCAGCATCAAAGGGAGAAGGCAATGGCACCCCACTCCAGTACTGTTGCCCGGAAAATCCCATGAATGGAGGAGCCTGGTAGGCTGCAGTCCACGGTGTCGCTAAGAGTCAGACACGACTGAGCGACTTCACTTTCACTTTCCACTTTCATGGATTGGAGAAGGAAATGGCAACCCACTCCAGTGTTCTTGCCTGGAGAATCCCATGGACGGAGAAGCCTGGTAGGCTGCAGTCCATGGGGTCGCACAGAGTCGGACACGACTGAAGTGACTTAGCAGCAGCAGTGGCAGCAGCATCAAAAGGTCTGATGTGTCTTTAGCCAGTCAGCTAAAGCATTTGACCTCCCTTTACCACCATCCAGTTTAACACAACGGTTAAGAATGTGATCCTTGGAGTCTAAGTCGGTTCAACTCCCAGATCTTCTATTCACTGACTCTGTGACCTTGGATGAGTGATTTAACCCCTCTGAGCTTCGGTTTCTTATAAAACTGGGATAGGGTTACTTTTCTCAGTGTTATGTTGTGAGGCTTTAACGAGATAAAGTGAGCAGTCAGCTAGCAGCTCAGTGCTTAGCTCAGAGTATGTGCCCATTGATTGGGAGCTGTTATTACTGTCAAGATGTAAAACCTTCTCAACAGCCTGCAATGCCTGATGGAAATGCACTAGATGTAAGTTATCAAAGGCCCATGTCAAGTTCTATATATAGGTTAGAAACAATTATGTGAACAAGTTGGCCATAGGGAAGAGCTTGCTTGGCTGTGTATTTTGTAAAAAGATTTGAGTTTTATTAAAAAAAATTTTTTTAGATTCATTTATTTATTATTTTATTATTTATTAAAAAATTTTTTTTGAGCATGGTGGGTCTTTGTTGCTTCACGCAGGCTACTCTCTAGTTGCGGCATGTGGGCTTCTCATTGCAGTGGCTTCTCTAGGCGTGTGGGCTTCGGTAGTTGCGGCAAAGAGGATTTATTAACCACAAGTATTGTGTGGTTCCTGGGATCTGACAGCTAAAAAAAAAAAAAACTAGGGAAAATTGGGCTATAGCAATATATGAAGTGTTAGTCCCTCAGCTGTGTCTGACTCCTTGAGACCCTATGGACTAAATCCCACCAGGCTCCTCTGTCATGGAATTCTTCAGGTAAGAATAGTGGAGTGGGTTGCCATTCCCTTCTCCAGGTGACCTTATAACAATAATAATGGCTGTTATTTATTGAGCATTCAGGAATTGTTCTAGGCATTTTATTTCTAATACATCACATGCCTTAGCTAATGTGGGAAATGTTATTGTTACCACTTTATAGATGAGGAAGGGAGGGTCAGAAAGGTCATGTCCCCAGTCGCTCAGCTGTTGAGCAGCAGAGGCAGGGTTTGAAGATGCTGGCGGCTATAATGCAGGGTGCAGCTCTTAAGCTCTGAGCTCAGGTGTGAACTGACCCAGGAAGGAGTTGATACCCCAGGTCACTGCCTGGGTGGGTCTCTCTAAGGATGACAACCGTGACAGCTGGCCTAGGGTTTCGTAAGCACTAACCAAGAAAAAGGGCAGACAGGAACGTTTGAACGGGAGGTTTTTTGAGAGCTTTGTTTTTCCAAGGAACCAGCTGTTTCTGGCCGGAAAAACCTGAGGGGAGATTTGAGAAATGAAGGAGGCATATTCTGCACACAGGAAAACGGTCTGTCAATTTCCTTTGTAACTACTACCCTCTGTCCCTCAACCCCACCCTGCCCGCCACTCTTGGAGGTGCCTCTCACACTTCCTTCCTTTCTCTCTCACCCTCCCTCTCTCTCCTTCCACCCTCCCCCAGCCTCCAGACATCTCCACATACCCTTGCTGATGGCACTTCTACATGCCTTCCAGTGGCTTCTGGCCTGAGTTATCTCACTTTCGTCCGTGCCAGTCTACCACCAACACAGAAATTCTCCTCCAGGCTCAGAAACCTACACTAGTTCTTGGTCCATCCATTTCTCCCTTTGGGAGAGCATCCTTGTTTTTTTTTTTTTTTGGCTACCTCACTCTGCATGTGAAATCCTAGTTCCCAGACCAGGAATCAAACCTGTGTCCCCTGCAGTGGAAGCGTCAAGTCTTAACCACTAAACCAGCAGGGAAGTCCCACTTCTTCTTGACTTTTTGGTGCTTTCTCAGGCCCCACCCTGCCCCTCCACCCTTACCTCTGTCTGGAGTATGTTTCTGTCTGCGTGTGGCAGGAGTGTCCAAGCTCCACCTTATCTGGTCCATCTCGGTTCTCAGGAATCACTTGTCTGTCGGCAACTCCAACACTCTCTATTTGTATCTCATGGTGTGAAGTCATCACTCTCCTCTGATTGTACCATATACATCTCTTTCCCCCAGCCTATAGCCATCTTTTCAAGAACAGCCCCAACTCATTCAAAAATATTTTCCTTGCATCCACTGTATGCCAAGTGTTATGCTGAGTTCTGTGTGGCAGGAAGCCTGCCCTCTGGTCTCTTATCTCCTTTTAAATCCCGCAGTTCTTTATTTTAATCACTGCCGGCAGAGACTCATGCATATAGTGTCCTTTCTGCTCTGCTTGAGAGACGCCAAGGAGGCCCAGAGACTTGAACCTTGGGCCTGTGTGTTCCCTGGAGTGAATGTGTTCTTTCAGGCCTGAGCCCATCTAGGCTCCAGACAGGCCTGACTTTGCCACTGGGGGATGGAGAGTGCAGCTTACAGTGGGAGGCACAGCCAGCTCTCCAGAAGAATGTGACCCAACATCACCCCACGCTGGAGAATAAGATAACAACAGCTGTAGCATTTAGAATAGGAAAAAAAATGACGTGCAGCATTCCAGTTTCTAGCAGTGGTTCTCTCTCTCTCTCTTTTTTTTTTAATAGTTTTTATTTATTCATTTATTTTTCTTTTGGCTGCACTGGGTCTTCGTTGCTGTGTGTGGGCTTTCTCTAGTTGCCAAGAGTTGGGGCTACTCTTGAGTTGTGCTGTGTGGGCTTTTCATTGCAGTGGCTTGTCTTATTGCGGAGCACAGGCTCTAGGGCACATGGGCTTCAGTACTTATGGCTCATGGGCTCTAGAGCGCAGGCTCAGGAGTTGCCCCGGGGCATATGGGATCTTCTTGGACCAGGGATTGAACTCGTGTCTGCTGCATCAGCAGTCAGATCCTTTACCAGTGAACCACAAGGGAAGCCCTGGTTCTCATTTTTGAATCCTTCCCAGGTTTTTGCCTTGGACTATTTGAATGTAGGCATGCCTTGGACCATTTGAATGTGAGAGATTCCAAGTAACGGAGTGTAAGTCGCTCAACTGTGTCCGACTCTTTGCGACCCCATGGACTGTACAGTCCATGGAATTCTCCAGGCCAGAATACTGGAGTGGGTAACCATTCCCTTCTCCAGGGGATCTTCCCAACCCAGGGATCGAACCCAGGTCTCCTGCATTGCAGGCAGATTCTTTACCAGCTGAGCCACAGGGGAAGCCCAAGTAACGGAGACTTGCTGATTATTCATATAGTCGTAATAATAGTGGTGATGGTGGTTGACTCAGGAAAAGATAGAGATGAGTACAACTTCTCAGCTTTCTTCATGATATTTCCTCATTCCCCAACTATGGCTTCCCCCAGTCCGAATGTACCCTTCTATTGTGGTTTGCTGGCCCCCCTTTCGAAACAGGCTGCTTTTCTAGCTCATGAGTAAATATTGACCTACTTGGGTTTCAGATGCCTGCCCCCTAGAAACTCCTGCTGGGTTAGAGAAATACACTGGGATAACAAACTTGAGCATCAGAGTTGCATTTGGATAAGTTATAATTGGCCCACTCACTGACTCCCTGTGATGGTCAGCATTGTGCGCTGGCCTCCTGGGTCCCCAGGCTGGTGGCAGACAAAGGCAGGACACTGGCCCCTGCCCTCCACGTAGGAGCTTGTGGTCCAGTTGGGGAGAGAGGACTCATATACTGGGAATGCTTGGAGGTTATGTGCAAGGCAGCTGCGAGGATCCTGTATGGGGATTCTGAGTAGGAGGTGGCCCTCTGTGACCACCAGATCCCTTTCCTTTTTCTGGTTTTAAGTGGAATTCAGTCAAATGCTGAAATGTCTGCTGCAGACAATGGGCAATATAGTCTGGCAGGAGTGTGAGCTTGGCCCGTGCTCTGTGGGGAGGAGATGAGAACAGGGTTGGGCTCTGGGGGACTGGGCTGGGAGAGGAGGGAGTTGCTGTGGTTTGTTAATCCGCTGGGATTCATCTCCTCCTGGCAGCGTGTCTCTGGACTCCAGCCTCCTGCCATGGGTCTCTGCCGGTGCATGTATCTGAAGCCGACTTTCTTCCTTGCTTGTGACCCATGCTTTCTTCCTCTTCCTGACCTCTCCCCCAGCTTGGACCCTGCATCTCCCTTCCCAGTCCTCTGAAATGAACCGGGTTCTTTTGTCAGATGAGGCTGCTGCCCAGGCTGGGAAATCCAAGAGCTGAATCCCAGAGAAGACCTCGGCTATAGCTGAAAAGCTGGAGGCCAGAGACCAGGAAGGCCAAGGCTCCCAGGCAGACAGGGAGTCAACTCTGAGCATTGATGCGGAGCAGGGTCAGGCCAGGAGGCAGAACTGGCCTGACCAGTCAGAGGCTAGGGAAGGGAGGAAGGGAGATCTAATCTGAGTGTGTGTCTATGGGGTTAGGCAGAGGCTATATGAGATGTGGTGGTCCAAAATGACCTCTCTAGCTCTGTGGGCTGGATCTCCTCCCTGTCTGGCTATGGCCAAGTAGCTCAGTTGCTTGTTCTTCGGCACCTCTTTAGGCCAGTGGGAAATCCCAAGGCAGGTGCACACTGAGTTGAGGCCATCCTAGAACAGGTGGGGCTTCCCTGATGGCTCAGACAGTAAAGAATCTGCCAGCAGTACAGGAGACTCAGGTTCAATCCCTGGGTGGGGAAGATCCCCTAGAGAAGAGAATGGCAACCCATTCCAGTATTCTTGCCCGGAGAATTCCATGGACAGAGGAGCCTGGCGGTCTGTAGTCCACGGGGTCACAAAGAGTCAGACACGACTGATTGACTTTCACTTCACTTCACTTCAAACACGTGAGCCGAGTGTCTGCTTTGTGGGAGGGTGGGCAGGTCCTGAGAAGGTCTCATCCTGGGGCACCTTAGACGAAGCTGAGATGCTGGAAGTCAAGGCTGACCTAGAACCTGCCTTCTTGGGCATTGTAGGGGGGAACCAAAGGTGAGCCATACACCCCAAGAGACCAGCCCTTCATTCAGCACATATCAGACCCTTATGTGAATAATGCTGTTATAATGCTGTTCCCCTTACTCATACACTGCGCGCGCACGCGCGCGCGCACACACACACACACACACTGGGGGCAAGGAGGCCTCTGGGTCTCATGGCCAAATGAGGGCCACGTGGGGGCATCACGTAGCCCTGACCTTGGGCTTGGTGCCCAGGCAGGGAAAGAGTTGGAGCGATGCCAGCGGCAGGCGGATGAGGTGACAGAAATCATGCTCAACAACTTCGACAAGGTCCTGGAGCGTGACGGGAAGCTGGCGGAGCTGGAGCAGCGTTCAGACCAACTCCTGGACATGGTGTGAGGCCTGGGGAAGCAGAGAGGGAGAGGGAGAGGCTAGGAGGGACCCTCGGAGGGAGCACTCAGACTGTGTCCAGGGCTCTCCCGGCCATGGGTGGGGCCTGACGCTTACCCAAAGGCCAGTGTGGGTTTCTTGAGGGCCCCCTAGCCCAGCTGGCAATGGGTGGGGAGGCCTCATGAAGGATGAAGGCCTTGGTTTGAAGCTGTGGATCATCCTAAAAGGTTGAAGACTGGCATTGTTAACTGGGAGTGAACCCTCAGGGCTGTGAGTCAAGGACTACACCAGTGTCTAGACCAGGAGTCAGGCTGGGAGGGTCCCGAGACAGGCTTTGTGGAGAAAGGGAGCTGACAGGTTGGGGAGGCTGAGCAAGGAGATAAGGAGACCCCTTGTGGGGATGGGGTTGGTAGGAGGTGGTCTGGGGCTCTGGGGAAACCCCTAACTCCCACCCTGTGTCTGGGGGGTATCTGCAGAGCTCAGCCTTCAGCAAGACAACCAAGACTCTGGCTCAGAAGAAGCGCTGGGAGAATGCCCGGTGCCGGATCTACATGGGACTGGCAGTGGGCATTGCCCTGCTCATCCTCCTGATTGTGTTGCTGGTCATCTTTCTCCCACAAAGCAGCAAGGGCAGCAGCGCCCCACAGGTCCAGGATGCAGGCCCTGCCTCGGGGCCTGGGGAATGACCCAGCAGGGCCTGGAAAAGAGGCTGAAGAGCCACACTGGCCACTTCTGGTCTTCAGAGAACCCTGGAGTTTGCTCCCCTCTGAGCCACCCCAGTGAACATGGAGGGCAGCCTCAATGTGTGCACCTTGGTTACTTCCTATCATACCACAGACTGGCCCTTGAGGGCAACCTGCTGCACTGGCCATGCCAAGCCAGCCCCACCTGGAGCTTAGTAAAAACCACTGTTTGTGTAAAAACTGGTGTATGTGTGTGTGTGTTTGAGGGCTTCCCAGGTGGTGCGGTAAAGAGCCCGCCAGCCAATGCAGGAGACAAAAGAGATGCGGGTTTGATCCCAGGGTTGGGAAGAATCCCTGGAGGAGGGCACAGCAACCCACTCCAGTATTCTTGCCTGGAGAATCTCATGGACAGAGGAGTCTGGCGGGCTACAGTCCATGGGGTCACAGAGTCTGACATGACTGAAGCGACTTAGATGTGTGTGTTTGAAGATCCTCAGATTGGTTCATCCTGCTCTGCCTCCACCCCCATGGCTACTTAGAAAACAGAAAGTTCCAAAGGACTTCAGCCCTGGGAGGTGACATCTTCTCCCTTCCTCATTGATCCAATCTTACAGACAGATCCCTCTAGGGTGCAGGTGTAAAGATATAACAGCCCCCAAACCAGAACCTTCAACTGGTGCCCTCTAAGTCTGTCTTCCTAAGGATGAAATCTGTTATTCTTCTGAGTTTGGGGCTCTTCAGAGGACCCATAGGATGACAAAGAGGAAGGCACTCCCATGATCTTTATCTCACAAGGCTCTCATCTTCAGAGAGGCTCTTCCCCCTTGGGTACCTCCTCTAGTTTCTGCCCCCAAGTTCTTCCTCAGGCTCTACACCAGATTACAGATGCGGCATGCGTGTATTTTCAGTTCTTCAGTTGTGTCTGACTCTTTGCTACCTCATGGACTCTTCGGTCCATGGGATTTTTCCCCTGAAACAATACTGGAGTGTGTTGCCATTTCCTACACCGTGGGATCTTTTCCCAACCCAGGGATTGAACCCAAGTCCCCTGCATCTCCTACATTGGCAGGCGGATTCTTTACCACTGGGAAGCCCATATGTATGTAGCAGGTGGCAGGAAAAGGGAAGGGCTTTTTCCTATGTGATGCTGTAAGGTGCAGAGTCACAAAGGATGGCCTGGAGTTTGCCCTATGGGAAAGAATTCGGGCTTTTCAAAGCTCTAGGACTGCACAGGGCCAGGGAGGCAGTGTCTTCAGGACACCAGGAAAGAACATTGGGTAAAGGCCAAGTAAGAAGGAAAGGTCCTACCAAGACCTGGGAAGCAGGGCAGCCACTGCTTGAGCTGCTGCTGCTGCTGTTGCTGTCGCTTCAGTTGTGTCCGACTCTGTGCGACCCCGTAGATGGCAGCCCACCAGGCTCCCCCGTCCCTGGGATTCTCCAGGCAAGAACACTGGAGTGGGTTGCCATTTCCTTCTCCAATGCATGAAAGTGAAAAGTGAAAGGGAAATCGCTCACTTGTGTCCGACTCCTAGCGATCCCATGGACTGCAGCCGACCAGGCTCCTCCGTCCATGGGATTTTCCAGGCAAGAGTACTGGAGTGAGGTGCCATTGCCTTCTCCTACTTAACTGCATCTCAAACTCAAGTGTAGGTGGGAAGAGGAACTCAGGGTTAAGTGTATAACAGAAGCAGTTCTTTGTTAGGGGGAGTGAGGGCTACTGAAAAAGAAACAAGAACAAACCCTCCAGTTGTATGGAACTGTACCCTCACATGGAGAAGGCAATGGCACCCCCACTCCAGTACTCCTGCCTGGAAAATCCCATGGACAGAGGAGCCTGGTGGGCTGCAGTCCACGGGGTCGCTAAGAGTCGGACATGACTGAATGACTTCACTTTCACTTTTCACTTTCATGCACTGGAGAAGGAAATGGCAACCCACTTCAGTGTTCTTGCCTGGAGAATCCCAGGGACGGGAGAGCCTGGTGGGCTGCCATCTATGGGGTCACACAGAGTCAGACACGACTGAAGTGACTTAGCAGCAGCAGTACCTTCACAGTGCATGTTACTTCTTCTAGGCTCACCACCATCAGCCTTTCCTGGGAAAGATGGAGGGAAGCCCCGAGTATTGCACTTAGGCCTACAACACTGCTTAGAGGTCCTGTGGAATCGGACTTGGGTTCTTACATATGTAAAAAGCAATAATGATACTTCTTGTTGTTCAGTCACTAAGTTGTATCTGACTCTTTGTGACCCCATGGACTGCAGCATGCCAGGCCCTGCAGTCCTCCATTATTTCCCAGTGTTTGCCCAAATACATGTTCACTGAGTTGGTGATACTATCTAACCATCTCATCCTCTGCCACCTTCTTCTCCTCCTCCTGCCTTCAATCTTTCCTAGCATCAGTCTTTTCCAATGAGTCAGCTCTTTGAATCAGGAGGCCAAAGTATTGGAGTTTCAGCAACCAGGCCTTCCAATGAATATTCAGGGTTGATTTCCTTTAGAACTGACTGGTTTGATCTCCATGCAGTCCAAGGGACTCTCAAGAGCCTTCTCCAGCACCACAATTCAAAAGCATCAGTTCTTTGGCACTCAGCCTTCTTTATGGTCCAACTCTCATAGCCATACATGACTACTGGAAAAACCATAGCTTTGACTATAATGATACTAGCTCCTGGATAATTGTGAGGAGTATTTATATTTATACCCTGTGTACAATATAAGTGTAATGATTCTAGTTGCCAAATAAATGATAGCTAGCAGCCAAATCATTTAGTACACACACACACACACCCAGGCCTAGATCAGTTAAATTTGATCTTTGAGACTAAACAACATGTGGAGTTTTTTTGTTGTTGTTGTTGTTTTCCCTAAAGCTGCAACCTCTCCTTTCCTCCTCCAAGAGATTCATGGGTGCCAGAGATGCAAACTACTTATTAAATTCAAGCCACTAATTTTACAGAAGCTAGGGGAAACGCTGAGCAATGGGCTAAAAGATCACACAGATAGGTAGTTCCCTGAGCTGGTAAGGCCTCTGCTCGGGTGGGGGAGTTTACCCCACCTTTTATTATTGTGCCTAACACGGCAGAACTGAATAGGAAAGTTTTGTTTGTTTTGCGGGAGTCGAGGCGGCGTCAAGTGTCTAGTCCTGAACCGACTAGAGCGCAGCGGGTGCTGAAGTGCCCGGCGAGGATGCAGCAGGGCAGTGAGAAGCCCCGACTCCAGGCTTCCCTAGGCTCGCAGAACCTTGACCCCTGAGTCAGCGCCTCCCTCTTTCTGAGAGGCCTGTAAGATCTGACCTGCCGAGACCCTCTGAGCCACAGAGCAGATGGAGGACCCCTATAGCTCAAACAGTTGGCTTCTCAAGATTATGCGACCCACTCACGTCTCCCAGAAACCTACCCTAGACGAGGGGTCCAAGAAGACAGTTTTCTGACCCACCTCGGGCCCTGCCATTGGCTTTAACCCTTGGTCACCTGACTTATTCGAGCCAATAAGAGGTGACAAAATGAATACTTCCTCTTCCTATGTGGCGAAAGAGCCACTGTGCCCGCGTTTCTGGGACTCTGATTGGTCGCCCTCCCTCAACTCGCTAGTTTATTGGCCAGCGCGGCGAGACTGAAGTACGGCCGGGGTCTGAGGGCTGTGTCAGACAGCCCGGCTGCCATGGCGTCCTATTTCGATGAACACGACTGCGAGCCGTTGGATCGCGAACGGGATCCTCGAACAAACATGCTGCTGGAGCTTGCAAGGTGGGTGTGCGGGGCTGGGAGGTAGGGCCCACACAGCAGGTGTCTGGGCTGAGGCTGGCTGGAGAACGCGGATTATATGGGGCAGCAGTTTCTGGGTAAAACAGATAAATAATCTGCGGAGTTAATTCCGCAGTGAGATTCGGGGGGAAGTCGATAATTTCGGTCGTCCCTGGACGGACCAGGGCAAGGGAATCCTGGAAAAAGCGATCTGGAGTGTGGACGAGGGGGTGTCCGGACTGGAGGGCAGTAGGCTTTAGGAGGTACTGAAGTAGGCGGGTCATGGGGGCAGGGTAGAGGCCATGTGACTGTGAGTAGGTATATCCGTTAGGCACTTCAAGCACGGAAGCTACACTGCCACTTGGAGTCTGGCTTTATCGGGTCATTTCTGAGTGGCCCGAATAATTTCTCTCTCTTGTGTAAAACTGAAATAAACAGCCTGCAGGCTTGGGGTTGTCTGATGGCCTGGGGTTGTTTGATAGCTGCTGTAAGCCATTTCCCACTGTGCTTTTTATCTAGTGAGCACTACTCAGGGGTAGCTATTAATATGACTAGTCGGGCAGAGTATTTGTCTGTTAATGTTTAGTGGATTATGGGGGCAAAGATTCTTTGGTTCTGACCTTGCATCCTTCTTCCCAGGTCCCTTTTCAATAGGATGGACTTTGAAGACTTGGGGTTGGTAGTAGATTGGGATCACCACCTGCCTCCACCCGCTGCCAAGACTGCAGTTGAGAACCTTCCCAGGACAGTCATCAGGGGCTCTCAGGCTGGTGAGAACACAAAGTCTTTCCACTAATTCTTTGGGGCAGGTCTGCCAGACCGACCAACTCTGGAAGCCAGATTACAGTCTGGCCCTTCAGTTTTCCAGGTCAGGCTGGGGCAGGTGTGTCCTTCAGGAGTGGGAGCTGGGAGGTAGGGCCTGTGGCAGCTCTCCTGATTAGCACTCCCTCCTCAAGAGCTCAAGTGCCCCGTGTGTCTTTTGGAATTTGAGGAGGAGGAGACCGCCATTGAGATGCCTTGCCATCACCTCTTCCATTCCAACTGCATTCTGCCTTGGCTGAGCAAGGTACTGTTTCCTTTCTCCCAGCCCTCACCCTGCCTTGGGCCTAGTCCTCAAGCCTCTTCTGTTGATGAACCTTTGGGGTGGGGTGTGGGATCAGAGACGGGAGAGGGTAAGGGTAGGGAATTGGGAGCTGGGGATGGTTGTTTTGAGCTTATGAAAACCAGACGGGCTGGTACACTGCACTGCTTTTCTCAGACCAATTCCTGCCCTCTGTGCCGCCATGAGCTGCCCACTGATGATGACACTTATGAGGAGCACAAGCGAGATAAGGTAGGGGGCTGGGCAAGTGGAGGGGGTGGTCACAGGGCTCCCTGAGTCCCTGTTCCTGATGCCCTCATTCCCCACCTTAGGAGGCCTGAGTAGGCTCACACTCCGTGAGTCTGGCCACCTTCCCAGTGACTGTGGTGAGGGGCAAGGGCCTTGGCAATGTTCCTGCCCAAATGCTAGGGGCCTGAAAACAGTGAGCCAGCCCCACGATGGCTGCCCTATCCCTTCACCTGCAGGCCTTTGGGGATGGCCCCCGACCAGTGTGCACTCTTTGCTTCAGGCTCGCAAGCAGCAGCAGAAGCACCGCCTCGAGAACCTCCATGGAGCCATGTACACATGAGGCGGCTAGGGCTGGACACTGGTCCTCTGCAACATGTTCCTCTTGCATCTTGAGTTCTCATTAAAGGTTTCTTCATTTATCCTGCTGCTGCATTGCTCTCAGGCCTGGGCAGGGGCTCCTGCCTGGATCTTCCATTGGATCTCTACTGGGATGGGGTCCTAAACTGTGGAAGGTCCCAGGCTGGGTATCCCTCCCTACCAAGCCTGCTGGCCTGAGGATAATAGGGCCCAGGTCAAGAACCTGGCTACCAGACCAGCCACAGCCTGGGCCTACGTGTCTGTGGTTGGAAGACAAAATGTGTCAGGCAGGGCACCTAGTAGTGACGTAAATATGGTAACCAAAAACTAGCTAACATTTCTCCCTTCCCACTGCAATCTTTAGTCAGTGTTAGATCCCCAGGGCTTTCTTTAGCTTCATTGCAGATTGCTTCTAACATTTTCAAGTTATTCTCAAGTTATCTTCTGTACTCCATCCTTCGTCATATCCCTTAGTCTGGAATCAGTCTTCAAGCCAGACAATTGAGCAGGGTGAAAAAAAGTGAAAGTGTTAGTTGCTCAGTCATATCTGACTCTGCGACCCCATGGACTATAGCCCACCAGGCTCCTCTGTCCATGAATTCTCTAGGCAAAAATATTGGAGTGGGTAGCCATTCCCTTCTCCAAGGGATCTTTCCAGCCCGGGGACTGAACTGGGGTCTCCTGCACTGCAGGCAGATTCTTTACCGTCTGAGCCACTAGGGAAGCCCCTGAGCAGGGTAGGAAGTGTGAAATAATCAGGTCAGCTCTTCAGATTGTTTAGAGGCCCAGAAAGGGCTTCAGGCCCTTCAGGGGTACTTGGATAGCACTTGGCATCCTTTGTTCTTGGCAGCTCTGCTCGATGGGCACTCAGGACCCTCCCTGTGGGCAGGGGCTTTCTCCCATCCTTTGTCCAGGGGAAGCTGTTTTGCATAAGGCCCTCTTCCTTTCTTCAGAACAGACTACAAACATGCAAATTAGAATTCTTTTAATAGATATATATAAAAAAAAAGTACTAAAATACCCACGTGGTTCTGCTGTGTTATTTGCCCTAAAGAAAGGGGCAGAGTGAAGAATCCCAGTGCAGTTCAGTGGGCCCATAGGGGGCCTTCCCATAGACTAAGGAGTGCTCACCCCCACCCCCGAGACTGGTAGCCCTCTCGCTGTTCCCAGCCCCCAATTCCTGCAGCAGGAGACCCCAGTGGTCCAGCCTTGGCACTGAGGGAGTAGAAGGCACCTGAAGGGCTGGCTGGGTGAATGACACGTGACCTTTAAAACAAAGACAACACTGCGGTGTGGGGAGCGGGCTGTGTGGCTTGGGCAGCCTGCCAAGAGGCCCGCTCCTCTATGGCACAGGTGTGGGATGGCCCCTCCTCCAGGAGCGAGGCAGCCTGTGTCCCAGCAGAATACTTTTCACAAAATCGGGTTTTTTTGGTACAAAAGAAATGCAAAGGAGATGCGGGGAGCTGCGGAGGCAGGGCCAGCCACTCTCCCCAGACCTCAGATCATGGCGACACTCTCAGGACTACAGTTGAGGTGGGTGGAGGTGCTGCTGCTCCCAGAGGACTTGCAGGCCCGGCCAGGGGTGGGCTGCAGCGCGGCCACCAGTGTGTCCGAGGAGACCGCCCCAAACTCATAGCTGAAGGTGCCGTAGAAGATGAGAATGTCAATGACGAACACCCACTCACACAGGGCTGCCCCATGCTGCAGCTGAGAGCTCTCGTGGATGAAGAAGACCCCACCTGGGAGGGGGCTAAGGAAACGTCTGGGAGGAGGTATGGGAGCCTGGTGACACCCTTCCTGCCTTCCTGGATATAGGCTGGGGCAGAGGACCAAGTCTCACCTCCCAGGAGTAGGGGGCAGAAGACCAGACTGGGCAGGGGTGTCTGTTCCCCCCGCACCCCCAGCATCCTGGGTGGTAGAGGGTCTGGGCTACAGGAGGAATTCTTGGCCATCCCATCCTGGAAGGATACTGAGGATCAGAGTGACAAAGGCGATGGTTGCCAGCACAATCCGCAGGTAGGCCACAGCCAGGTCCTGGGGGGCCGTGGCCCCGTGGTAGGAGAGGGCACAGTGCAGGCAAACGAAGAGCAGGCCAGCAGTGAAGGCTACACCGGTTCCGACATAGTGCAGAGACTTAGCGTGGTCCACCTGGGCCCAGAGAGGGAGCACAGATCAGCCCCTCCCCTCCACCTCTTCATCCCCTGCCCCCATCGCTGTCCCTCTAGAGGAAGCTGAAAGGCCGGCAGGCGGGTGTACCTGGAAGTTTCCCACCACCACCAGACCCGCAGCATTGGTGCAGCCTGTGATGAGCGTTGTGGTGTTGACCCAGGAATGACGGCTCTGTTCCAGGAGCTGCCCATAGCGCAGGAGGCAGATCAGGGCCACTGGGGGAGGAGAGCACAGCGGGGGCCGGCTCTGGCACCTTCTCTGGCCCTGACCCAGCCCAGCTAGCTTTCCCCAGATGCTCTGAGGGCCGGAAGAGAATGGACAGGCAGGGGGTGTGCTATACCAGGGTGGCTGTGTGGGAGTCAGCCTTGGGCCTTCATGGAATGGAAGTGAAGTGGCCCCGCTGGCCTTAGCCCTTGGTGCGGTGGGCTGCACAAAGCCAGGGCTTCCTGGGGAGTGGAGGTGAGGGTAGGCGGACTGGGTGGGGTGGTGATGGGGCGCCGAGGGCACAACTCACCCATGAAAGCACCCAGGTTGCCAATGAGGCTGAAGAGGCAGCTCTCAGGGGGGTACGAGCCACACTTGCTGAGAGGAGGGGGTGGGGACAGAGTGAGAGGGGCAGAAGCACTGGAAAGCCCCCCTCCTGGCCCACTTGCTCTCTCTAGCCTTATCTGCACCTGTTCCTTTACAGGCCAGACCCTGATGGATAAAGGCCAGTGTCTCATACAAACAAGTGGCCCCAGGCTGACCACACCTCCCCCTAAGGCAGAGCGCTGGGTGTTTGCTGGAGTTGGGAGAGCCCAGGATTGCCAAGTGGACCCCAAGGCTCCCTGGGATCCCTGAGACTGTTAAGGTCCACAGTGGGTCTGACTTCCCTTATGCCAGGGCTTAGGCTGGGCAGAGAGCTGGAACCTAAATCTAGGTGCCTCCACTCACTAGCTGAGGGACCTGGATGGATGACATAGCACAGTCTCAGTTTCCTTGCCTATAAAGTCGTGAAAACAATAGCTGCCTCAATGCTGGGAAGGTGAAATGACCTTAGGTGGGTAAAGGATTCAGTGCACAGCCTGGCTCATCCTAAATGGTAAGCAGTATTGGCATATGTGCTCTTAATGGAATTATTATTTCTGGGACCCAGGGACATGCCTTGGCTTGAGACACTTGGTTGGGAGTCTAGCTGGGCCTTGGGTCTCTGTGACCTGCCAGGTCTCTAGGCCTCACCTGATGAGGGGGATGTCATCCAGGGTGCAGCAGGTCTTGGGGCCCCCTTGCTCCGTGGGGTCAGGAGAGCAAGATTCGTTGTAAGACCTGGCAGGTAGGACAGAGCATAGCCTGGGGGGAAGGGGTTCCCTCAGGTCTCTGGGAGACACCCTCCCAGACCTCCCTTGGCAGGGGCAGAAGAGCCCACTTCCCAGGACCCCCCGAGACAGAAGCCAAAGGGGCAAATGACAGTGGGAAGCAGGTAGGTGGGCACGAAGCCATGCCTGGGGAGGGGGCAGGCGCTGCCAATGTCAGAGAAGAGCAGTGAGGCCCAGTGTCTCCGTCTGGCTCGAGGCAGCCCCGGCCCAAGAGGGAACAGAGATGAAGGGAGCTTTAGAGTGAGGCTGTCTGTAGAGTGCGCCATACCAGTTCTCCACGGGGCACACGTGGTGGTTCATCACGGCCATGGCATACCTGCGGGAGCACAACTGTCACCCCGCCCCACGACGCGCCCAGCCTTCCCCCACCGACTCTTCCTTCATTCAGTCTCACTCTCCTTTCTGGGGGCTTGAGTTGGGGTGGCCCTGCGGCCCGACGCTACTCTAGAGAACCCACAGCCTAGTCCCAATTCTGGAAGTTACCCCAGCTAGAAGTGTGTCTGTCCGCGCCACCCTGCTGGACAGCAGTGGTGCCAGCTTGTCCCAAGGGGCTGTGGGCCCAGGCGCCAGGCCAGGCTCTGGAGACAGCCGGAGTGACCCTGGGTACCACCCTGGAGCCTGCCACAGGACAAGGGGGCTTTCTATGTGCCATCAGGCTCCTGTTGGGTCCTGGCTGGGCCCTGTCCCTCACATTTTGTCTCCTCGTTGCCTTCCCCCCATCCCCCTCCGTACTCACACAGTCCATAGGCCAGTGATGGAGAATGCTGACAGGCTGACAGGAAGGAGGATCCAGGCGGTCATGAGGGAGGGAAGCCAGGGTGGTGGTGATGGGGAGGGGGGGGAGGACAAGAGGTAGCAGGAGAAGAGGGGATGGGCCGGCAACCTTAAGATACTTCGTCAAAACCATCGGCTGCCCGGGCCTGGTGAAGAGAGACAGGTCAAAGTCCAGGGTCTAGTGACTGGCCAAAGCCGGTGCGGGGGAGAGAAAGGTGGTCAGCACCAGACGCAGGGCTCCCTCTGCGGCTCTGAGCGCCCACGCTTGGGGCTGAGCCCCCACCACAACGTGGACACCCTCCGGCATTCACCGGGGGTCCTCCGCGTTCCAGCCAGATGTTCAGACGCCGCGGGGCCCTAAGCTCTGGAAAGGAAGCCACCCTCCCTGGCCTGAGGGTCCTGGACTGGGAGGGGGTCTGCAGTCAGGACAGTCCCGAGCGGGTCACGCCAAGAAAAGCCTGCGAGGGGGTCCGGGACTGGGCGGAGAGGCAGCGGGGCGCAGGCAGCTAGCTACCTGAGCGCCGGCGCCGCGGGGAAGGGGCGGGTTCACGCGGTAAGCCCACCCTGGTCCCCTGCCCGCCCGCCTGCGCGCCCGCAGCCCACGGCCCGCAGTCCCCAGCACCTGCGCCTTCGCAGGTGATCTCTGGAGGTCTAGAGGAGGAAGGGGCCCCAAACGCACCTCCCCGGAGCGTCCCGCCGCCGCGTCCTGCTCGGCCCCCGCGTGGCGCCGTCCCCGGCTGCGGCCCTCGGAGCGACCCTGAATGGTTTAAAGGGCCGGGCAGCCCCGCCCCCAGCGCGCCGGGCCGAGCCGCGCCGCCAGCCGGGACTTGGAGTCCGCACCAGCCCCGCCCCAGCGCCGCAAACCGAGCCGGGAACTACAGTTCCCGAGTCCCCGCGCCCGCGTCATGCGGGAACGGTGGGTGGTGCCCCGACTTAGGGGGAACCTGGGCTCTGTGGGCGGTGGCGTGGGACCCCAGCCGGGGAGCATCTGATGCGGAGATACCAAAAGGATAACCCCATCTTCCCTGCTCCTGTGGTGGAAGCTTCGGAAGGCGGGAAGCTCCGGGTTCTGCACCTCCTTCCAGCTGCACCTGTGATTGTCACTGCACACGTGGCTAAAGGATGCCTTCCTTCGCCGCCGCCGGGCACATTTTGCAACCTGGACTGGCCGACGGGGACTTCGGACAGCCTCCCTCAGTGTGGCGCCCCGTGCCTGCCTCTGTCCAAGGCGAGGCCGGTCTGCAGAGCAGAGAGGACAAAGCCCTGGCTGTTCCTTAAGAAATTCTAGCGCCCTGCATTTGGCTTCTGCTTTCCTCGGACTCAGCAAAGTCTGGAGGAGAGCTACGTTCATCAGATACATTTTATTTTCAAGGGTACAAGTATACAAGTATACGGAGTACCGTCCAGAAGTCAGCGTCCAAAACATGTTTCCTGACTGCTGAGCACTGGCTTGAAACAATATCCATTCTAAGGACACCCCCATGGCCAGGGGTTGGGAGGGAAATGAGGAGAGGAAGGCTGGAGATCCAGAGCAATATGGGAAAAAGCAAACAGGATAGTGTGATAAATTACCCAACAGCTTCACCAAACTTTATGTTGACTGGAAAAAAAAAAAAAAAGCACAACCCAAAAGTTGAGAATTGTGTTTTATTTGGCAAACTTTCTAAGGATTCCAACCGGGAAGGGAGCCTCTCAGATAGCTCTGTGGAAGTGCTCCAAAGAGGCAAGGGAGAAGTGAGGATATAAAGGAGATTACAAAAAGCAGGTAGTTGGAATATCAAAAGCTTTACTGTTAATTAAAGACTAGTAACCAGACATAATGAATTTAGTGTTTTTCTTTGTATGGGAAGATACAAGAGTCTGGGCACATTGAAAGCATTCCTTTGATATGCACCTCAACTATCTGGGGCCAATAGCCAGCTTTTCTCCACCTTGAATACCCTCAGGGTGCAGTTGGGGGTGGCTACAGTGGCTACTGCCTTGATGGCCACATCCTTTGTTTACTGATAGGGCAGGTGACACTCCATACACACTTTAAGGCCAAGAGTGCCCTCTTGGACATTGTTTTCATGATTAAAACGGCAGGAAAGTACTCAAACTGGCAGTCCAGCATCTGTTGGAGTCCCTATGAGGCAACACTGGGGCCCACAGACCTTTACTGAAGGGAGCATTGTGCCCATGCTGCCAGGAACCAGGGAGCTTAAATTCAGCAGGACTGGTGAGGCAAAGGTAATAGTCAGAAATGGCCTTGGACTGTGGGGGAAATGGAGTAGTTACACTACACTGGACAATGGCTTGAGGAAGGAGAAACCTTTCTGAACCTGCTGCTGCTGCTAAGTCGCTTCAGTCGTGTTCGACTCTGTGCGACCCCATAGACCGCAGCCCACCAGGCTCCCCTGTCCCTGGGATTCTCCAGGCAAGAACACTGGAGTGGGTTGCCACTTCCTTCTCCAATGCATGAAAGTGAAAAGTGAAAGGGAAATCGCTCAGTCGTGTCTGACTCTTAGCAACCCCATGGACTGCAGCCTACCAGGCTCCTCCGCGCATGAGATTTTCCAGGCAAGAGTACTGGAGTGGGTTGCCATTTCCTTCTCCGTTTCTGAACCTAGTGGAAGGTAAAAATGGAACCAGGAAACCTGTTGGAGGACCCTCTTCCAAACTGCATTAGGGTAAGTAGTTAAAACCGGGTCAAGAAGCATGGTGGTGCAGAGCGACCCTGTACAAGAACACCTGGCTGAAGAACCAGGGAGGTATAAAACCAGTCCGCCTTCTGCTGGCCAGGCTTTGTGCCCCAGGACAAAGGAGTGCCTCTGTCTAATTTATCGAGATCACCATCTTCTTGCCCAGGGGTGTTCCCCTGGGAGCAGGCACTTTTTCTCATCTGCCCAATAGTGCCGTGAGCCGTCAGCATTTCCTACCTCTTTGGAAGCTTGGCGATTCTTAATCAACACTTACTATCTCCTGTTGAGTTGGGTTTGCGTTCCTTTTTAGCCTTGATTGTGGGGAAGGCCCGGGAGGACTACTCAGGTTCTAAACTGGCTATTTTATCCTAAAGTGGGGGTAAGGCAAGCACTCCAGAGCCTTGACAAGGAGGCAGATTTGGCTTAATACAACAATCTGAGTAGTCTCTAGAACAGAGCATTAGCCCAAGACAGAAGGGCTCTTCAAGGGATGCTGATAGGGATGAGTTGCGTATCAGTAGAAAGTAGGACCAGATGTCTTTAAAAGGCCCTTCCAGTTCCAATGCCATGTGAATCTACTTGTTATGCTCCAACCAGGACGGTCCTTAAAATAGTCAGGCAGAACAAGAGATGAGATTTTCAGTGCTGATTCTGTGCTGAATGACTTTAGGGCAGCACATAGTCTTCACTTCCCTATGTACACAAGTGATTTCACAACTCTTGGCAAAAACAGTGCTTATAAAAATAGTACGTTTATTGGTTAAAAAGAATACTGTATTTGCAAAGTACCTTCCTTCAAGGATTTTCAAATAAATTTGCAACATGTCATTTTATTCATCCACACAGCAGGAACATTGGAAATGAGAAAACAGAACAAAGTATGGCTTCTGATACGTTATACAACCAGTGCAACCAGTTCCTCATTCTGGTGGCCCTGGGAAGGCAGAGGGGCCATTCACTCTCTTCCCTTCTGGCATCACTCCACCTCCTGGGGAAATCTGGGGTGGGTGCCTGTGGTTTCTTGGTCATATGATTCCTCAGGGACAGGATAGGAATTCAATGAGGGAACTTAAAAGGTTTCAGATAACTGTCAACATTCCATGATGCTCCTCCCCAAAGAAGGCTCAGAGGTAGGAAAGCCACCTGTCCTTACTCTTCTGTCTGCAAAAGGCTGCATTTACATTTGCGAACCAGTTGGGGACCCCACCTTACCACCAACAGATGGTGCCACATGCACAGTAAGCTGGATACCCACCACTCCAAAGGGTTTCTTCCAGTTTCGTGGGCTAATCTCTGCATGGCAGTGCCCCTGGGAGTGGACCAGTGGAGATGGAATGTCCCTTTAAGGCTTGTCCAGAGACAGAAGCATTTCTTATTGCCCACACTGGTCCCACTGGCTGGTTTCCTACTCTCATTCAGGACAAAAAGCTTTACGTTCTCCTTTTCCCATCTTGTATTACATTCTTCAAAGACTTCCATCCTTGCCAGCTGGCTGGAACTCAAGTGTTAGTGTTTACTCTCGCACAGGCCCAACCCCCTGCAAATCCAGCTTCCTTCTATTAGTAACATCACCCACTGTGGCCCAGGACACACAATGCCTTAACATCCAAGGCTTAGCCTCAGTAAACGAAGAACGCTTCATTCTGGATGAACGTGAAATATGCTTATTAGGCTCCCAGACTTTTTTTTCCCCAGGCGGCTGAGATTATATCTAATCAAAAAAGTGCTGATCCTGAAGCAATCTGCCAGAAAGTTAGTCTAATGCTGCAGCCAGTGCACAAAACAGCAGGGACAGTCCTCTTTGAGGCAGCTCTAGGGCCTCTGGGAAATGCCCTGGAAACTGCTCCTTGAGGGCAAGGCACCAACAACTGGAAATAGCTGAAAAGACATCAAGAGGCAAGTCCAGTAAATATACTAGAGAGTATGACACCATCTTGGACTGCAGTGAGGGGCGAGAAGCAATGAGCGGAGCTCTAAGGCTGTCGATGGGCTGAGAGCTGTCAGTAGAGAAGCGTTTCGGACACCTCAGGAGCCATAGCAGCATCACCACCACTAGGCCTGCCCTGAAGGCCAGCCTCTCATTTAAGTACCAGGCTTAGTACTTCCTGTAGTTGTGCAGCGTAAACTAGCTAACAGTTAGAATGCTTTCTTGGGTGGAAGATATTTTATATGCACTGGATTAGCAAAGCGCCTCAACAACAGGTTTACACATGAGATGTTCCCATCAGTCTCTTACCTGAGAGTGTGAGGATTACACAGTCAACACACAGAAGGACAGAATTGGTACATGATTCTCACAACACAGGGCTGGAAGCTAAACTCTAGAGCTCATGCCCCCATGGACTTGTTTCTAAATTCTATAATAAATCCAGGAAAACAGGCCATCCAGCTATGAGAAGACAAACCCAAAAAAGTATTTCCAGACTAGGAAGCCTAAGAGTTTTGGTGAAATCCTATGTCCAAGTCAGAAAATCAGCTGAAGAGCTGCAAGACTAAAATGCCTGGTGCTCTGAGCTGCAGGAAGACAGGGGACAGAGTATGGCGCAGTCTCCTTGACCTGGGCGGCTCTGGAGGGTAGTTAACCTTAAGAGTCAAAAGGCACTTCCAGCCTGGCCGAATGGGGGCAGACTTGCTGAAAGAGAACTGAGCCCAGGACCGGCTAGTTTAAGGCATTGACTTTGGGCCAGCTCTGCGAGTCAGGATCATGCTGGTCCTTGTCTGCCTTCACAACCAGGCCCTTCTAATTTATCCACCTCACTCATCTTCCCAGCAAGCTGTGACTTGCTGCATTTTAATAATGTAGTTGAAGTACATTGCCCCGTTTCTGAGCTGGTAGATTTTCAGGGCTGTAGGGCACAAACAAAAATGCCCTTAGATGTCCTTTACGAGAAAAGTTGCTGAGAGGGACCAGCCAGACTGATCTTGAGACCCTGAGGTGAAACCTCTGGGGCAGGAGGAGTGTTGGTCTGAAGAAGTCCCAGTGCTCATGGGCTCACTTAAATCCCATACTTCAAGTCACTGAGTTTAGGCCCATTTGCTGGAAAACCAGAGGCTTGGAACCGTCGTGTACGGGACGGCTGGTGGATTTCTCAGACCTTAGTCCAACCCTCGTTAGGAAGAATGTTCGCTTCAGTGAAAGCAGTGATTTCCTGGTATCTTTAGTATTAGGGTGTCTTAGGAGTTTTATATACTCTTGGGAGGTAGCACAGGAGAGAGAAGAGAGCAGGGGAAGGGAAGATGAAAGAGGCTTGCTTAGCTCCCTCCAGGACACTTTTCAGGCTCCCCTCCTTTTCCCAACTAGGGCTCCAAGTGAAAGAGGAACTGTTAGTTGCTAAGTCTTGTCTGACTCTTTTACGACCCCATGGACTGTAACCTGCCAGGATCCTCTGTCCGTGGAATTCTCCAGGCAAGAATACTGGAGTAGGTTGCCATTCCCTTCTTCAGGGGATCTTCCTGACCCAGGGAATTGAATCCGGGTTTCCTGCATTGCAGGCGGATTCTTTACTGTCTAAGCCCTAGGGCTCCAAACAGGCAATAATTGCTCATTTTGATTTTGCCTTTGTACGTACATTCAAGACTGTTAAATCACATTTGGAAACACAGTTTCTGGCTTGTTTTGATAGTTCTCCTTTAGCCTGAGCACAGATGGCCTGTTCACAGCTAGGGATCAGGTGGGAAGCTGGAATTATGTAGTCCTAGCCCAGGAGGTTTTGCGGCAAAAAATCCTCACAGTTGAGTTCTGGCATCATCTTTCGAGACTGGGCGAAGTGATGGAGCATGGGAGAAACCTGCAAAAGCCATGTAAGGGGAGGGAGACATGCTTGCAAGTAGGCATCAAAGGAGGTCTCCCTTGACTGGTATCAGAATTACTGGGAGAGCTTGCCAGAAAGGCAGAGGCCAGAACCTCCACATCCAAAATCCTTAGCAGCTAAAGGTGGGAGGTCGGGGTGGGGGTGGGGAATGGATGCGACTGATGCATTGGGAGACAAGATGAATGAAAGAAGAGAACAAAGAAACGCCAGAAAAGATCTCGGAAACGCAGACATAGAAGTGAACAGGAGGTACAGAAGTAAGGAGCTATAAAATAGCAAACAGGGCTCAAAGAGCTGGGTGGAGTAGCAGCGGCCAGGTGCCCTGGGGAACGTGACCTTGGTGAGAAAGCAGCACTTTGGCACAGGGTTTCATAAACCCAACTCTCCCCGGAGTCTTTGCTTCCACAAAACCAAGCTAACCAAACAAAATTCTCAAATTTTCAGAATATTAGGCTGGTCAAATGGGCCAACATAGAAGAAAAAATGGCTATGAGGGAGATGGCCAGGTCCAGTCCCTGTGACACCCTTTTCCTGTGGATGGGGGTACAGGGGTGTCTTGAGATCAGCTCAGACTGGTCCCTGCACCCCCAAACTAGGGATGGCTCCCTGGGCAGCGACTCCAGTCTGTTCAGTGTCGGCTCTGGCGCTTTGCAATCTCCTCCTGGATGCGCAACTTGAGGGCCTCTCGCATGAGTGGCTCCAGAGGCGTGTGAGCTGACACCTCCTCGCTCACCCTTCCTGGATCATCATCCTACGTGGAGGAAGAGTCAGGAAGCTCAGGGCCCAGCCTCTTCTGGAAAGGTGGCCTGCCCTGTCCCTAGACAACACTCTCACAGATCTCCGTGGGACTCACAACTTCTTGCCAGTGCCTGCCATTGCCCAGGTGTCCCCTTAATAGTGATTCTCGACCATGGGCCATGTGCCCTTCCCATCGCCCACTGAGAAGCACTGTGTGATGGGAGTGCCTTGTGCTCAAAAGCATCGCCCAGCAGTTTGTGCTCCCATGTGGGACAGATACTTCCCACCAGTCCCTGAGGAAAACAGTGGCTCCGGGTGTCACAGTGATTTCCACCACGGCCCAGGACCCTCAGGCTGCAGCTGTTTCCACCAGGCGTACCTGATACACGATAACTGAGGTGATGTCTCCGCTGTCCGCCTCATACTCTAAGCAGAAAAGCTGATGGCCAGGAGGCTCTGGCTCAGAGCTGCCACTACTGCTGCTTTCACCGGACTCCTCACAGTCTGGGTTGCTTGGGTGGGTAGAGCCATCTGGAGGGATGAACCAGAATGAGAGGGAAGAAAGGAAGGCTTCTGGAACCCTTGCCCAGAGATGATACAGGAAAACAGACTGTAAAGAAAACCCCAGACTTCTCTGGTGATCCAGTGGTTGGGAATCTGTCTGCCAAAGCAGGGGACAACAGGTTCGATCCTTGGTCCGGGAAGATCCCACATGCCTCAGGCCAACTAAGCCTGTGCACTCTAGAACATAACTACTGAGCCCTGTGTTCTACAGTCCGAGCCCCAAAACAAGAGAAGTTACTGTAATAAAAAGCCAAAGCATTGCAAGTAGAGAGGAGCCCCTGCTCACTGGAACTAGAGAAAGTCCGTGGGCAGCAACGAAGACCCAGCACAGCCAAAAATAAATAAAATTAAAAAAAGAAAAAAGCTGAATTTAGGGGGAAAAAAAAGCACCAGTCTTCTCATGGACCCAGAATGTGTGTGTGAAATGTGCCGCCTATCAGGGATTTTATTCACCTTTGCACCTCTGCACAGTCACATCACACAGGAGGTACACAACACACATCTGTCTACAGTGTTGGAAGGTGGTAGAGAGGTGGACTGTGCTCTCCCTGGGTTCAAATCCAGGCTCTGCCATTTACTTCCTTGAGATTTCAGGCAAGTTGCTGAACCTCTCTGTATCCGTTTTGCAGACTGTGAAACACAAATGATAATGGTTCCCATCTTATGGGGTCCTCTGAAAGCTAAATGAATGAAATGTATACAACCTCTAAAGGCACTCTTAGGGAAGATCAACAAATTTAGCATCATATGTTATCTACTGTAATTGCTGGGTCGAAATGAAGCTGGGGAAAAAAGGCCATTAAGTTGGTTTGGGCTTCATTCCACAAGTATGTCCTTGTCGCCTAGAGCAGCGCCAAACTTTTTTTCTGTTAGGTGACGGGAATACGAAAATAGTGTGGTGGAGAGGAAGCGAAAGACAACTTCTTGCCGACTCCCAGCTTTGTCCGGTAATAGTGATGCTTAACTTGAGCCCTCTCTGTTCTACGGGGAGAACCACTAGCGGCGATTGGGGACCATCGAGGTTGCTGTTCCGAGAAGGGACGAGGTGAACTGAGCCTTGGAGGCTAAGAAGTAGCTTTTTCCCATATAGGAAAGAAGAGTGCACTGAGGCTGAGCCAGGGCCAAAAGAGCGCGCGGGCTCGAGGAAGCAGGCGGGTGGGCGGCCTCACCTCGGTGTCGCGGCAGGTACACTTGCAGATCGGGCTTTCGGGGCCGAGTGGGCGCAGGCGTGTGCCGCCTCCTCGCCTTCTCCTTGGCCGCCTGCTTCACCTTCTTGTCGTAGTCGTCCCTGCGGGGAGCCGAGCGGGAGTCAGGGACGGCCGGGTCAGGCCAGGCCGGGGCTGGCGCCGGTGGCGCGGGGCGGGGCGGTACCGGGCGAGCTGGTTCCGTCGGATGTGGTGCACGAAGCCGTGGCTCATGTCCAGTCGCCCTCCAGGCTTGCAGCAGAGTCCCGACCCGGGACTTGGCGCCGCTTCCATCTTAACCCCTGTGCGCGGAGCCGCCGCCGTCCCTGCCTAAAGGCCCCCAACGGTCACCCTCCCGCCCCGAGAGCTCAGCACCGCCCCTCGCTCGACTTTCGGCCACTAGCCGTGACGTCGGGAAAAGGAGGGCAGGGCCGAGCTTCTCTGTGCGCAGAGTTCCAGGCACCGGCGGGGCGGGGCGGAGCGGAGGGACGCGGCGGGGCGGCGGGGCGGCGGGGCGGAGGGGCGGAGGGGCGGACGGGCGGACGGGCGGACGGGCGGAGGGGCGGACGGGCGGACGGGCGGACGGGCGGAGGGGCGGAGGGGCGGGGCGGAGGGGCGGGGCGGAGGGGCGGAGGGGCGGAGGGGCGGGGCGGAGGGGCGGAGGGGCGGGGCGGACGAAAATACTACAAGCTCAACTTCCTCTTCCTGGCCGGGGTTTTCCTTTTGTGACATTATCAATAGGAAAACAGGATTTAGGCTTAGTGGAGAAGGCAATGGCACCCCACTCCAGTACTCTTGCCTGGGAAATCCCATGGACGGAGGAGCCTGGAAGGGTGCAGTCCATAGGGTCGCTGAGGGTCGGACACGACTGAGCGACTTCACTTTCACTTTTCACTTTCATGCATTGGAGAAGGAAATGGCAACCCACTCCAGTGTTCTTGCCTGGAGAATCCCAGGGACGGGGGAGCCTGGGTGGGCTGTCGTCTATGGGGTCGCACAGAGTCGAACACGACTGAAGCGACTTAGCAGCAGCAGCAGCTGATACATCAGAAAATCCAGAAAAACGCAAAGCACCCATCACACCACTCAGAATTCGCTGTGGAGCCTTCCCTTCCTTTTTCTTCTGCTGGAATGTGTGACACTATCACCAGCCGTGCCTCAGTTTACTCATTTGTAAGTGGGGGCACTGACAGCAGCTACCTTCAAAGAGATCCTGAGGAGGCGAGTGCCCAGGGTGGGCACACAGCGGCGCCCTGGCCGCGCAGCCCAGCCTCTGGCCCTCCAGGAGACCACCAGCGGCGGCCACCCCTCCCATCCCGCCCAACGCCGACTTCGTACTTTCCCGCCACCCGGTTCATCTTGTCGCTCACCGGACGGGTGTCTTAACTCTCCCCGTGGGTGGCCCTGGGGCCTTTCAAATACCTGAGCCTGTGTCATTTTTGGATCCTCTTTAAAAATAGACAAAACTGGGAGTTCATGAGTAGAACAGGGACAGACTGGTACATCCACACAGTGGAATGCTGCTGAGTTGAAGTGAGTTGTTATATACCCAACAAGGTACCCAACAAGATGGATGAATCGCAAAACAAATAGGCGGAGCAAAACAGGCCAGGGATTAAAAAGAGGACTCGCTGTGTCCTTCCGTTTATATAAAACTCTAGAAAGTGACACTGATCTGTAGCAACAGAAAGCAGATCAATGGTCAGGGCAGGAAAACACTTTTGTTGAATGGTGACTAAATTCATTTTATATAAGTAAATATATATATTTGGCTGCACCGAATCTTAATTGTGACATGTGGGATCTAGTTCCCTGACCAGGGAGTCAAACCCAGGCCCCCTGCTTTGAAAGCTGAATCTTAGCCACTGGATCACCAGAGAAATCCCTAGTTCATTATTTTGATCGTGGTGGTGGTTTCAGAGTGTATACATATCTCCATCAATATTCAGCAAAATGTACAACAAAGCTAGTGGAGGTGATGGAATTCCACTTGAGCTATTTCAAATCCTGAAAGATGATGCTGTGAAAGTGCTGCACTCAATATGCCAGCAAATTTGGAAAACTCAGCAGTGGCCACAGGACTGGAAAAGGTCAGTTTTCATTCCAATCCCAAAAAAGGCAATGCCAAAGAATGCTCAAACTACCACACAATTGCACTCATCTCACATGCTAGTAAAGTAATGCTCAAAATTCTCCAAGCCAGGCTTCAGCAATATGTGAACGGTGAACTTCCAGATGTTCAAGCTGGTTTAGGAAAGGCAGAGGAACCAGAGATCAAATTGCCAACATCCGCTGGATCATCGAAAAAGCAAGAGAGTTCCAGAAAAACATCTATTTCTGCTTTATTGACTATGCTGAAGCCTTTGACTGTGTGGATCACAATAAACTGTGGAAAATTCTGAAAGAGATGGGAATACCAGACCACCTGACCTACTTCTTGAGAAACCTCTATGCAGGTCAGGAAGCAGCAGTTAGAACTGGACATGGAACAACAGACTGGTTCCAAATAGGAAAAGGAGTACGTCAAGGCTGTATATTGTCACCCTGTTTATTTAACTTATATGCAGATTACATCATGAGAAACGCTGGGCTGGATGAAGCACAAGCTGGAATCAAGATTGCCAGGAGAAATATCAATAACCTCAGATATGCAGATGACACCACCCTTATGGCAGAAAGTGAAGAAGAACTAAAGTGCCTCTTGATGAAAGTGAAAGTGGAGAGTGAAACAGTTGGCTTAAAACTCAACATTCAGAAAACTAAGATCATGGCATCCTGTCCCATCACTTCATGGCAAATAGACAGGGAAACAGTGGAAACAGTGGCTGACTTTATTTTTCTGGGCTCCAAAATCACTGCAGATGGTGACTGCAGCCATGAAATTAAAAGATGCTTACTCATTAGAAGGAAAGTTATGACCAACCTAGACAGCATATTAAAAAGCAGAGACGTTACTTTGCCAACAGAGGTCCATCTAGTCAGGGCTATGGTTTTTCCTGTGGTCATGTATGGATGTGAGAGTTGGACTGTGAAGAAGGTTGAGCGCCAAAGAATTGATGCTTTTGAACTGTGGTGTTGGCGAAGACTCTTGAGAGTCCCTTGGACTGCAAGGAGGTCCAACCAGTCCATCCTAAAGGAGATCAGTCCTGGGTGTTCATTGGTAGGACTGATACTGAAGCTGAAACTCCAGTACTTTGCCACCTGATGCAAAGATCTGACTCGTTTGAAAAGACCCTGATGCTGGGAAAGATTGAAGGTGGGAGGAGAAGAGGACGACAGAGGATGAGATGGTTGGATGGCATCACGGACTCAATGGACGTGGGTTTGGGTGGACTCCGGGAGTTGGTGATGGACAGGGAGGCCTGGCGTGCTGCGGTTCATGGGGTCGCAAAGAGTCGGACACGACTGAGCGACTGAACTGAACACTTTAAACGCGCTTTTTATTGTATATCACACCTTAGTAGAACTGTAAAGTAGTTCAGGGTTGTGGAAGGTTGTGGAAAGTCAAAGGTCCTGAAGCTTCGGCTTCATTGGCTCCACTCTCTAGTTTCTCTCTGCTCATCATTCGCATTTTTCTGTGATTCCTGTAAATGTGGAATTAGAGTCGCCAGGTTGCTTCAAGAAGGGTATGACGGGAACGTCGCCTGGTTCTGTGCAGGGGTGTTGATCTTTGAGGCGCGGAGACTGGAGACGACCTCCCAATTCTGGTTTCGGGACAAAAAGTGTCTTGAAGACACAAGAGGTCCAACGACAGCTTCTGTTATCCAGAAATCCCGTCAGTAAAAGGTTCTTACCTCTTTAAACCGGAAAAGGGTAAAGTGCAGTAGATCCGCCTACCGGTCCCCGATGCGCACGCAGCAGCAAAGAAGCCACAAAAGGCAGTACTTCCCCGAAGTTCTCTGCGGCGTGATTTGTCCCCGTCGGCGACTCGTAGAGATCCTTGGCTTCCATAACAGCGCCGCTTCTGATTGGCTGCTTGCCGCGCGCTCGGTCTTGTCTGGAGGCTGCGCCCGGCGACTCGGCCGGTAGTGGCGATGTCCAGCCGGTCCAAGCGGGATTCTCGCGGTTCCACCCGCGGGAAGCGCGAGTCCGAGTCGCGGAGCAGCTCGGCTCGCGTCAAACGGGAACGAGATCGGGAGCGGGAGCCCGAGGCGCCGAGCGCCCGGGGCAGCCCAGTGCGCGTGAAGCGGGAGGTCGAGCCGGCGGGCGCGCGCGAGGCCCCGACGCCGGTAGTCCCGGTGGTGCGGGTGAAGCGGGAGCGCGAGGCCGACGAGGACTCGGAACCTGAGCGGGAGGTGCGAGGTGCGCGGGGCCGGGCGCGGGCTCCTCTCTCGCGTTCTTCTTTTTCTCTGTCCAACCTTCTCTCCCCGCGGGAAAGTCATACTTTACACGCGATCCTGCTCGACTCGATTGCTTTTTAATGAGGACTGCTTTTTACTAGTCTTGGTAATCGTAGCTCTAATGTTTCTAGCAACTTTAATAATAACAGCAGCTTTCCCTTATCGGATGCTTAGCTTTGGGGCCAGGCTCGTTGTTTTACAGGTGTTACCTCCTTGAGTTTTTACAAAACACCTGAGGAATAAGCCCTGCTGTAATTCCTGAAATCAGACCGTTCAGAGTGGAGAGCCTGAACTCTGGGCACTTGGACTACACTGCCCTGTCACTTGGGGTTGTAGCTGCCAGGAGGTTTGGATTCTAATCCGGCCTCTGAGACTGGGTCACTGGTTTGGGAATGTGGGTTTCATGTGTCTGTCCCTCTTTAAGTCGATGGAAGGAATACTGGAATCCATGAGCTTTGAGAGCCTTGTCAGTCACTTCTGTGACTGTACCCTCTGCCTTCTGCTGGACGCATTCTGCTTTTCCTGGTAATTGCTGGAGATCTTTTGGCCCAGCCTTGGTACTCTGGAGTGTGTACACTGTTTTCCAACTTGTTGATATCTTACCAGTTACTAAGTAGGTTTCCATCACGTCTGAAGCTTTTCCTGTTTAAGCTCAGTTAATCTTTTCCATATCTGAACTTGGGACTTCTGATTTGAACATGTTTCCCATATACTTGTTTTCTGGTGAGTTAGCAGGTAAACATATCACTAGGCTACACTGTAGGGGCAGTGTTCTTTGTTCCAGGATTATTCATTCTCCAAGACTATAATTCTGTCTCTGTGCCTGTTTATCTGTATAAGATTATATTCTTGGGGACTTCCCTGCTGGTCCAGTGGCTAAGACTCTACCCTCCCAATGCAGGGGACCTGGGTTTGATCCCTGGTCAGGGAACTACATGCCACTAGGTCCCACATGCCACAACTAAGAGTTTGCATGTTGCAGTGAAGATCCAAGAGCCTGCATGCCGTAACTAAGACCTGGCACATCCAAATAAATAAAAGATCTTAGTCTTATGTTAACTCTTAAATTTCTTGCTCAAGGTTTTGCATTTGACATATTTTTGTATTATGCACAAGGTGTAGGATCCCACCTTGCTCATGAAAAGTACTTGATAAATATTCTTTGAATAACCTAATAATTTCAGGATATTCTTTGGTTTCTTTTACTTATATATTCTGTCAGCCTCAGGTTTCCCTTTCTCTGAAAGAGAAGTTGTTTTTCAGATATTTTGCTTAGTTGTGGTCAGGAGATTGTTTTCTCTGGGACAGATTAGGATACTAGTTGTGGTTACTGTCTTATTTTTTTTTTTCCTTTTATTTTTATTGTGAAATAGATCATAGGTACTAAGATAGACCAAATGTCATGCACATGTATAGTTTAAAGAAGAGTGTGGGTATATAGCCTTAAATCTACCATTTGTCAAAGATTGTGAAGGGTCTGACCCTATTTGTACACTACCAAATTAGCCTGCCACGGTTTCATGGATGCTGTTGGAAGACATTGAACTATTGGGCCTCAGACAGCATTCTGCAGCAATAACAGTAGCCAGAATATAGCATTATCATCGTTTCCTGAGTCAGTTCCTGTAGTGCAGCATGATGAAAATCCATACACACAGGGAGTGGGTGCACAGGACAACAGCTCTGAACTTAGAGAACCCAAATCTTCTACAGTGGGCCTTGAGCTTGCCTCGCCTTTGCTCTGTAAGGAAACACCATCTCTGACTTCCAAGGCTGTACAAACAAACTTCACTATACCAACATCTTTGGCGAGATAGTCTGGAGGTGGTCGGTACCTCTGGTCACAGTATATGCAGAAACAGGAGAGAGCAATGCAGAATTGCCTCCTGACACTGTTGAGCTTCAGAAGTGGTGCTTAACTAGTACTTTGTTGTTGTTTAGTTGCTCAGTCGTGTCGACTCCTTGCAACCCCATGGACTGCTGCACACCAGGCTTCCCTGTCCTTCACCATCTCCCGGAGCTTGCTCAAACTCGCGTCCATTGAGTCGGTGATGCCATCCAACCATCTCATTCTCTGTTGCCCTTTTCTGCTCCTGCCCTCAGTCTTTCCCAGTATTAGGGTCTTTTCCAGTGAGTCAGCTCTTTGTATTAGGTGGTCAAAGTATTGGAGCTTCAGCATCAGTCCTTCCAATGAATATTCAGGGTTGATTTCCTTTAGGATTGACTAATTTGGTCTCCTTGCTCTCAAGGGACTCTCAAGAGTCTTCTCCAGCACCACAGTTTGAAAGCATTAATTCTTCGGCACTCAGCCTTCTTTATGGTCCAACTCTCACATCTGTACATAACTACTGGAAAAATCATAGCTTTGACTATACAGGCATTTGTCAGCAAGATGATGTCGCTCCTTTTTAATATGCTGTCTAGGTTTGTCATAGCTTTTTTCCAAGGAGCAATCATCTTTTAATTTCATGCTGCGGTCACCTTCCACAGTGATTTTTGGAACCCAAGAAACTAAAATTTGCCACCGTTTACACTTTCCCCCCATATATTTGCCATGAAGTGTTGGGACTGGATGGCATGATCTTAGTTTTTTGAATGTTGAAGTTTAAGCCGGTACATTAGAAGGTCCAACAGGCCCCTTCCGAGTTGCATCCGCCTTCCTTGCTTGCTGGGGTAATCACTGTTCTGAAGTTTTTCTGTTTCTACTTTTATTGTTTCATAGTTTATATATATGTAAAACTATAAACTATATATTTTATATATAATAAACTATAAACTTTTATAGTTTATATACATTTACCTCATGTATTTATGAGGTAAATTATAGTTTTACCTTATATATATGCCTAAGTAGAACTGTATTTTATTTTGTATTTATTACAAATGAAATCATACTATATATAGTCTTCTGTTTTGCCCTTTTTTTTTTAACTAGTGGTATTGTTGAGGTTCATTCAGATAGATGTTCATGGCAACAAAGTATTCTATTGATGATAGTGTGTGTATGCTTAGTCCGGTCCAACTCTTTGTGACCCCATGGACTGTAGCCCACCAGGCTCCTCTGTTCATGGAGTTTTGCAGACAAGAATCCTGGAGCGGGTTGCCATTTCTTCTGTTCCCGACCCAGGGATCAAACCTGATTTCTCCCATTTTTGGTATGTGGTAGGCATTTTGCTTGTTTCCAGTTGGATCTCTTTCAAATATTGTAGCTATAAATATTTTTTAGAAAAATATTCTTGATGCACCTGTGCAAAAGTTCTCTAGGGTAGATGCAAGTTTTAATAGAAGAGAGATTGCTGGGTCAAAGGGTCTGTGTATTTTCAGCTTCAGTCTAGCTGCAGTATTTTGTAATTGTAAGAGTTTACATTCCCACCAGCAGTCTATGAGCCTTCTCATTGCTCCTCATATTTGCCAGCACTTGGAATTGCTTGATTTTGTTTTATCCTCTCTGGTAGGTGTGAAGTGGTATATTATTGTGCAAGGGAATTTGCATTTTTTTGATTATTGGTGAGGTTGAGTATCTTTTCATATTTTTGTGGGCTGTCTTCCTCATTTTCTGTTGGGTTGTCTTTTTTCAAAACTCTTCACCAGATTTCTTTATTAATTGCAAGCAATTTCTTTGTTGGTTTTATGTGTTTCAAGTATATTGCCTCAGTTTGTAGCCTGGTGGCTCAGACTAAAGAGTCCGCCTACAACGCAAAAGACCTGGCTTCGATCCCTGGGTTGGGAAGATCCCCTGGAGAAGGGAATGGCAACCCACTCCAGTATTCTTGCCTGGAAAATCCCGTGTACAGAGGGTTATAGCCCATGGGGTCGCAAAGAGTTGGACACAACTGAGCAACTAACACTTTCACTTTCTGTTAGAGTGGGCATTTTGGGGTGTTTTCAGGCTATTTGTAACAGAACTCGTCCTGATTTGTTTTTCCCATTTTTGTGTTTGTTTGTACGGTAGTTGACCCTGAGTATGGGTTTCCCATTTTCAGAGCTTTTGATGATTTTCCTTTCAGCAAAGAATGGCCGCGTGGATTCTGAGGACCGGAGGAGCCGCCACTGCCCGTACCTGGATACCATTAACAGGTGGGTAGCACACGAATGGCTGGGACAGCAGACATACAAGGGAATCTTTGTAGAAAGTTCTTTGTATTGTATGATATGTTCAGAAACTTTATCTCTTCTAAAGCTTTCTGCCCAGAAAACTGTGCTTCTTGCCAGGTTTTTTAATCTTTCCCCTCAGTTTAAACTGTCATCAGAGGGCATGTTGTTTTAGGGTGGCACATGCAGAAAGAGCTTTCAGCTTGTTTTGAATTTGTATGAGGAAAATAAAAGGATATGTGGTATCAATGGCAATCACCAACTTACTTTTTTATTGAGCACTCAGTATGTGCTCAATAAGATGATGCTATGAAAGTGCTGCACTCAATATGCCAGCAAATTTGGAAAACTCAGCAGTGGCCACAGGACTGGAAAAGGTCAGTTTTCATTCCAATCCCAAAGAAAGGCAATGCCAAAGAATGCTCAAACTACCGCACAATTGCACTCATCTCACACGCTAGTAAAGTAATGCTCAAAATTCTCCAAGCCAGGCTTCAGTAATATGTGAACCATGAATTTCCAGATGTTCAAGCTGGTTTTAGAAAAGGCAGAGGAACCAGAGATCAAATTGCCAACATCCGCTGGATCATCGAAAAAGCAAGAGAGTTCCAGAAAAACATCTATTTCTGCTTTCTTGACTATGCCAAAGCCTTTGACTGTGTGGATCACAATAAATTGTGGAAAATTCTGAAAGAGATGGGAATACCAGACCACCTGACCTGCCTCTTGAGAAATCTGTTTGCATGTCAGGAAGCAACAGTTAGAACTGGACATGGAACAACAGACTGGTTCCAAATAGGAAAAGGAGTACGTCAAGGCTATATGTTGTCACCCTCCTTCTTTAACTTTTATGCAGAGGACATCATGAGAAATGCTGGACTGAAAGAAACACAGGCTGAAATCAAGATTGCCGGGAGAAATATCAATTACCTCAGATATGCAGATGACACCACCCTTATGGCAGAAAGTGAAGAGGAACTAAAAAGCCTCTTGATGAAAGTGAAAGAGGAGAGTGAAAAAGTTGGCTTAAAGCTCAACATTCAGAAAATGAAGATCATGGCCTCTGGTCCCATCACTTCGTTGGAAATAGATGGGGAAACAGTGGAAATAGTGAGAGACTTTATTTTTGGGGGCTCCAAAATCACTGCAGATGGTGATTGCAGCCATGAAATTAAAAGATGCTTACTCCTTGGAAGGAAAGTTATGACCAACCTAGATAGCATATTAAAAAGCAGAGATATTACTTTGCCAACAAAGGTCCGTCTAGTCAAGGCTATGGTTTTTCCTGTGGTCATGTATGGATGTGAGAAGTGGGTGTGAAGAAAGCTGAGCGCCGAAGAACTGATGCTTTTGAACTGTGGTGTTGGAGAAGACTCTTGAGAATCCCTTGGCTGCAAGGAGATCCAACTGGTCCATTCTAAAGGAGACCAGTCCTGGGTGTTCATGGGAAGGACTGATGTTGGAGCTGAAACTCTAATACTTTGGTCACCTCATGTGAAGAGTTCACTCATTGGAAAAGACCCTGATGCTGGGAAGGATTGGGGGCAGGAGGAATAGGGGACGACAGAGGATGATATGGTTGGATGGCATCACTGACTCGATGCACATGAGTTTGAGTGAATTCCAGGAGTTGGTGATGGACAGGGAGGCCTGGCGTGCTGCGATTCATGGGGTTGCAAAGAGTCGGACACAACTGAGCAACTGAACTGAACTGAACAGTATGTGCTAGGGCTTACCAGGTGGCTCAGTGGATAAAGAATCTTCCTGCCAGTGCAGGAGATGCAGAAGACTTGGGTTCAATCCCTGGATTAGGAAGATCTCCTGGTGGAGGAAATGGCAACCCACTCCAATATTCTTGCCTGGGAAATCCCACCGACAGAGGAGCCTGGAGTCGCAGAATCTGACATCACTGAGCACGCACACACGTGATGTGCTAGGTACTGCTCTTGATGCCTGGGATTCAGGAAAGGAAAAACAGACAAAGACATGTCCTAAAGCACAGGTGGTCATCTCATCCCAATGCATTCTTTGGTCCCCCAGATCATTATAGGATGGTTTTTTCACTTATGCTCTAGTGTAGCCTTGACTACTAGACTGTTTTTGCAACATTGGAATTGCTCTTTGCAACAGTGGAATTGTCCATGTGGTAGGCACAAACCACTTGTGGCTGTTGAGCACTTGAAATGTGGCTTGAGGAACTGAATTTTAAATTTTATTTTATTTATTTATTTATTTATTTATTTTAGTTCTACCAGTTTATTGCTACCAACCCGTGACCCTCCACCCTCATGCACACATGCTCAGTCATGTAACTCCATGGACTGCAGCCTGCCAGGCTCCTCTGTCCATGGACTTTTCCAGGCAAGAATACTGGAGTGGGTTGCCATTTCCTTCTCCATAAATTTTATTTTAATTATTTTACATCAATAGCTGTGTGTGGCTAGTGGCCCCTTTAGTGGGCAGTGCAGCTTTCCAGGGACCATTAACGATTAATTAGAGTTGATGCTTGAGAAGGAAAACCCTTGCCACCTGTGTATTTAGTAGAGGTAACTTTTTTTAAATCACTTAACTTGCCTGGTACTCACCGTGACTTTGCACTTGAACAGATCTTTTTGTAGGTATTCCTCTAAAATTCTTCAGGCTTCTGACTTTTTTTAATGGACAAAAATAAAATTTTCTTTTATGAAAGGGGTTATTCACTCTTTTTGTGTCCTTTATTTTATGTCTTTTACTTTGGAATGTTGTTGGTGTCCTGTTACTTTAGTCCTACTTGTGGCTTTTCCTCCAGAGAAAGTAATGGGAGATTCTCAACTTGTTGTGGATACTCGAAGAGGGTCATTGGTAGAGATACCTTTGCACTACTCTGGGGGTTGGTGGGTTGGGGCACTATATTAAATGTCTAGGTGAAATTGTTAGTTGCTCAGTTGTGTCTGACTCTTTGCTACCCCATGGACTGTAGCCCACTAGCTTCTCTGTCTATGGAATTCTCCAGGCAAGAATACTGGAGTGGGTAGCCATTCCCTTCTCCAGGGAATCTTTCCAGTCCAGGGATTGAACCCCGGTCTCTTGCACTGCAGGCGGATTCTTTACCATCTGAGCCGCTAGGAAAGCCCGAATGTCTAAGTAAGGAAGAGTTAACGTTCCCCACAATTTGCATGTGATTGTTGACCTGTTCTTGGAAGGATGCTGCATGACGCTGGGGAGCATGGAGCCAGCGGTGCTGCTTTACTCAGGTGCTCACCTGGGCAGCCATCACCGTTAACTGTTTCTGTTTTGTTTTCATCCTCTTAGGAGTGTGCTGGACTTCGACTTTGAGAAATTGTGTTCCATCTCCCTCTCCCACATCAATGCATATGCTTGTCTGGTGTGTGGCAAGTACTTTCAAGGTAAATAAATATTTTGTATTGTGTTTTCAGCACTAGCCACAGGTCTGTGGGTTTTTGTTGTTGTGTTGTTTTTTTTTTTTTTAAGAGAGTAAGTTGCTGTTAAGAGTCATGTCTAATAAATTTTTATCTTTGTTCCCAGGAAATTGGAATACTCTTAGAAAATCCATAGGAGGTTCTCTATTTATCAGAATCTGAACACATGTGAAAGGGAGAAAGATCTCACCCCATGTGAGACTGTGTGGGAAATCTCAGAAGCTCTAGTTTTATTATTATTTTTTTAAGATGGTGGCTTTCTCTGCCTAATGCTGGTTGTCGCCAGTGAAGGAGCACAGGCAAGACCACTGAAGCCCTGCTGTCTCCAGCCCCACTGCCTCTGGCCCTGCTGCTATTTATTTAACTTTTCTGTTTGGTTGTTTGGCCTGTGAACCGACCGCGGGGAAGAGCTCTGGGATTGGCTGGCCCCTGGTGCTGACTGGGTCTGGGTTTTTGAATCTCTGATATTTTTCTATACTCAATGTCTTTTTCTGAGAATCCTTTTACTGTCAGGAATTTTTTCATTCTGTCCTTTTCTGAAAATTAACTGTATTCAGTTTATTCAGACCAAGCTAGTGCTATTTGCACAGTATAGTGGTGGATTTAGAAGAAATGTAAAGTACATTCCTTGCTCTTATAAGGATCTTATAAATAGTCAAGGGTAACACATAAAACAATCAACAAACTCTCTTAAGACCATAAAGATTACTGCTGGCCCGTGTGGCACTGAGTGTAAATAAATAAGGATAATAGGAGTTGAAATATGCAAAGATCACTGTTAGCTGGAATGTTTGTGTCAAGTTCATGAAGGAGGTGAAGGAGGAACTTGTTCTCTGTATGCAGGATATACAGAGTTTGAATGGGTAAAGGGTGAAATATTCTAGAAAGGAGTGGTAACATGAACAAAGGTTACGTAGATATGAGATTGTCATGAATGTGGGCAGCTGGAAAATTAGGACTAAGTGATGATGGGGACACGTACATATGTGTATGTACGTGTATTATTTGTAATATATACATGCATATCCCTAGTTTCTGATAGCACATGAAACTAGCTTGTATACATACACACATACATACTCACATATATACGTACACATATGCACATACAGATACCCACACGTTTTCCATATTTGTGTATATGAAATTAGTCCCCCTATGTTTTATGCTATCTAGAGAATAAAGTGCTGTTCTTTCTTGCTAACTTGTATGATGAGAGGAGTTCATGCGGAGATGAATTTTCAGGAATGGTTTAGTACTTTGTTTTTGCTGATATTAACATGTTCTGATACAAAATGAAGAAGGGAAAATTATACATGATCTGTGTGCTTCTGGAGTTTATGCTTCTCTCACAGCGTTTCCTCCTTCCTGCAGGCCGGGGTTTGAAGTCTCATGCCTACATTCACAGTGTCCAGTTTAGTCACCATGTCTTCCTCAACCTCCACACCCTCAAGTTTTACTGCCTCCCTGACAACTATGAGATCATTGATTCCTCACTAGAGGACATCACGGTGCGTGTCCAAGAGGGTTGGTTTGGAACTAGTTCTCCTGGGAGCTACCCCAGGGCTCCTGGGGGTCTTCCCCACTCAAGGTCAGGAAAGAGTCTCAGTCCTTTGGACTTGGAGAATCTCCTTTCCCTCTGGGAGGAACCAGGGAAACGGAAGAAAGAGGTCACGTGTGCTCGGTCTCATAGTCGTATCTGACTCTCTGGGACCCCATGGACTGCAGCCCACCAGGCTCCTCTGTCCATGGGGTTATCCAGGCAGGAATACTGGAGTGGGTTGCCATTTCCTCCTCCAGGGGATCTTCCTGACCCAGGGCTCAATCCTACTTCTTCTGCATTAGCAGGCAGATTCTTGACCACTGAGCCGCCTGGGTAGCCCCACAATTCGTAGTCATGGCCCATGGTCTGCAGCTTAGCTATTGTTTCTGTTTTTAGTTAGGACTGAAGAAATAGGGCTCCTTTGTAATTGGGGTGAAAGCATTTTTATGAAATAAATTACCCTTCCACACTTTGGTGTAGTGATGTGAATTGAGCCTGGGGTAGCCAGGTTTAGGACAGAGATTTATACCAGCTCACAGCTCCTTTTGGACTTTCCAGGTGGCCCTAGTGGTAAAGAACCTGCCTGCCTATGCAGAAGACTAAGAGACACGGATTTGATCCCTGGGTGGGGAGGATTCCATGGAGAAGGGCATAGCAATCCATTCCAGTATTCTTGCCTGGAGAATCCCCATGGACAGAGGAGCCTGGTGGGCTATAGTCCATAGAGTCGCAAAGAGTTGGACACAACTGAAGTGACTTAGCACACATGCACGGCTCCTTTTGACATGATGTGGCCAAAATGGCCAGCATGTTCCACCTGCAGGCTCCAATTTGTGCCTTATGCCAGGAGTCCCTGCACCTAAGTGGGGAGCCTGGGAAGTCCTCTTGGGCTTTGATTACTGTTGGAACTGTTGATTATTGTTTTCCTTTTCAGCAAGTGGCTGCATGTTCAGTAGAGTGAAATGTTCTATTTAAGGAAAGCTTGGTGTTCAGAGTGTTTGAAACACTACTTACCCCACTTCCATAAGTTTCATAGTCCTCTTAAAATTGAAGTTTTAAGTGGTTATGCACAGAGGGAGAAACTGAAAGGAATTCAAGCTTTTTTTTTAAATTCAAGCTTTCACAGTGAGTCAGTGGTGACTTCCCTGGTGGTCCAGTGGTTAAGACTATGCCTTCCAATGCAGAGGATGCACGTTCGATCCCTGGTCTGGGAGCTGGGATCCCACATGCCTCGCAGCCAAAAAACCAAAACGTAAAATAGAAACAAAGTGAGTCAGTGGTGCCCTCTGACCAGCCTGTGACCTAATGACCCTCATAGCTGTAGGACTGGGAAGGGTCTGATTCTGCCCCTCCAGTCACAGGGAATCACAGCATTGCAGACCTCCACAGAGAGGGAGAACGACATTCCTGCTTACGCAGCAGCCCACGTGCTGACCCTGCGTGAGCTCCTACCTGGGACTCAGACTTGTGCCGCCTGCAGACTTGAGTATCCTGCAGTTTCTCACTGTTGTTTGTTATGGGGTTGGCCAGACATGCTCTCTAAGGGAAGGCCTGGGACTCGGTGATTTTGGGTTTTTGATAATCACCTGTTTATAGATGAGCAGTGTGTAGTGGGCCTGTTCCATGTCACCTCCATCCTTAGGCCTACTGTTGGGAACTCTTTGGGTGGCTGTTTATGGTAAAGTATATTTTGCTTTTGCAAAAATTGCTGTTGCAAATATGTCTTGTCAGCTCTATAGATTGTCCTGAAACAACTTGGAATTTTCTTTTGTTTTGCAGTATGTGTTGAAGCCCACTTTCACAAAGCAGCAGATTGCTAACTTGGACAAGCAAGCCAAGTTATCCCGGGCATATGATGGCACCACTTACCTGCCAGGTATCGTGGGCCTGAATAACATAAAGGCCAATGACTACGCCAACGCCGTCCTTCAGGTAGGGTAGGATGGGATGGGAACTGTGCGGGAGGGGGCAACCCAGGAATACTGAAGGTCAGCCAGGAAATGACTGCTTTCTGGTGGAGTCTAGTGGTCCTCAGATCCTGATTCTTTGCTGGAAACTCTGCTGGCCTATTTGTTCTGCACCAAGCAGAACACTCCTGTGTCTGCTTGAGGGCTGCTGGTAAATGGTGGGCCTATTTCAGCCTCTGGAGTGTACAGGGAGTGGAATCTGCATGTAGCCTGGAGGACCCAAAAAGAGGCACATGTGCTAGGTGATGCTTTTCTTCCATGGTGTAGATGTTCACTGTGTTGGCTCTGAGGTGTCTGTCCTGCCCCTGTGTGTAAACCCTGAAATGAGAAAAGCAGAAAGCCAAAGTTTTCCTGTTTGCAATTAAGTTTTGCTTTAAAAAAAAATTACATGAGTAATAGTGTACATTGTAGAAAATATTGATAAGCGTAAATAAGAAAATTAACAGTAATTCTGCTTCACTCAAAAAAAAATGATTACTATAAACAAATTGCGGAGAGTGGGGAAGAAAGATACAGAAAGTGTAACAGGAGAACTTTATTCCTTTCCCTAGTGCTCTGCCCTGGGATAGTTAACAGTATAGAAAGCTCCAGAACTATTCTAAACACACACACGCACACTCACACGCACACACAGGCACAATGTCATGTGGCAATATTATGGTTTATTTTGTTATTCCTCAATTGATAGATAAAATTTCACTTGTCTCAGGGTTTTTTGTTACCAGTGTTGCAGTGTGTATCCATCTTGCACTTTTTGTGACCCTCTTATATTTTGTTTTATTTCTTTTCTAGACTTTTCAAATACTTGGATTTTTAATCTAGAAAGTAACATAGTATATGTGTATATCTTTGTATATATTTTAACTTAAAAGCCTATTGTGAGATCAATAAATGTTCTTGTGCAGCATCCTTAATGATTACACGTCATTCTGTTTTGTTGAATTTGATTCATTCAACCTTCACTTCTTGTATTAATGCACTGTGAGCCTTGATTCTAGGCTATAGGGGAGTTGTTGCGGTTTATGAACCCACCAGCCACAGAAAAGGCTGCTGTTTTTTTTTTTTAATTGAAGTGATGAAAGTGAAAGTGGAGAGTGAAAAAGTTGGCTTAAAGCTCAACATTCAGAAAACGAAGATCACGGCATCCGGTCCCACCACTTCATGGGAAATAGATGGGAAACAGTGGAAACAGTGTCAGACTTTATTTTTCTGGGCTCCAAAATCATTACAGATGGTGACTGCAGCCATGAAATTAAAAGACGCTTACTCCTTGGAAGCAAAGTTATGACCAACTTAGATAGCATATCCAAAAGCAGAGACATTACTTTGCCAGCAAAGGTTCGTCTAGTCAAGGTTATGGTTTTTCCTGTGGTCATGTATGGATGTGAGAGTTGGACTGTGAAGAAGGCTGAGCACCAAAGAATTGACGCTTTTGAACTGTGGTGCTGGAGAAGACTCTTGAGAGTCCCTTGGACTGCAAGGAGAGCCAACCAGTCCATTCCGAAGGAGATCAGCCCTGGGATTTCTTTGGAAGGAATGATGCTAAAGCTGAAACTCCAGTACTTTGGCCACCTCATGCGAAGAGTTGACTCATTGGAAAAGACTCTGATGCTGGGAGGGATTGGGGGCAGGAGGAGAAGGGGACGACAGAGGATGAGATGGCTGGATGGCATCACTGACTCGATGGACGTGAGTCTGAGTGAACTCCGGGAGTTGGTGATGGACAGGGAGGCCTGGTGTGCTGCGATTCATGGGGTCGCAAAGAGTCGGACACGACTGAGTGACTGATCTGATCTGATCTGATAGTTGACTTACAGTGTTGTGTTAGTTTCTGATAAACAGCAAAGTGAATTAGTTATAGATATGTATTTTCCTCTTCATATTCTTTTCTCTTATGATTTACTATAGGATATTGAATATAGTTCCCTGTGCTATACAGTAGGACCTTGTTGTTTATTTTATATATAGTAATTTTTATTTGCTAATCCAAAATTCTAATTTATCCCTTTTGGTAACCATAAATTTATTTTCTGTGTCAGTGAATCTGTTTCATAGATAAATTGTGTTGTGTATTAGATTCCACATGTAAGTGATGTCATATGGTATTTTTCTCTTTCTGGCTTTACTTAGTATGATAATCTCTAGGTCCATCCATGCTGCTGCAAATGGCATTGTTTCATTCTTTTTTTTTAAACGGCTGAGTAGTATTCTGTGTGTGTGTCACATCTTTATTCATCTGTCAATGAACGTTCAGGTTGTTTCCGTATCTTGGCTATTGTACATAGTGCTTTCATGTATATTAGGTGCATGTATGCCCAGGAGTGGAGTTGCTGGATCTTATGGTAACTCTGTTTTTAGATTTTTCAGGAACCTTCATGCTGTTCTCCTTAGTCGCTACACCAGTTTATTGATACATTCCTACCAGCAGTGTAGGAGGATTCCCAAAGGGGTGTTGCATTGTCACTGTTACCGTTAAAAAAAGTTCTTCCATTTTGATAGGTATCTCCATCTTAACTTACTTTTAAAAATTCATTTCTAAAGTTGATTCTTATATTTTCTCATGAGTTGTGGGCCTTATGTGCTCATCTTTCTATTAGTGTTACACTATATTGAGTTTTAAAAGTATGTATATATTTATATGTATATGTGTGTGTGTTGCACGTATTCTAGTTCTCATTTGGTTGGCCTTTAAACTTTGTGTATGGTGTTTTTGCATAAAGAATTGGGTAAAACATTGCAAAAACATATCTCTGAGTTTTGCTGTCTGCCGTTTGTGTCATGCCTGGTCCCTTGTTGTTTGGTTGCTAAGTTGTGTCCCACTCCTTGTGACCCCATGAACTGCAGCATGCCAGGCTTCTCTGTCCTTCACCATCTCCCGGAGCTTGCTCAAACATGCCCATTGAGTCGGTGATGCCATCCGATCGTCTCGTCCTCTGTTGTCCACTTCTCTTCCTACCTTCTATCTTTCCCAGCATCAGGGTCTTTTCCAGTGAGTCGGCTCTTTGCATCAGGTGGCCAGAGTACTGTAGCTTTAGCTTTAGCATCAGTCCTTCCAATGAATATTCACGGTTGATTTCCTTTAGGATGGACTGGTTGAATCTCCTTACAGTCACTCTCAGAAGTCTTCTCCAGTACTGCAGTTTGAAAGCATCAGTTCTTCGGCGCTCAGCCTTCTTTATGGTCCAACTCTCACATCCATACATGACTACTGGAAAAAAATTATAGCTATGACTATACAGACCTTTGTCAGCAAAGTGATATCTCTGCTTTTTAATACGCTGTCTAGGTCTGTCATAGCTTTTCTTCCAAGGTGCGAGTGTCTTTTAATTTCATGGCTGTAGTCACCCTCTGCAGTGATTTTGGAGCCCAAGAAAATAAAGTCTTTCACTGTTTTCAGTGTTTCCTCATCTATATGCCATGTAGTATTTGGACCAGATTTCCATGATCTTAGTATTTGAATGTTTCTGGTCCCTGGAAAGGTTGAATTCTTAGATGGAGAGAGATTTTCCTGACTTTGCCTCTTCCAGTCTCTCATGGCTTTGTGAAGACTGTTTGAGGACAGATAGGGTTTTGAATACAATCAGGGAAGTTGTGACTTTGTGATGAGTTTTAGCCCCCATAGGAAGTTCTTTTTATTTATACATGTAAGTAGATGAACAAATCCTCTGTGATGTTTCCACTAAAATGTTACTGAATGGACCAAGTACTCCACAGAGACTGATTAATTTCTTTCTGAGGACACCTGCTATTTGTCTTGTCACTGAAGTCAGGGAGCAACCTCTCTCCACAGTGGGGCATGGATAACAGAGCTAGGATAAACTTTATCCACATGCTTTTCCTTTTGAGAGTAACTCGCAGCAGGAAGGGTTTTCCTTGTGGCTCAGCTGGTAAAGAATCCGCCTGCTATGCAGGAGACCTGGGTTCAATCCCTGGGTTGGGAAGATCCCCTAGAGAAGGGAAAAGATACCCATTCCAGTATTCTGGCCTGGAGAATTCCATGGACTACAGTCCATGGGGTCGCAAGGAGTTGGACACGACTGAGCAACTTTTACTTTCAGTATCTCAGCAGGAAATCCTTGTTTCTTTAGCTGAGCTAAACTTGTAGGCTTTCAGGCCGTTGCTTCAGTCATGTCCAACTCTTTGCTACCACATGGACTGTAGTCTGCCAGGCTCCTCTGTCTATGGGATGCTCCAAGCAAGAATACCAGAGTGGGTTACCATTCCTTCTCCATGGTATCTTCCTGACCCAGGGATTGAACCTGCATCTCCTGGGTTGCAGGCAAATTCTTTACTACTTGAGCCATCAGGGAAGCCCCAAACTTGTAGAGGCTTTCCTGGTCACCTCTATCATTATCCTGAGTTGCCCCCTGAATTGTTTTCCCCAGAGATGCCTGGGTTTATATATTTAGCAGCATCTTTCCTTACTCCTTGCTAAAGGGATTACCTTGTCAAAGAAAGTTGTGCACATGGTAAGCACAGCACTGATGAGGATTCATGACCCTATCAGAAAAGACCTGAGACTGTATTTATTTAGGGTCTGTTCTGTGGTCTCCTTCCCAGTTTCATATATCACACTAATAAGCATATGTTTCTTCCTGAACTAACATGGTAGGTCTTTATCTTTTTGCTTAATGAGATAAAATTAATTTCTATTCTCTTAAAGTCTTTGACTATTTCCATCATAACAGAGTACATTCATTTTTATATACAGTTGTATGGCTTTATTACCCCACTCTTAAGACCACATGTGGGAAAGACACCTTTACTTCTGATTCTTTAAGGTGTAACAGTTTTTAGAAGAGCGTAAGTAGATGAGCCTAAGTCCCAGGGGTCCAGCAGAAGGGCTGTGGATTAATCGGAATCGGAATGTTTGATTTCCAGGCTCTGTCTAACGTTCCTCCTCTCCGGAACTACTTCCTGGAAGAAGACAATTATAAGAACATCAAACGTCCTCCAGGGGATATCATGTTCTTGTTGGTCCAGCGTTTCGGAGAGCTGATGAGAAAACTCTGGAACCCTCGCAATTTCAAAGCACATGTCTCTCCCCATGAGATGCTGCAGGCTGTTGTCCTCTGCAGCAAGAAGACTTTTCAGATCACGAAACAGGGTAAGGAAGGAGTAATTCGTGTCTTCTGACTTTTGGGCAATAGCACTAGTCTGGTGGGCACATTTACTTCTGCTTTGCAGTGAACTCTGCAGTAGCTGGAGCGAGTGTCCAGTGCATAGCGTGTTCAGGTGTCTCAGTCGTCCTTCATCAGCCTGCCCTGCCCAGAGTCCCAGGCATGGTCAGCTGGATAGGCAGTCTGTCTGATTTGCTGAACTAAACTACGACTTGGGAAAACCAGGAGGCTGGAAAAGGCACCAACTATTATTAAGTGCCTGCCACTTTTGCTTCTCATTTTGTCATGTCACAGACTGTTCTATTCTGACTATTTTTATCCCTCCAAACCCAGTGATTTATTGCCACATGAGTAGCTCATAGTAGCTCATAGGATGTGATATGATACTCTCTAGTTTCCAGGTCAGTTGATTGACTATTCACTCATGGTGCTAGGTTTTAATGCTTCAGGGTTAAAAAACACAGTTTTTTCATTCCAGGTACTCCTGTTCTAGTGGGGAAGATAGTTCTGTAGAAAGATGATTACATGTGTTAAGTGCTGTGATAGCAGAAGCACAGCATGCTGTGGGAACACATGCGAGGTGAGCTGAGATTCAGAGAGAAGGAAAAGACACCTGAGTTTTAGATAGCGGGGAGACACGCTGGGGGTGGACATTCCAGGCAGAGAGGACACTGGACAGGAGCATGGAGGTGCCTGGCACAGAGAGAGGACTGCTTGTAGCTGGACCTTTGGATCCAACAATGAGTGCTGAGATGGACCAAGTGGTTGGGTTTATTTCCCATTGCTATAAGGAACTTGGATTACATCCTGATAACAGCGGGGACTCAGTGAAGGCCCTTAAGTGAAGATACGCTGTCACATGTTTGTCTTAAAACATTCTTGTTGAGGAGTGACTTAGAAATTCAGTAATGGCTATTATTTTTATTTTAATATTTTGACTGAGCTGTGTAGCTTTCAGGATTTCAGTTACCTGACCAGGGTTGGAACCCGGTCCATGGCAGTGAACATGCCAATTCCTAACCACTGGCCCCCAGGGAACTCCCAGTAATGATTTTTGATGGGTGATGAGACTCAGGGTTGGAATAGAGCTGATAAGTGAAGGTTCTGGTTGAGCCAGATTGTCTAGGGGGTGAGTAATGTCAGAAGACTAAGATCTTGGCCTTGAGGAGTGTCAGTGTGTAGTGGCCAGATAGAGGAGGTTGCCCACAGGATGGGATGGCTGGAGAGGAGGGAGGAAAACTGAGAATGTGGAGTCATGCCAACCAGCGTGTGGTTTGGACTTTCATTCAGTCTGATGTCCCACCTCTCCTTTTCCAGGGGATGGAGTTGATTTTCTGTCCTGGTTTTTGAATGCTCTACACTCAGCTCTGGGGGGCACAAAGAAGAAAAAAAAGAGTAAGTTGTGTTATTTTATGACGGAGAGCACTTTTTTGTTTGCTTCCTTTTGGAAACACTTGGCAACTTTTCATCCTTTCTTCTTACCTGTGTATTTTTTGTGTTAGGGTACAGTCTCGGTACACATGGGCTAAATCTTGTTCCTGAATAGTTTCCTTTCCATTTTTCTTTATTAGAGCATGCTTGTATATAATGGTATTTTTAATAAGTAGAAATGGATATGATTGTGCTCTAGAAATCCTGACCTAGTTTCAAACTGAGGGGCTGGGCAATGTGTTGTAGACATGCTGGTGGGCTGGTGGTAGCAGAGTGAAGACTTAGTGGATAGTCCTTAGGCCTGGCTGCTTCTTCGGAATAACAGACTAAAAGCTAGTTTATAGAGGCTCAGACCTCGAGTCCCTGTGTTCTTAGCATCCAGGTTGGCTTAGCAGTAGTTGGACATTTTTCATGAATGCCTTAAATAACTTAGCTTAGAGACTGCTGAACCAGGTAAGTTGTTTTGGAGACCTAACGCAGTTTTCTTCTCTCTGTGTTCTGATGGTGTTGGTTTCTTGATGTGGGATTGTGGCCTGATGCTCTTTTTACCAGGTGGCCCTGCCCCCTCTTTAGGTGTCTTCAGTCTGTCCGCCCCATCCATCTTGGGGAGAAGAAAGACATAGAATAATTGTTAAAAAAATATTCATTTATTTGGCTGCACTAGGTCTCAGTTGCGTGTGGCATAAAACTCTTAGTTTTGCTATGTGAGATCTAGTTTCCTGACCCGGATCAAACCAAGGCCCCTACATTGGGAGCACAGAGTCGTAGAAATCCTCTAGAGTAATTATTTACACAAATAAGTAAAAAGGTATAATTTGGTGGTATATGTCTGTTTTTAAGTGAGAGCTTTGGGTCTTATGCTGGAAGATGCTGATTTATTTAAAAAATGTAGGAGTTAGGACTGAATTTTGGAACTACTTTCAACACAGAAGTTGCATTTTGATTTCTGTTTGTACAGCAATTGTAACTGACGTTTTCCAGGGGTCCATGAGGATCTTCACTAAAAAACTGCCTCATCCTGATCTGGTGAGTGGCTTGGACTGGTTTATATTGCCCGAGAGGATTCAGAGTTGACAAAAAGATGCTTAGATAACTGGAACAGCCTTTTGCTCCAGGAAGAGGTTCTGCAAGGCGCCTGCCAAGTGGCATGTCCCTTAGGTTCCTGTGTACCAGTGTGCTAAGTTTGGGAGGTGGTGGTTGATTGTACAGTTGACCTTCGAACAACAAAGCTTTGAGCTGCACTAGTTCACTTATACATGGAATTTTTTCAGTATATAAAAGCACTCTATTTACATTTAGCAGTTGGTTGAGGCTTGATCATCCGTGGAATTTGGTATCCAAGGCAGGTCCTGGAGGCAACCATAGATAAGGAGGGATGACTGATTTCAGTGTTCTGGCCACTAGGTGGTGCTAGTGTGTTTTTCCCTAAAGCTCAGATAAACTTTCTAGATTTCAAATAGTCTGATATTTAAATAATATCTCTATGAAGATGAAAGCCCAGTGTTTGCATTAATCTCTAGGAATTCCCAGGTGGCTCAGTGGTAAAGAATCTGCCTGCCAATGCAGGAGACGCAGGAGGTGTGGGTTCAGTCCCTGGGTTGGGACGATCCCTAGGAGAAAGAAATGGCAACCCACTCCAGTACACTTGCCTGGAAAAATCCCATGGACAGAGGAGCCTGATGGGCTACAGTCCACAGGGTCGCAGAGTCAGACATGACTGAGCAGCCACGCATGCAAACAGGTTGTGCAAGTGCCTGTGGAATTGCACAGTCTCTTGGGTACCCCTTCTCCCTTTAATATTAAATGAAGTAAATATAAGCGTCCCTGAAACCTCATTTCTTTCCAGCTGTGGTATTCTATTTTGCTCACACTCCTTCCCTCCTTTTCCTTCTTCCTCACTTCCAGCCAGCAGAAGAGAAAGAGCAGCTGCTGCATAATGACGAGTACCAGGAGACGATGGTGGAGTCCACATTTATGTACCTGACACTGGACCTTCCTACCGCCCCCCTGTACAAGGACGAGAAGGAGCAGCTCATTATCCCCCAGGTGCCTCTCTTCAACATCCTGGCCAAGTTCAACGGCATCACTGAGAAGGTGACCCATTTGCACACCTGCCCTGCTCATAATCCTTTGTCTCTCTTCCTCTCTCTTTTTTTAATATCTCATTTTATGAGGGGGAGGTTGTGCTGGGTCTTTGTCGCTGCCTGTGAGCTTTCTCTAGTTGTGGTGAGTGGGGGCTGTTGTCTCGTTGCGTTGAGTGGGCTTCTCATTGTGGTGGCTTCTCTTGTGGAGCACAGACTCTAGACGTATGGACCTCAATAGTTGTGGCTTGTGGCTCTTTGTTGCCCTATGGCATGTGGAATCTTTCCAGATCAGGGATCAAACCCGTGTCTCCTGCATTGGCAGGTGGATTCTTGACCACCATGAAAGTCCAACCTTTTCACTTTGACGTTTTTCTTTTTATACTTGAAAATCGCCACATGTGTGTAATGCTATTTTAAAGTGTGTGGTGTTTATTGAGCCTCCCAGACTTTCTGCTGTTTTACCCTCAACTCAACTTGAGTTGAAAGTGTAGTAAAAGTGTTAGTTGTTCAGTCATTTCTTACTCTTTGTGCCCCCATAGACTGAGGCCCACCAGGCTCCTCAGTCCATGGGATTTCCCAGGCGAAAATGCTGGACTGGGTTGCCATTTCCCTCTCCAAGGGATCTTCCTAACCCAGGGATCAATCCCAGGTCTCCTGCACTGCAGGTTGATTCTTTACCTGGGAGCTTCCCTGGTGGCTCAGCTGGTAAAGAATCCACCTGCCAAAACAAGAGATGCAAGAGATGTGAGTTTGATCCTTGGGTTGGGAAGATCCCCTAGAGAAGGAAATGGCAACCGACTCTAGTATTCTTTCCTGGAAAATTCCATGGATAGAGGAGCTTGGCAGACTACAGTCCATGGGGTCATGAAGAGTCAGACATGATTGAGCAACTAACACTTTCACACTTCAACTTGAATTAAAGTGCCTCTGGGTAGTATGGAGAAAGGACAGGGTATTTAGGAGAGTAGAAACTCACAAAGGTATGAAAAACTCCCATCTTTTAAAAAATATAATGTAGACATTAAAGCAGAAGAAAAACACTAAAATATAAATAGAATGAAAAAATGTATTCTTACTATAACATTACCTTTCATCAAGTTGAAAGTTTCTTTTTATCTGCAGAGTTAACTGTTTCTTGGTTTAATTCCTTTCTTCATCGTAGATAAATTTAATCCTTTTTCGTTCTTTTAAACTTAAAAAACTTTTTTTTTTTTTTTTACCTCAATGCCTCATTCTGAACCCTTTTCCCTCTCTTTTTTAGACTCATTTCATTTGGGGAAGGTGAAAGACCTTAGGGCTTATCTAAATCTGTTTATTTTATTTGGCTTTATTTTATACCAATTTTACGTGACAGAGCTGGGGATCTAAAGTCAGATTTTTCTCTGACTTTTTCAACTATACCACATGGTCTCTATTATTACTGTTTGTTCACATATAAGCAATATTGAGATTCCTGTGGACCCTCAGTATTGGTTTACGTTTATTGTTATGATAGTATTACTTAAATCAGTGTAAACATCAATGTTGGTATACACTTTTCATACCTATAGCTTTTAAGGAAAGTACTAAATTATAACTAACTTTTATGTAAACAAAACTTTGAAATCAATAAAACTGGTTAATAGCACTATTGTTATGTGAGTTTAGCTAAAACCTTGCTGTGTGAGGACCATACTGATGTCCAGTGAAATTCCTCCCCTCCCTCCACCCCATGCTCCCAGTGTTCCCTTGTAAATTTCAGAGAAACCTTTTCATGTTAGGTTATGGTGGTATTTAAGTGTTAACTCTGTCCTTCACTACTCTGAGATAATTAAAAATAGTGCCTCTTGATGCCAGCTTGTACATAGACACAGATGTGGGCAGTGAAATTTCTTGGAGTTTACTTGATTAAGAACATTTCTTTTTTTGGAGTGGGAGGAGGGTTTAGCACAATATTTTATTTCAACCACACAGAGATGAGTTACTTCCTATCACCAAAAAGACATTTATTTCTATAGGGCTTATACCTATAGATGATGAGAAATTTACCAGAAAGAAGGTGTGGCTCTGGTATGTGTACTAGAGATGGAAAGTTTTTATTTCTCCAGTGCTCTCAGATTATTCATCATGTGGCAGGGAACTTAATTGTTTAAAAAGGAACAGTTTTATTGAGATATAATATACAGTAGCATACAATTTGGAGAAGGAAATGGCAACCCACTCCAGTGTTTTGCCTGGAGAATCCCATGTACGGAGAAGCCTGGTGGGCTGCAGTCCATGGGGTCACACAGAGTCGGACACAACTGAAGCAATTTAGCAGCATACAATTAACCTATTCAAAGTTTACAGTGCAGGTTTTTTTGTTTTGTCTTTTTTTTTTTTGCTTTACTATATTCATAGATATGAGCTACCACAGATCTGGTCAGCTTTAGAATACTTTCATCATTGATTTTTTTTTTTTAATTACCCTTTAGTTATCATTTTAACCCCTTTGTGTCCCCCTGCCCTAGACAGCAACTAATCATTTTTGAATGACACTTGATGCTTGCAAATTTTGAAACAAACTTTGAGATCACAGTCAGTCTACAAGTTTTTGTTACGAACATGTTTTCATTTCTCTTGGCTGGATATCGGGGAGTGGAATTGCTGGGTGGTAACTCTTACGTTTAGCCATTTGAAGAACTGTTTTCCAAAGTGACTGCACTGTCTTATATTCCCACCTCCAGTGTACGAGTGTTCCAGTTTCTCTGCATCTTCACTAGCGTTTGTTATTGTTTATCTTCAGGTTTTGGGCATCCTAGTAGGTGTGAAATGGTATCTCATTATGGTTTTAATTTTAATTTGTATCTCCCTGGTGACTAATTTCATGTGCTTATTTGTAAATCATCTTTGGAGAAATGTTTGTTTAGATCCTTTGTGAATTTAAAAAATTAGTTTATCTTTTTATTATTGAGTTGTAAGATTTCTGTATATAGTCTCAATACCAGTCACTCATCAAATTGTATGATTTGCGAATATTTTTTCCCATTCTGTAGGTTGCATTTTTACTCTCTTGATAGTATCATTAGCAGCATAAAGGTTGTAACTTTGATGAAGTTACTTAGTTTTTCTTTTATAGTGTGGGCTTTTGCTATCATATGTAAGAATCCATTCTTAAATCCCAGGTCATGAAAGGTTACTTCTGTGTTTTGTTCTAAGACTTTCATAGTTTTAGCTTTTACATTTCAGGCCTTTGTTGTTGTTGTTTAGTCCCTAAGTCACGTCCAGCTCTTCTGTGACTCCATGGACTGTAGCCCATCAGGCTCCTCTGTCCATGGGATTTTTCTAGGCAAGAATACTGGAGTGGGTTGCCATTTCCTTCTCCAGGGGATCTTCCCAGCCCAGGGATAGAACCCACATCTCCTGCATTGGCAGGTGGATTCTTCACCATCTGAGCCACCAAGAAAGTTCCATTGATCGGGGGATTTTTGCAGAAACTAACTAATGCCTGCGGTCAGTAAGTTTATTTTGGTTAGCCTGAGATTAATTCTGTTATTTCACTAACACTTTGTGAGTTATTACATTCAGTAGTTACACCTGACACACCTGTAGAATCTTTTAATTGAATTGAAATGTTGTCTTCAGTTCACTCTTCTGTAGAAGCAAAGGAACCCTCTCCAGCACCATGAGTTTCATTTACACTTTCTGTATCAGAATCAATGACTAAGGTTTTTTGTCTTTTTGTTGGTCTAATATTCACATCATCTGAATCAGAACTATATTCTGAAGAACTGTCATCTTCTGAGACACTAGTATATATATCGCTCAGGCAATCAGAGAAAATATCTTCATAAAATTCACTGAAAGATTCTTCTTCACTCAAAATTTCATGATGCATCATTTTTGAAAATTTTTCATTGGAACAAATACCTAACAGAGCAAAATATTAATACTAATGACAATCATAAGTTGTGTAATGAACCCTTCATCGATTTGAAGCTCTAACAACTTCACATGGTGGTATTTATTGTATCACTCTCTAGAAACATACTGATATGGCTTGTGGGCTCAATAGTGTATTAAGTTAAATTTTAGTATATGGTGTAAAGTACAAAGTCTAGTTTTATTCTTTTGCATATGGCTGTCTAGTTGTCTTAGCACTGTTTGTTGACAAGACAATTCTTTTCACATTGAATGGTCTTGGCATCCTTGTTGAAAAATCATTTGACCATAGACACATGGGTTTATTTTTGGAGTCTCAATTCTGTTCCATTGATGTATATGTCTAGAACACAGTCTTGGTTATTACTACTTTGTAGTTAGTTCTGAAATTATAAACTGAACTTTCCAACTTTATTCTTTTACAAGATTGTTCTGGTTATTTTAGGTTCCTTGCAGTTTTACAAATTTGAGAATCAGCGTGTGGATTTTTACAAAGAAGCCAATTGATATTCTGACAGGGATTGTGTTGAATCTGTAGATTAGTTTGGGAGTTATTGCCAACTTAATAATAGCAGTCTTCTGATTCATAAACATGGGTTATTTTCCTATTTATTTATCTTCTTTAATTTCCTTCAATAGTGTTTTATAGTTTTTGGAGTATAAGTTTTGAACTATTTTAATATAAATTTTTATTATTTTAATTTTTGGCTGCACTGGGTCTTCGTTGTGGTATGCAGGCTTCTCATTGCAGTGGCTTCTCTAATTGCAGAGTGCAGGCTCTAAGGCTCGTGGGCTCAGTAGTTGTGGCTCATGGGCTTAGTTGTGATCTTGTGGAATCTTCCTGGACCAGAGATCGAACCCATGACCCCTGCATTGGCAGGCGGATTCTCAATCACTAGACCACCAGGGAAGCCCCCGCAGTTGATTTTTGTATATTGATTTTTGTAGCCTGCAACCTTGCCAAACTTTTAAAGTGTATTTCTTAAAATTTTCCGTATGCAAGACATATCATCTGCAGACAGAGATAGTTTTACTTCTTCTTCCTTTCTAATCTGGATGCTTCATATTTGTTTAAATGTTATTACCTGATTGCTCTGGCTGGAATCTCTAGTACAGGGTTAAATAGAAGTGGAAAATGGAGATATCCTATCTTGTACCTGATCTTGAGGGATAGAGTCCAGGCTTTTACCGGTAAGTATGATGTTAGCTGTGGATAACATCACATATCTGTTTTTCATAGATACCCTTTATCAGGTTGAGGAAGTTCCTTTCTGTCTCTATTGAGTGTTTTTCTCATGATAAGGTGTCGGATTTTGTCAAATGCTTTTTTGTATCTACAGAGATGATTGTGTGGGTTTCGATTATTGCTATTTGTTGTCTTATTTTGCTATTTATTGCCTTATTTTCTTATTATTATATGATATGGTATATTATATTAATTGATTTTTGGATGTTAAGCCACCTTTGTATTCCTGAATAAATCATACTTAGTCATGTATAATTGGTATATAATTCTTTGTTGTTGTTTATGTTGGAATTGATTTACTAGTATTTTGTTGAGGAATTTTGCATCCATATTCATAGAAATACTGATATGTAGTTGTGCCTAGTTTTGGTATCAGGGTAATGTTGGCCTCATGAAAGGAGTTGGGAAGTATTCCCTCCTTTTATTTTGGAAAAGTGTTTGAAAAATTGGTGTAATTTCTTTAAATGTTTGGTAGAAAATACCAGTGAAGAAATTTGGGCCTGGACTTTTCTTCATGGGTAGTTTTTTAACAACTAATTTAATTTCTTGTTGTAGGTTTATTCAGATTGTTTCTTTTCAAGTTTTGGTAGTTTGAGTCTTTCTAGGAATTTATCCATTTCATCTAACTTATCTACTGTTTTAGCATACAGTTGTTTATAGTGTTCCTTTATAATCATTTTTATTCCTGTAAAGTTCCTAGTAATGTTCCCTTTTTCATTTTTGATTCTAGTAATTTGAATTTTTTTTTCTTGTTCAACTAACTAAAGGCTTGTCTTTTCAAAGAAACAGGTTTTGTTGATTTTTCTGAAATGTTTTTCTGTTCTGTGTTTTTTTAACTTGTGGTCTGATTTTTTTTTCTTTTTTTCTGCTTGCTTTAGGTTTAGTTTGCTTTTCCCCCAATGTTTTAAGGTGGAAGGTTATTGATTTGATTTTCAATCTAGGCATTTACAACTAAGTTTACCTCTTGACCACTGCTTTAGCTACATCCCATAAGTTTTTATATGTTGTGTCTTCATTTTTATTCATCTTGAATTCTTTCCTGATTTCCCTTTTTATTTCTTTTTTATTTAACCTATTGCTTGTTAAGGAATGTATTGTTTAATCTCCGTACATTTGTGAGTTTTGCACGTTTCTTTGTTGCTGACTTCTGTTAATAATTTCACCCCATTGTGCTCAGAGAACATACTCTGTATTGTTTCTATATTTTGTGTTTGTTGAAGTTTGTTTTACGGGCTGGCATACGGTCTTTGCTGGAGACCATTCCGTGTGCACTTGAGAAGAGTGTACATTATGCTGCTGGCGGTGCAACTTTAGGCCTAATTATAATGTTGCTCAGGTCTTCTGTTTCTTCTGCCTGGTTGTCTGTCCACTGTTGAAAGTGAGATATTCAAGTCCTGAGTGAGGCCTCAGTTAAGTGTTGCTCAACAGACTGTACTTGACCTACGAGTCTTGGGGCCTTGGAGGAGGAAGGAACGTGGAATGTCAGTTGACTGCTCTTCTGGAAAACCCTCAGTGTTAAAGGGCTCCTTGTTGGTCACAGGTGCCTGTTCCATGGTGCATGTGTCTGATGGTCAAATGGTCAGGACATTCTTCTTTATTTTGAATTAAGTGAAACTCTTATTTTTTTTTTTAGGGGCTTTCCAGGTGGCTCAGTGGTAAAGAATGTGTCTGGCAATGCAGGAAACATGGGTTCGATCCTTGGATCAGGAAGATTCCCTGGAGAAGGATATGGCAGTCCACTCCAGTATTCTTGCCTGGAAAATCGCATGTACAGAGGAGCCTGGTGTGCTATAGTCCCTGGGGTCACAAAGAATCGGATACGATTGAGGGACTAAACAAACAACAACTCATGGTTTTTAAATTCTGAACTTTTAACAAATCCTCTTTTTCACTTGACATTTTTGTTTTCCTTATAGAAACAAAAACCTATATTATATGGTTAGAGTTCAACAGTTTGGTCACGTGCTGGCTGAAACACAGATGAGGTATTTCAGCTTTGGCCAAACAGCTATTCTTAACCCTTGCAGGTGGTTGCTGGGGTCAGGTGTCTTCTGGATTCTATTGGAAGACAAAATTCTATTAAAAAACCCAAGCCAAGCCAAAACAAAACTTGTGTTCCTGCTCTAATGCTCCAACACTAACTTGATCATTTTCTTTTCTCTCTCTAGGAATATAAGACCTACAAGGAGAACTTTCTGAAGCGCTTCCAGCTCACCAAGCTGCCTCCATATCTAATCTTTTGTATTAAGAGATTCACTAAGAACAATTTCTTTGTGGAGAAGAATCCGACTATTGTCAACTTCCCGATTACGTGAGTGTTCCCCTCCCACACTTCCTATTAGGGGTGTGAGCTTGAGTTCCTTTTTTATTTCTTTGTGCCACTCTTAATATTGGACCGTCTTAGTTGGAGATTGTAAGGAACCTACCTACACTATATAAGTTAAGGTTTCTATGGGAAGGATACAAACATTTTAGGGACCTCAAAGATGAATGTTTACTTGGAGGCAATTCCCCTTTTGTCTTCTCTCCTGTTGCCTGCTGGGAATTGTAGTCTTTCAGTATAAGGATGAACAGACGGTAAAAGTAGGACAGGTAGGCTTTTCCTGGCTTTGAAGGTAATCTTGAATAGTTAGTCTGTATGTCTGTCTGCCTATCATTGCATCTTGTGTGCTATGGTTAGTTAAGTGTGGACAGTGGGGATGACTCTAGATTTGCCTTACTCTCTTGGAACTCTACTATCTTATTTCTTCCCTAGAGGATAAAGTCTGGAATATGTTCAATTTCTGCCTATTGATGAGGAAGTTATAAATTTTGATGTATAGTCTTATTTTTAATTGACCATTCAGTTGTCTTTTTGCAGATATTTATATGTGTTTTTTTTCAGTATGTGTCCTTTATTTTTTTTTATTGGAGTATATTTGCTTTACAGTGTTGCATTAGTTTCTGCTGTACAGTGAAGTGAATCAGCCATGTGCATACATATATCCCCTCCCTCCTGGACCTCCCTCTCACATCCCACTCCATCCCCTGCTTTAGGTCATCACAGAGCATGGAGCTGAGCACCCTGTGCTATAGAGCAGCTTCTTACTAGCTGTTTTACAAATGGCAGTGTATTTATGTCATCAGTCCTAATCTCCCAGTTCATCCCACCCTCTCCTTCCTCTTCTCCCCCCACACCCGTGTCCACGTGTCTGCTCTCTGCATCTGCGTCTCTGTTTATGAGTAATTTTTTTTTTTTATGAGTATTTTAATGGGGAATTTGGAGGAGCGGTAGAAGGCTCCTGCAAGACCCTTTTGGGGGTAGACAGTTGGTTTTTAGTTCCCAAGAGACGAGACCACAGAGAGGCTTGGTGGTGGGGCTGGCAGGAAGAAAGGTGCATCTGTGTGTGGGCGTTTAGATAAGGTAGGAGCCCTAACATGATTTCTTACTGGAAGGATCTGAATGGTTAGAAGATAGGATTACCATGCTGTTTAGCTCAGAAGTGTAGTTATTTTTAAACCTCAGAAAGTAGTTTGGGGGCTGTAATGGGCAAATGGTCATCTTCTTCTCTTGTCTTTCTCCCTCCATCCCCTCCAGTTGCCCAGACTGAGCTGCCAGTGTTTTCCTTTGAAAATAGTACCAATTCTTAATTCTGTGTAGCGTTTAAGAGGGTAGCAGCTTAAAGAAGTCTTGAGTTCTGTGTTGTCCTAGCCAGGTGGCCTTGCGCAGGTCATTTGTATACTCTCTTCTGGATTAAATGAGAGGCCTGGACTAGACGAGCCCTAGGGATCCTTCCAAGTGTAACATTTTATTATTTCTGGTTCCATCATCACCAAGACTCTGAGAACAGTGGTGGATGAGGAGAGAAAACCTTTGTAGTAGTTAGGGTTACAGGAGAATTTCTTTCTCTCTTTTCATGCACTTTTCTTCCTTTTCTTCTCCAATATCTTGTTTATGTGACAAGTAGAATGAAATCTGGGAATATGAAGGCCAGCTGTCTGCTAACTTGAGTAGGATCACAGAGGGGCTTTCTCTGAAAGACTAGGGGTTTTAATTCAGAGCTGGACTTTGGTGAATTGCTGCAGTCACCAGTCTGTTCCTGGAAGGAAGGAGCCCTCTTTACTCTAGGGCAGCTCCCGAGGCAGGACTGTGTGTTGATGGTAGTTCCTGCTCAGTCAGCACAGAAATTTCCTTTCACTGGTAGGAAGTTTCTTTTATATTAGGGACCTGGAATATGTGTATTTTGCTACCAGTTACATTTGGATTTTTGGTCACTGTGCCTTCAGTAGCTTGTCTATCAGAAAGCTTTGGAGAAGTTGAGAAAAAGATGACTTTTCCACTAGTCCGATGGAGACCATCACACTGTGTGACTCTCCTGGAAACCTAGACTTTGATTATTAACACACCGTCATCACTTTTAGACTAATACAGTTCTCATTATGCTCAAGTCCCCATTTGAAAAACCCTTCGTCAGATCTAATTCTTCTCCTGTGTTTTATTCATAGTAGAGATCCATCAGACATGCAGTGATTAGTGGCCCCCTGCTTGTTTGGAGATAGGGTTTCTGGGCACAGGTGTAAAGTTTCACTTCCAGCTAGTTAGGTGGTCTCAACATTGGACTGTTTCATGGGGGGACAAATAGGGTGTTCCCCATTGACTGTTTTCTAAAGCAAAATGATTTAACATCAATTTATTCCCTTTTGCCACTGAGACAGTTTGGGTTCAGTCATGAAATTTTTGAGTATATATACTTCTGAAGACTTTTCTAGGACTTGTTCAAAGAAGTCCAAACAGCTGTTGTTAAAGCTGAGAAGACAGTATGAGAAGTCAGTTCTTAGCAGCTGGCAGGCATTTTGGCTCTCGTGAGCCCTCATCGGTTTCCTCAGACTCATATCTAAAATGTATTTTAACAGTGGCTGTTTAGGGACTTCCCTGGCAGTCCAGTGGTTAGGACTTAGCACTTTCACTGTGTTCCACAGATGGGGAACCGAGATCCTGCAAGCTGTGTGGCAGGTCCAAAAAAAAAATCCCAAAAGCCCCAAAACAACAATGACTATTTATTGTAATCTACATGGTTCGCTGTCAGTCTGTGGAAATAAGTAGCTATCCTTAACACATGGAAAGCTACATAATACAGTTAGAACAAAGTTGCCTGCTTATTATTAATACATGGTTTACACTGAAATTTTTTTGTATTTTTGGACAGATGATATATTCATAAATTCATAGTGTAAAATTCAAAAGGAGACACATATCTAGAAATGATCCCCGGATGTGACCACTGTTAGCATTTATTGTAAAGCCTTCTTGAGATGATAGCACTGTGTTTCATGTTATGAGTGGTAGCACAGCCGACAGTTCTAGAGATGAGAAAAAGGATATAATCTCTCTTGGGCTTCCCAGGTGACTCAGTAGTAAAGAATCTGCCTGCCAGTGCAGGAGATGTGGGTTCGATTCTTGGGTTGGAAAGATCCCCTGGAGAAGACAATGGCAACCCACTCCAATATTCTTACCTGGAGAATCCCATGGACAGAGGAGCCTGGCGGGCCACAGTCCATGGGGTCACAGAGTGTTGGACACAACAGAGTGACTGAGCACACACATACTCTTCTTATTCTATCTTGTATTTAAATTTTTATAAATATTTGTAGGCGTCAGGTTATATTTTTCCTGAAAATAGTGTAGTTAGTTAGCTTTCTCTTAATAGTTACGTTAACTGTCAATCTACTTCCCTATTTGAAAGTTCTTGGTAATTGTCATTGCCGTCTTCACAGTAAGCCTGTATTATAGCTCTTGACTTCATAAAAACTGGTACACATTTATACCACATTTATACATCAACTGATAGAATTCAACAAATAAAACACAAAAGGAGGTTTTATTCCAAGTACATCAAGAATGCTTCTCTGTGTTTAAAAAATGAGTGTTCAAGTGTTAAAAATAAATTTGATGTTTTTAAGTCCCAATTGAAGGAACCTAGTCAGTAGTCTCTATTGACAACCAGAACTGAGAAATTTGGAAGCTGTGGGGGAGTCAAGGTGGGTTCCATAAAGGAGAGAAAGCTGGATGGGAAAAGGATAAAGCTTTTCAAAGGAGAAAAGAGGGCAGGTAACTCTTGGATCTTGCTGCTTCTTCAGTGCCTGGTTTCTGCTGCATCTCCTAGTCTGAAACCTTGAATCAATTAATCCCCCTTTTGTACTTGGGCTGCCCAAGGTGTTCTGTTACTTGTAACCATTCTGCCTATTTGACTAAAGGCAAAATAATCAAATAAACACAGTCCCATGAAATCAAAGAAAAAAACAAATCTGAATGATCTGCCTGGTTTGCCATATTTAAAAAAATTAATTGACATATTTATTTTGGCTGTGCTAGGCCTTTGTTGCTGTGCGTGGGCGTTCCCTAGTTGTCGCAAGCAGGGGCTACTCTGGTTGCGGCGCAGGAGCTTCTCTTTGTGGTAACTTCTCTTGTTGTGGAGCACGGGCTCTAGAGCTTCAGTTGCAGCTCGTGGGCTTAGTAGTTGCAGATCACAACTTAGGGGTGGCTTACTTGCCTGGCCACACGTGGAATCTTCCTGGACCAGAGATCGAACCCACGTCCCCTGCATTGGCAGGTGGATTCTTAACCACTGGACCACCAGGGAAGTCCTGTTTTGCCACACTGAAATTGTTACAGTGATTGTATACAGTTATAACTGACATGCTCAGGTGAGCAGGCTTCTATAGGCTGAGTCCAGAGACCAGGTACCCCCTGAACACTGCCACTGCATCCGATTCCCTGACAGAGCAGAGGGTGAGGCGGTTACCCTTGTTCTCATCTCAGAGGAGATGGTGACTCTCATTCTCATACAGCAGAGCCTTAGCTTATGTCACCTGCTTAAACTTAAACACAGCTCTGAGGTGACAGAGCCTCGATTCCAGCTCAGGTCTGAATGACTCCAAGCTGTGTACTTTAGACTGCTAGGTATGCATTAATTTTTATTTTTGAATATTTTTTGTCCATGCCTTGTGGCTTGAAGGATTGTAGTTCCCCAGTTAGGGATTGAACCAGGGCCCTCAGCAGTGAAATCATGGAGTCCGTCCACAAGACCACCAGGCATGACTCCCCTAGGCATGCTTTTATTTTTTTATTTTTAAAATTTTAATTAAAAATATTATTTATTTGGCTGTGCAGGGTCTTAGTTGCAGCATGCAGGATCTTTCAGTTGCAGGACGTTTAGCAGCAGCATGCAAACTCTTAGTTGTGGCATGTGGGATCTAGTTCCCTGACCAGGGGTTGAACCCCGGCCGCCTGCATTGGGAGTGCAGAGTCTTAGCCACTGGACCACCAGGAACGTCTTTTAATTAATTAATTAATTTATGGTTGCACTGGGTCTTTATTCCTGCATATGGGCTTTCTCTAGTTGCAGTGAGAGGGGGGCTACTCTTTAGTTGCAGTGGGCTGGCTTCTCACTTTCGTAGTTCTCTTGCATAGAACAGGCTCTAGGGCACCTGGCTTCAGTAGCTGAGGCCTGTGGGCTCAATAGTTGTGGCACACAGGCTTAGTTGCTTCGTGGCTTGTGGGATTTTCCCAGACCAGGGATTGAACCTGTGTCTCCTGCATTGACAGGCAGGTTCTTTCCCACTGAGCCACCAGGGAAGCCCTCAGTTCAGTTCAGTTCAGTCGCTCAGTCGTGTCCAACTCTTTGTGACCCCATGAATCACAGCACGCCAGGCCTCCCTGTCCATCACCAACTCCCGGAGTTCACTCAGACTCACGTCCATTGAGTCAGTGATGCCATCCAGCCATCTCATCCTCTCTCGTCCCCTTCTCCTCCTAGGCATGCTTTTAAAATACGCTTTTCCCATAGAGCCAGTCTTCCTAGTTTGACCCATTTTTGTAGCAAACTGTGAATTTCCACAAACCTGGGCTCCGTAGCTATTCAAGCCCACCTAGATCCAAGTTCCTGAAATAGGGTTCCACAGCTTCGTGGTCCATTTAGGGAGGACAGTTAACCTCTACAGGGCTAACCTCATAGGCTTTGTCTGATCTTCACTTTATTTTCATCATCCTCAGAAATGTGGACCTGAGAGAGTATTTGTCTGAAGAAGTGCAGGCAGTGCACAAGAATACCACCTACGACCTCATCGCCAACATTGTACACGACGGCAAACCCTCCGAGGGCTCCTACCGGATCCACGTGCTCCACCATGTGAGTAGGGCTGACTTCTCACTGTGCAGAGTGGCAGAAGCTGGTGGTGTTCCCTTGGCCTTTTGGAAGGCAGCTCCTTTGAGTTTGCTCTTTCTTGTCCTTGACTTTGGGATTCTGTGAGAAACAGAGTTGTCAATGACCAGTTTAAGGCAGCTGTTCTCAATTTTGGCTCCATGTGGGACTTCCCTGGGGGCAGGTTTTAGACTGCTGAAGCCTGGACCATCCCAGACCAGTTACGTGAAAACAGTGTGATTTGTGCCTGTTGATTTTCCACTGGGGCAAAGGCCAGAGATGCTGCTGAATGTCTTCCAATGCATAGGCAGCCCCCACCGCAAAGAGTTTTCCGGTCCAAAATGTTGGAGTTAAGACTTGATTAGATTATCTGGAGGTGAGAACCAGGCGTCTTGATGGTCTTAAAATTTTCAGGTTTCCATTGTGTAGCCAAGATTGAGAAGCGCTGTCCTAGACTAGCACCTGCCACCTAAAGTGCCTTGGATTCACAGCATTGACGTCACATGAGAACTCATTAGAAATTGTAGAATCTCAGACCCCTCGCATACCTCCTGAATCACAGTCTACTGGTTTAACAAGGCCCTCTGAAGGGTATGAAATTAAAGTTTACAAAGCACTGGTAGAGAGGTTCCCTTTCAGCTAAAACTAATTTTGTGAATTTGCTGAAAATGGGAGAAACATGTGCTTAGAATGTATTTGGTATGATACAGATTACTGGCACAAATTGTTCTAACTTGATGAGTCTTCTGAGAATCTGGGTTTAATGGTAACCAGCTTCTATCTGCCAAGCACTTGGCCGTGTGCTAGATAGTATGCCACATACTTCATGTATGTTCATCTTGTTTATATCCCTAAACACACTTCCAGGACAGGTGTTCATACCATCTTTTTACAAGTGAGGAACCTAGCTTAGAGTTGGAGTAACTGATCTGAAGTTAGAAGAGTTGGCATTGGAACCTGAATACTCGGTTTTACTGTGTTCTTATTAACCAGTCCTCACACCAGGAATAGGGGTTTTCATTATGGGATCCTGAGCTTTTGTTGTGTATCCTATTTGAACTACTGGAATATCCAGAATAACCGGAATATATTTGTCTTTGGCATTTCTTGAAAGTTTGGATGGATGAGGCAGGTGAGCTTCCAGAAGTATCTCTGCCATAATCCAGAAACTTCTTTTCCTCTTTGTTTATAGAAGAATGAAGTGAGGTAGATGTTGTTATATTTGCAGCACTGCTTCTTAGGCCAAAGGAAACAGGTTAGTATGAGGGACAGTGTCCACCAAGGAGTCTTTTTCTGTCCAGCTCTTGCCGTGTCCTCTGGGGCGGGGGTGGGAATGTCCATTTTTGGTTAATGCTGCACCTTCTAAGTGAATGTGTTGATCTGTCACTTCAGAGCAGCAAGGGGACATCTCAGGTGAGGAGTAGGGGCTTCCTCTTCTTTCTCTGTGTTGTCCTCCTAGTCTCTTCCTAAAAGACGAACAGTGTTTGAGACTCCACTGTGCTTTAAGGAGTCCTCAGCAGGACTTGTTTGTCAAGATCAGCACCCTAAAAGCTCTTGACATTGAATGATCCCAGCAGAGGCCTTGTACTTTCTTTCTTAGAACTCTTGCTGGGTGATGGTCTAGTGACTATTCTGACTTTTCTAGCTTTTGGCTGCATCTCTTTCCCTCTAAAACTCTATTGGTTTCTGGGAGCAAACTGACCTAGCCCTTCATACTCCTTGCAGGGGACAGGCAAATGGTATGAATTACAGGACCTCCAGGTGACCGACATCCTTCCCCAGATGATCACACTGTCAGAGGCTTACATTCAGGTGGGTTGGCTTCACTCGATGAGCGTGGAGGTGATGGGGTGTGGGGGCTGGTGAGAGAAGTGTTGTGGGTGAAGGCAGGGAGTGGGACTGAGTTAGCTTGGGTGCCTTTCGACATGCAGTGGGGAAAGAGGCGGGGCCAGGAGTGATCTTCAGTGAAGAGAAGGACAGGAAAGCATGGACGAGTTATTAGTGAGCAAGGAGGTTCTCTGTGTGCGGTCAACCAGGTCAGGTTTGCAAGTGTGTGGTCTGATTTCAAGGAGGAAGAGCTCAGAATCATCTGGAGTCATCTCTGAAGCTCTCCCCAGTTCCCTAGGCAAAGTCAGCATTCTTTGTGACCCCACAGCATTGTCCCATGTCAGCTGCATGTTTTAACTGTCCTCTCCACTGTGTTGGGAGTTCAAGGAGCTGAGGGGCTCTTATCTTCTCTTTCTTCTTTTTTAAAAAAATTTTTACTTTTTGGCCACACGGTGCAGCATATGGGATCTTATTTCCCCAACCAGGCATCAAACCCATGCCCTCTGCAGTGGAAGCGCAGAGTCTTAACCACTGGACCTCCAAGGAAGTCCCCCTGTCTTCTCTTTCTAACTGTCCTAGTCTCTGCAGAGAAGGAAGACAGGCTAAGAGAACGCCACAGCTTTATAAAAAAGGAGAGAGATAGTGCTTGTTCCAAGAAGAACTCTTTCCTTGGTGACTGAAGTTGCAGGCCTGACTGTTAGTCCTTTTTCAGAAAAGGAGTTTGGAATGGGAAGAGAAGGATGGGTAGAAAAGTGAAAATTAAATGAAAGGGAATTTTCTGAAAGATTTTGAGTTAGTTTTAGGGGACTTAGCAAATACGCAGTTGGGGTGATAGTTTGCTCATTTCCTAGCACAGATTTAGGTGCATGATAAATATTTGTGGATGGAACACAGGCTCCTAAGTATCCATTGTATTCATTTCTTACAGATTTGGAAGAGGCGAGATAATGATGAAACCAACCAGCAGGGGGCATGAAGGAGGCGTTTAGAACTTTGCTCCCGGGGCTTTGGCCGACGTTGTTGTGAGCACAGGTGGATGGCACAAGCCCCTGAGCCAGCGCTGTGTTCTGGTTCTCACCAGAGCATCAGTGGTCCATCTGCCTCGGATGGCTCCATGCTGTCACTCAGCTGGTCTTTGATCATTTACAGTAGATTGGTGCCCCTTTCTCCTCCCTGGCTAGCTCCCTTCTAGCAGGCCAGAACTCTTTTACAGATGTATGTAATTTATTTCCGAATAGCCAGGAATACTAAAGGACTAGATGGGTTTCTTTGAAGCATCAAAGCCTCAGGATTATAGGATTTAGAGCTTGAAGCCAGTAACACCCTTCTTCCATCATAGGTAGTTTTCCTGTGGTTCTCTTCATTTCTTGATATGTGTTTGGGGATGGATTAAATGTTTTCCTGTTTTTAAACCAGCCTCTTGTTTCATATCATTCCCTTGGGCTTCTGCCTAAGGGGGGTTTAAAAAGAAAGTCCTCACGAACTGTCTCCCCTATGATCTTTCATCTGGTGGACATCACGCTTGTCTCTTCCTGTCAGCCTGTGCGTGGTGTGTCAGGGTGCATCCATCCTCTGAGTAAGACAGAATCTGACGAAGAGATAAATCACTATCAGTCTTAGCTGGAACTCTGGAAGTGGGCACTTTCAGCCTGCAGTGCAGGGCTCCGTGAGGAATGACAGGGAAGCAGGCAGGAAGAGTGTCTGACCACAGGACAGCTCTGAGAACGTCTCAGCCAGGCCAGCGGGGAGCTCGGAGCACAGAAACATCAAGCAGAAGTGGTTTTCAGCCAGACTTACTCAGGGAGGAAGTGTGGCCTAGGCCTGGGCACTGTTGTAGACCTGAAGATAACAGCGATCTGGAGATACAAGTGTGGGTGGCAGCCAGTCAGCTGCAGCAAGTTCTCTGTGTGGCAGGTCGGAGCCCTGCACCTTGGGCTGCCATTCTTTGCTTCCAGGACACAATAGAGTCATCCCTCGGTATCCTCGGGACCTTGGTTCCAGGACAGCCCTGGACACCAAATTCTGAGGAGGCTCAAGTCCCTTATATAAAATGGTATAGTGTTTACACATAACCTGCGCACATCCTCCAGTCTACTTTACATCACCTCTAGATTACTTATGATGCCTAATACAATGTAAATGCTAGGTAAATAGTTACCAGGCATATGGCAAGTTCAAGTTTTACTTTTTGGAAACTTCTGGAATTTTTTCGCCCTGAATATTTTCAGTCGAGGTTGGTTGAATCCACAGGTGCAGAACCTGCAGATGCGGGGGGCCGACTGCACCGTCTTTGTGTTCCTCCACCTTCTATAGCTCCAGCAACCCTTTGCAGGTTCACCAGGCCCTCTCTTCTCACTGTTTACTTTTTCCCTGGGCCATTTCAGCTATGCCTGTGGCTTTATTTACCAATTTAAGGGAGATGATCCCAGTCTTTTCTTTTTTTCTTTTTGGCTGCACCTAACAGCATGTGGAACTTCCCTGACCAGGGATCTAACCCATGCCTTCTGTAGTGGAAGCATGGAGTCTTAACCACTGGAACCAGGAAACTCCAGATGACTGTACTCTTAATCTTAAAGTAAGTGTAAAGTGAAAGTCACTCTGCTGCTGCTGCTGCTGCTGCTAAGTCGCTTCAGTCGCGTCTGACTCTGTGCGGCCCCAGAGACAGCAGCCCACGAGGCTCCCGCGTCCCTGGGATTCTCCAGGCAAGAACACGAGTGGGTTGCCATTGTCTTCTTCAATGCAGGAAAGTGAACAGTGAAAGTGAAGTCGCTGAGTCCTGCCCAACTCTTATTGACCCCATGGACTGCAGCCCACCAGGCTCCTCCATGCATGGGATTTTCCAGGCAAGAGTACTGGAGTGTCGTGTCCAACTCTTTGCAACCCCATGGACTGTAGCCCGCCAGACTTCTCTGTCCATGCAATTCTCCAGGCCAGAATATTGGAGTGGGTAGCCATTTCTTTCTCCAGGAGATCTTCCCAACTCAGGGATTGAACCCAGGGCTCCCACATTGCAGTTGGATTCTTCACTGTCTGAGCCAGCATTGAAACCCACTCTTAATCTTAGACTCCACTAAATTCTTGAACTTTGGAGCCAACTGCCTACTTGGTATGTTTTGGGTGTCTTAATGTCAACTGAGTTCAGATCAGATCAGATCAGATCAGTCGCTCAGTTGTGTCCGACTCTTTGTGACCCCATGAATCGCAGCACACCAGGCCTCCCTGTCCATCACCAACTCCCGGAGTTCACTCAGACTCACGTCCATCATGTCAGTAATGCCATCCAGCCATCTCATCCTCTGTCGTCCCCTTCTCCTCCTGCCCCCAATCCCTCCCAGCATCAGAGTCTTTTCCAATGAGTCAACTCTTCGCATGAGGTGGCCAAAGTGCTGGAGTTTCAGCTTTATTATCATTTCTTCCAAAGAAATCCCAGGGCTGATCTCTTTCAGAATGGACTGGTTGGATCTCCTTACAGTCCAAGGGACTCTCAAGAGTCTTCTCCAACACCACAGTTCAAAAGCATCAATTCTTCGGCACTCAGCCTTCTTCACAGTCCAACTCTCACATCCATACATGACCACAGGAAAAACCATAGCCTTGACTAGACGAACCTTTGTTGGTAAAGTAATGTCTCTGCTTTTGAATATACTATTTAAGTTGGTCATAACTTTGCTTCCAAGGAGTAAGCGTCTTTTAATTTCATGGCTGCAGTCACCATCTGCAGTGATTTTGGAGCCCAGAAAAATAAAGTCTGACACTGTTTCCACTGTTTCCCCATCTATTTCCCATGAAGTGATGGGACCAGATGCCATGATCTTTGTTTTCTGCATGTTGAGCTTTAAGCCAACTTTTTCACTCTCCACTTTAACCTTCATCAAGAGGCTTTTTAGTTCCTCTTCACTTTCTGCCATAAGGGTGGTGTCATCTGCATATCTGAGGTTATTGATATTTCTCCCGGCAATCTTGATTCCAGCTTGTGCTTCTTCCAGCCCAGCGTTTCTCATGATGTACCCTGCATATAAGTTAAATAAACAGGGTGAAAATATATAGCCTTGACATACTCCTTTTCCTATTTGGAACCAGTCTGTTGTTCCATGTCCAGTTCTAACTGTTGCTTCCTGACCTGCATACAAATTTCTCAAGAGGCAGATCAGGTGGTCTGGTATTCCCATCTCTTTCAGAATTTTCCACAGGTTATTGTGATCCACACAGTCAAAGGCTTTGGCATAGTCAAGAAAGCAGAAATAGACATTTTTCTGGAACTCTGTTGCTTTTTCCATGATGCAGCAGATGTTGGCAATTTGATCTCTGGTTCCTCTGCCTTTTCTAAAACCAGCTTGAACATCAGGAAGTTCATGGTTCACATATTGCTGAAGCCTGGCTTGGAGAATTTTGAGCATTACTTTACTAGCGTGTGAGATGAGCGCAATTGTGCGGTAGTTTGAGCATTCTTTGGCATTGCCTTTCTTTGGGATTGGAATGAAAACTGACCTTTTCCAGTCTTGTGGCCACTGCTGAGTTTTCCAAATTTGCTGGCATATTGAGTGCAGCACTTTCACAGCATCATCTTTCAGGATTTGGAATAGCTCAACTGGAATTCCATCACCTCCACTAGCTTTGTTCAAGTGATGCTTTCTAAGCCCCACTTGGCTTCACATTCCTGGATGTCTGGCTGTAGGTGAGTGATCACACCATCGTGATTATCTGGGTCGTGAAAATCTCTTTTGTACAGTTCTTCTGTGTATTCTTGCCATCTCTTCTTAATATCTTCTGCCTCTGTTAGGTCCATACCATTTCTGTCCTTTATCGAGCCTATCTTTGCATGAAATGTTCCTTTGGTATCTCTGATTTTCTTGATTCTCTGATTTTCTTTTCATGTCCAACAAAAGAGTCTGAAATGCAGTACTTGGATACAATCTCAAAAACGACAGAATGATCTCTGTTCGTTTCCAAGGCAAACCATTCAATATCACAGTAATCCAAGTCTATGCCCCAACCAGTAACGCTGAAGAAGCTGAAGTTGAACGGTTCTATGAAGACCTACAAGACCTTTTAGAACTAACACCCCAAAAAGATGTCCTTTTCATTATAGGGGACTGGAACGCAAAAGTAGGAAGTCAAGAAACACCTGGAGTAACAGGCAAATTTGGCCTTGGAATACGGAATGAAGCAGGGCAAAGACTAATAGAGTTTTGCCAAGAAAATGCACTGGTCATAACAAACACCCTCTTCCAACAACACAAGAGAAGACTCTATACATGGACATCACCAGATGGTCAACACTGAAATCAGATTGATTATATTCTTTGCAGCCAAAGATGGAGAAGCTCTATACAGTCAGCAAAAACAAGACCAGGAGCTGACTGTGGCTCAGACCATGAACTCCTTATTGGCAAATTCAGACTTAAATTGAAGAAAGTAGGGAAAACCACTAGACCATTCAGTATGACCTAAATCAAATCCCTTATGATTATACTGTGGAAGTGAGAAATAGATTTAAGGGCCTAGATCTGATAGATAGAGTGCCTGATGAGCTATGGAATGAGGTTCGTGACATTGTATAGGAGACAGGGATCAAGACCATCCCCATGGAAAAGAAATGCAAAAAAGCAAAATGGCTGTCTGGGGAGGCCTTACAAATAGCTGTGAAAAGAAGTGAAAAGCAAAGGAGAAAAGGAAAGATATAAACATCTGAATGCAGAGTTCCAAAGAATAGCAAGAAGAGAGAAGAAAGCCTTCCTCAGCGGTCAATGCAAAGAAATAGAGGAAAACAACAGAATGGGAAAGACTAGAGATCTCTTCAAGAAAATCAGAGATACCAAAGGAACAACTCAGCTCAACATTGTTCAAAACTGAGCTTGTAAGTTTTCTCCTCAATTGTGACCCCTTTCTGAAAGTCTCTACGTAGGTGAAGGGTTCCCCTGTTCATCTAGTCTATAAACTGGTTATTTTCCCAGGAGTCATCCTCCGTCTACCCCTACTTCCCTTGTCTAATCCATTACAAAGTCTTGTCTTTTACTTTGTATCTCTTGAATCTCCCTACTTCTCTTGTATCTCTTGAATCTCCCCACTTC